>NC_056744.1:1120713133-1121025633 GCF_019279795.1 Protopterus annectens
ACAGGTGACATTCTACTCCTTTCTATTTATTTGGCCTGAATACTACAAGCTAGATTTGTACTCACCAGCCTCACAATGCAGCCTTAGTAGCCTGCTGGCATGGGCATCCAAGTTCGCAGCCCTCTCATCTGCAGCTCTACAGGAGATAGATAAACATTTATGCATACTTATCCATCACATACACAGGCTGGACTTCGAAAAATACTTATTGATACTGATACTTACACACATCTGGAACATTCCCTGCCTGTGCATCTTAGACCCATTGGTGCAAGAACTCCCTCTTCTTACACTTCAAGTCAGCAAAATGGTGCCAGACCTATTCACCAGTCTGAGGAATGCCAGTGGCACTGGTGAGATCACGTGCTAGATGGTCCTATGCATCTGCTTTATATTGTGAGCCCTGGTACTGGTCCTGCAGCAGTCTCCCTTCATGGTCTTTTGCTAGGAGTCCAAACATGACCCTGGACTCCTGAATGCCCCAGCGCTCTACCCAAAAGCATACACCCTCAACAACACCAGCCATAATGCCTGCATTGATAAGCTACAAGTGGTTATGGGCTGTATTCCCACCTGCGAGGTTTAAATAGGGTTAATGTTTTGCACTTTGCTGTGATTGGACGGTTTTGAATATGTTGAGCTAAGTTAAGCGATGGGAAAACCTGCTTAGCAAAGATAAGCATTGTTTAAAGGGGTAGATGCAAAGCACTGCTTACCAGTGCATAAATCTGCTTAGCTATGCTAATTATCGCTAAGCATACAAATTTAAGCAATGCTTACTCCTGCTAAGCATAGCTGAGCACACTTTAGTGTTGTTCAGCTTTCATTTTATTGACTATCAGGACTGCTGGGTTGATTCCTTCTTAATGACATCTTATGATATGTATGTTTCCCTTCCATAACATCCCCCTATGTGCTTTCATTACATTATATTCTTTTGTGGCTATACTGTATGGGAAGCTTGTGTTTATATGGGGGTTTCACATCTGTACTACACTGACACCTCACATTTGGACATGCTACACTACCCTGGTTAACAAATATATATTATTCAGTACATATTTATGACAAAAGATGCTTTTCGTGCTGCTTTCACATATAAAAATGAACGGACTGCATTGGGGCTTGAACCATGAATGACTGTATGTGAAGTGAAAGCTGTAACCACTATGCTATTACACTTTGACTGTTTTGGCTGTATATTTCTATTTAGCTCCTTTGGATGTTTAAGCTATGTTATACACAGCTGTGCGATGTGCACACCAGCTGAGCTAAGCTTAGACTTTAGTGGGGACAGAAAAAAAAATATTTGTTTAATTTTTATTAGTTTAGGGATGTGCAACAGTCATACCTCTCAATAGGTTCATAGGTTCATAGATTGGTACTAAGCTATCGGCCCTAGGGCCTATACAAGCCTAACCATAACAATTCCCTGGTTATTTCTTCCCACAGCATTTACTTCATTGGACACCTGTCTAGCAGGGTGACTGACGTGATCTCCTAGGGTGAATTTCCTATCTCCCACCTAATCATCAAGGTTACTTTTGAAGAGGGTCAAAGAGGCGTTCTGCTTGACATGTATGGGCAGTCTATTCCAGAGTCTGGGGAGTCTCTGGGTAAGGAACCTATCCCTCCAGCATGTTTTGTTCATTGTAATGACAAGGTTTACATCCCTGGAGCATGTGTCTCTGAAGGATTGGGATTTCTTTAAGTGTAGCATGTCCAACAACTCTGGGTTTGATATGGCCTTGTATGTTAAACAGAGATCGCCTCTGAGTAGATGATATGCAACAGAGTATAGGTGGAGTTTTTTAGATGGTCAGCATAGGGCATCTGCTTTAGGCCTGTGATTCTTTTAGTGAGGTATTTCCACAGCCTTTCCAGTTGTTGCAGATGTCTTGAGAGCTACATACCAAACAGGGTGTTGTTTTCTATAATGGGTCTAATGAGGGATAAGTACAGTGGGACAATGACCTCCTTTTTTTTGGATGAAAAGCCCTTAGTGATGAGGTGTGCCACATAGAAGGATTTCTTGACTGTTGTGGCAATTTGGTTATCGAAGCTGAGACCACTGTCCACCCGTGTCCCTAAGTCTCTTATCACACTTTCGGTGTTTAGTGTACTGCCACCTATGTGGTAATTCATGGGTACATGTTTTTTCCCAAAGGGGATAACTATACATTTCTTGGCTTTGAGCTTGAGCCCATGGCTCTGGCACCAAGCATCTGTTTCTGTAAGGTCCTTTTGTAGAATATCCACATCATTTGGGGATTCAATAATGGCTCGCAGTTTGCAGTCATCTGTGACCTTTGCTAGCCAGAGTCCCTTAGTGTTGGCCTGTACTTCAGAGAGGTAGATGCCAAACAAGAACAGTCCAAGGAATGAACGCTGAGGTACTCCACTTGTCACTTGTCTGGAGCTGGATTTGGACTTGGCTACTTTTACAGTGTGGGTTCTGTCAGTAATCTAGTTGGCAACCCATTGAGTGACATAAGGATCATTGCCCAGTTTAGTGACTTTATCTATGATTCCAGAGTGGGGGATGGTGTTGAAGGTCTTGGCGAGGTCCAGATAGGCTGTGTGGACCACCTTACCCTAGTCCACGGCTCTGGAGACTGATTCAAAGAAGTCAATCAGGCTCAGAAGACAAGATCAACCCTTCATGAACCCAAACTGCGTGGGGTCCATTGTGTGAAGGTTGCCAATGTCTTTGTTTATACGTTCCATGATAATACATTCCATGGCCTTCCAGATCAGGTTCGTCAGACTGATGGGGTGGTTGTTCCCGGGATCCAAGGTGGATCACCCCCTGTGGAGTGTGATAACTGTAGCTGTGTGCTACTCAGTAGGTATGAAGCCTGAGGTGAGGCTATGATTAAATATCACCCTTAGGTGAGGTGCCAGTTCATTTTGTAGTTCATGTAGTATTGTCTGGTCCCATGGATGCTGTATTCTTAGCTTTGGAGTGTGCATTTTTTAGCTGTGTGGCCGTTATTACCAGAATTTGGCAATCTTTCGGTATTCAGATGGGCCCTTTAGGGGGTGAGAGGGGGTGAAGTTTGCACTGAGTCAATCTGCCAGAATATTGGGAATATCCTTGGGATCAGTATATTTAATGTCATTCTGTTGTAGCTCAGAGCAGATCTGAGCATTGCCATTTAGATTTCTGATATAGCTATTGAATGCCTTGTGGTTGTCTTTGGAATCCTTGGCAATTTTATTTTCATAACTAGCTTTGGAGGATTTTATGAGGGATCTCAGCTTCTTACTGAGGCTGGTAAGGGAGTTTTTTGTATTCTGGGATTTTCCTCTTTTCTGCAACACTTTCTTCCTTTTGTTGTAAAGTTTTTTAAGGCAAGGGACCACCAGATTGGCTTCCTTTTTTTGGAGGAGAGCATCTTGATTCTAGGGATGGCATGATTCATGCATGAGTGGATGTGCTCATACAGTGCCTTAGTGTAGGATTCAGCAGTCGAACTTTCAGTTCTCATCTGCATGGGTGTCATGAAGTTTGTTATTTCTGACTGGAGTAGCATGACTTTGACTTTGGAGAAGTTTTTTATGGAGGTTTCTTTACTAAGGGGTGGGGGTGGGATGCGGATATCAAGGGTGATTAGCTTATGGTCAGACCTGACCAACAAGGGGGTGACCATAGGTGTGGAGCATCGATTTCCCATGTTGGTAATAACCAGGTCTAGGATATTGGAGCCCCTGGTGAGACTAAGGATTATCCAGGGTGTTGGAATTTATGAACTTCAAGAACCGTTGGGCAAAGATGTTGGTACCCAAGTAGTTTTCCCAGTTAATGGCAGGGTAGTTGAAATCACCCAGTATTAGGGTGTTTGGTTGTATCTTGTCCACCTCTGACAGCATACAATGTGGACAAAGTCTAACATGATGGGAGGGTAAAGAGGACAGATTTTAAATATTGCTTCTACAAACTTAGTAAGTTGATGACTAATAGGTTTTGCAATAGCATGACTTACTTGAAGGATGTGGGGTCTTACACTCATATGTTTGTCATTATTTATTAATTTTGAGCCTCAGCTCTTTGCCAGAACACAAATCTGGACATTCTGCAAATATCTGTTTAGTTGGGGGTATGCTGACAGTGTCCGTGGACACTGTTTTTCTTTTCAAAGTGCCGTACGGCACTTGTTAGTGCAGAGGGAGTGTCTACTGTGCGAGCAATGCTTGGACATGCCCCTCGCACTCGTACATGGATCGTGTCCATGTAGAGAATACAGCAGTGCGGCTTCATGAATATGAAGGCACACTGCTGTTCTACAAGGGCAGGATCCACTCCATGGAGGAATAGCACTATTCCTGCACAGAGTTTAATGAATTCCAGGGAATAATAATATACAAGAAAACAATGTGATATACAGGAAAATAAAGACATTGTAATAAATACAAAAGAGAGGGAGAAAGGAAAGGAGGCAGAATCAATTGATACTAGTAAAGAAGAGTACACAAAATGGCAGGTAGTAAGAGGAAAGAAGAATTCTATAGGAAAAAAAGTAAGAGAAAGGAAAACGAAATTTAAAAATGTAAATACAAAAAAAAAAAGGAAAACAAGCAACGGATGAGAAAAACGCTAAAATTATTTAATTCAAAAGTTGAATATGCTAGTCTCGAATATTAACAGTATGCAAAATATGAAAAGAATAGGTATTATAAAATGGTGTGCTGCTTTAGATGTTTATATTATTATATGAGAGGAAATAAGATTATTGACAGAAGAAGAAAGGTCACAAACAGAAAAGTTATGGGGTGGGCCAGTTATTTAGAACATGGGCAAAGATACATGTTCAGGCATATGTATATTATGTCAAGATAATATTAAAATACTAGATGTCACTATAGGTTTTAGTAGTTTATAGTAGGACAAACAATGATATTAGATATAAGATGTAATACAAACTTATATAGGGTGATTGCTATATATGCTTATGTTACAAAAAAAAGAGAGATCAAATTCTTAATTATGTCAATGAAAATATGGATATTATATTGGTGGGAGATTTTAATTGTAACCTAAAACTAAGTAAAAAGATCAACAGTGATGTTAAAATGGTATATTAAATAATAAGAAGTGAGACCTCCAAGGCAGAAATGCACTCGACCACCACGACACAACATTAATCATGAGACACATAACTCTCCTAAACAGCATGCCACTCAACCAAAGCTCCTAAGGCAAAACAGTATGTCCAGCACACTAGTCATAGGTGACTCGATAGTGAGGCACACTGATGTCCCACTCACTAGGCTGAATAAGGAGAAAGTAACAGTCAGCTGCCTGTCAGATGCCAGGATTTGCCACATAATGCATGCACTCAGGCCCCTCAACAACAGGTATAAATATGACTCTGTCATTGTACATGTGGGTGTGAATGATCTGAGATGTATCTCCCCGGACTACATGAAAAGAGACATGGAGGAGCTCTCGGATTATGTAGCCCAGGCGGGTATGACCCTAGCCCTGAGCAGCACCCTACCATCACCCAGAATGATACCACAGTGCAAGCAGAAAATTATTGGTTTCAACAATTGGCTAAGTTTCTAGTGTCATTCTAAGGGGATCCAGTATCTGTCTGCCAGGGATGATATGATTGACAGACCTCAATGCTTTGCTAGAGATGGCCTGCATCTGTCACCCCTGGACTTCTGGATACTGACCAAGGCTCTTGCTAGCCCTATAGTGCCTTTTTAGGCAGTGTTCCAAAGAACAAATTACCACCGTAACAGCTACAAACAAATGCAATCTGAGGGTCATGCTGCTCAACACTAGACGTCTAATTCTCAAAATGCACTCACTCAAAGCACTCCTTAAAAATGGAAAACATCGACATTTGTGCCATAACAAAGACCTGGTTCAAGGTAGCAGAAACTACTCATGTATGAATAAACTTGCCCAACGTTTTCTGGAATTCATTAATTCCAATGCCAGGACCAGCTCATTCTTACCCCCACTAGAGGTAGCAACATCCTTATCCTGGTCATTACTAACATGGGTGACCATTGCAACTTATCACTGGTCAGATCTGACCACGAACTAATTGGAAATCCACATCCCTCCTACCCCCCACCCCCCACAAAGGTAACCACCATGAAAAACTTCTGAAAAGCTAACTTTGCGCTCCTAAAAGCAGAGGTGGCTAACTTCACGGCACCCATGCAAATGGAGAATAGTTGCATGACCACCGAATCATGCACCACTGCACTATATGAACATAAATGCATGGATCTTGCCATACCTAATAGAACCAAGATACTCTCCTCCAAAAAAAGGAAGCCAATCTGGTGGTCCCCTGCCATAAAAAAATCTCTACAACAGAAGGAGGAAACTGATGCATAATAAGGTGAAGTCCCAAGAATGAAAAACCTCCCTTATCAACCTCAACAAAAAGTTGAGATCCCACATCAAATCCTCTAAAGCTAGCTATGAAATCAGAATTATAGTAGATAGTAAAGGCAACCGCAAGGTCTTCTATAGTTATGTAAAGAATTTTCACTGAATTACCCAGATTTGCTCTGAGCTACTGCACAATGGTACCTCCTATACTGAGCCAACAGATATTGCCAATATACTGGTCGACAGATTCAGTGCCAACTTTGCCCCTTTCTCACCCCCAAAGGACCAGTCAGAATACCAGTAGATTGCCAGGCATCCAGTTTTACTGCTGCACAGGTTAAAACAGCACTGTTCAAGGTCAAGGATACAGCTCCTATGGGATCTGACAATATCCCTGGCTGTGTTCTACATGAACTACAGAGTGAACTGGCACCTCACCTGTGTGCCCTGCTCAATCATAGCCTTACCTCAGGCTTTGTCCCTACTGGAAGGCACACTGCTACAGTCTTCCCTATCCACAAAGGAGGAGCAACTATAGACCCTGGAAACTATTGCCCCATTAACCTGACAAGTCTGATATGGAAAGCTATGGAACCCATCATCATGGACCTAATAAACAAGGATATAGGGGAATCTCCAAACTCTGGATCCCACACAGTTTGGTTTTGTGAAGGGTAGACCATGCCTGCTCAACTTGTTTGACTTCTTTGAGTCAGTCACCAGAGCTGTGGATGAAGGCAATGTGGTTCATACAGCCTCCCTTGATCTAGCCAAGGCCTTTATACCATTCCCCACTCAGGAATCATAGAAAAACTCACTAAGCTAGGCATCATATTACTAAAGTAGCTGATTCCAAGTCAGACTGCCAACCAGTCACGAGTGGAGTCCCACAGAGATCAGTCCTGGGTCCTCTCCTGTTTGGTATCTACTTCTCAGAAGCCCAGTCCAACATGAAGGGACACTGGCTGACAAAGTTTGCCGATGATTGCAAGTTGGGAGTGATTATTAACTCCCCAAGTGATTCTGACATCCTACAGAAAGACCTCACTAAGACCAACCACTGGTGTCAGAACCATGGCTTAAGCTCAATGCCAAAAAATGTGTCGTCATCCCCTTTGGGAAAAACCCAGTTCTCATGAATTACCACATCAAAGGTACTGCACTGAACACAGAAGGCATTATAAGAGATTTGAGAACACAGGTTGACAGCAACCTCTCTTTTGACCACCGCTTTACCACTGTGGTCAGAAAGTCCTTCTATGTGGCACATCTCATTACTAAGGGTTTTGCATCCAGGAAGAAAGAGGTCACTGTCTCCCTCTACTCTTCCCTCATTAGGCCAATCATCAAGTACAATGGCCCATTTGGCATGTACCTCACTAGACACCTGCAAAAACAGGAGAGGCCACAAAAGTACCTCACAAAGAGGATCCTAGGCCTTAACCACATCCTAAATGGACAGACACAAAAACTGCAACTATTCTCTGTCTCATATTGCCTACTTAGATGCAATCTCTGCTTGACATACAAAGCCATGTCTAACCCAGCTCTGTTAGAAATGCTACATCTAAAGAAATCCCAGTCCCTCCACACCACATGCTCCAGAGACCTCAACCTCATTATCACGATCAACAGAACATGCTGGATGAACAGGTATATAACCTAGAGACTGCCCATGGTATGGAATAGACTTCCCATATATGTCAAACAGAGCACCTCACTGGCCCTCTTCAAGAGAAATCTTGATGAGTGGAGAGGAAATTAGAAAATTAACCCCAGGGATAACTCCAATGGCTCTACTTGACAGAGGCACTGGGAACTAAGGTCGGGTGGCATGATGCCAGGGTAATCCTATGGGCTAGGCTTGTAAAGGCTTCAGGACTATTAGCCTAGTATGCATGTATGAACCTATGAACCTATATATATATGTATATAAACATACATATATATATATATATATATATATATATATATATATACATATATATATATATATATATATATATATATATATATATATATATATATATATATATATATATACACACACACACCCATATGGAATAATAAGCATTGGACTTATAAAAGAAATGAGATTGAGACTGAAATTGATTATTTTCTCTTATCAGATAGCTTAAAAGTACACAAAAAGGGACAAAAAAGCCAGGATTCTCAGATCATATAGCTATATAGTTAAAAGTACATGAGAAAAAAAGAATATATAAGAATAGGTTAATGAAGTAAAAGATTGAATAAAAGATATTTAAAACAAGATGATAGGAAAGTAAAAAATTATGGAAAGATCATATAAGCATGAGAAAATGTTATGAAAACTTGACAAGATGGTGGATAAGTTTTAAAGAAAAGCACAAAAATGCTTTTGCAATACTTAGAGAATAAAAGTAAAAAAGAAAAAGCAGAATATAAAACACTTATTCAAGCTATATATAGATATTCATTGCAAGACAAGAGAACTTTTCATAAAAAAGGAATTATATGAAACAAATAAAAAAGATTAATAATCTATAATAGAAATATATTGCTTACAAGGAAAAAGAGAAGTAACACCTTGTTTAAATAAACTAATGAAAGAAAACAAAAATTAATAAGGGAATTGAAAAATAAAGAAGGAAATAAAGTAGCAACACAAGAAAGAATATGTGAGATAATTAAAGAATATATAGTACAATCCTTTCTTAAGAAAGAAATAGAAATAATTCAAAAATATGATCTTAAGTTAAATAAAACATAATAAACTTTGGAATGAATCATACAATTGAGGAGCTAAATGAAATACTGAAAGAAATTAATATGAATACAGCTACAGGATTAGATGGTATTGAATTCCATATGTATAAAGGGGAACACTTTATAAGCTTGAAATGCTGAAATCTTGAATTTCAGTATCTCGAGTTCATAAAGTGGAAGAATTGGAAGGTCACAACCATAGAAGTGCGAAATTCAAAATCTCGAATGCGGGAGATTTTGAATTAGCGGTTCTGGTGTTGAACTGTGTTCATGGGTTCAGGTAAGTGCTTTTGTTTAAGGGTCTTGGGTAGGGGTTGTTGTGTGTGTTAGTGTATGTTGTTACTTTGATGTGTGTATGTGAGAGGAATGTAGTTTGTGTGGTGGTGTTTTGTGTCTGTGTGTATATAGTGTGACCTTGGAATTAAACTATTTAAGTAGGAGGGTGTAGGGGTGCAGGGTAGATGTGTATGCTTATTTAGTTTTGTGCGTGTGTGTTGTAATGGTGTTTGAAAGTGTTGGGAGTTTGAATTTTGTGGTTTTGCGGTTTTGAGATTTAGGGCTTCATGATTATATAGTTTAGGGTATTTGGATTTTCTACTTTATAGGGTCGAGATTCTGTAATTCGAGATTTTAGAATTTCAAGCTTATAAAGTGAATCCGTATAAAGATATAGAAAATTGGAAGACACTTATATTTGTAGAAGTAGTAAATGAATGGTTAGAATTTGGGAATGCTATATAAGGAAATATGTGTAGGAACTACATTATTTATATGGAAAAGGGGAGAAATAGATGATAGAAAGAACTGGAGACCAATAGTACTAAACAATACAGATTATAAACTATTCATTAGAATTATAGCTAAGAGACTGACAAATAAAATTGACAAGTTACTCAATCAAACAGTATTTGGTAGAAAGGGAAAAGGAAGTCAAGACATTATGGTTGATGAAAGAAATAATTGATTATATTATAAATAAAAAAGTAGAAGCAAAAATTATGATAGGAGACTTAAGTAAGGCATTTGACAAAATACAATATGAATCTTTATGGGACATAATAGAGGCATATACTATAGGTAAAAGAATAATACAAATAATCATTCAGCTTATATGAGGAATATTATTAAATGAAATATAAATGGATGGGTAAGTGATGAAATAAAAGTAGAATGTGGAATAAGACAGGGACATCCAATTAGTAGCATTATTTTCATTATACTTATGAACACAATGGTGACAAAGATTAATTTAATGACATATATTAAGGATATAAGACAGTAAATTTGATACAATTACCTATATGACTGTGTTAATAACAAGAAACAAAGCATGGATAGAAAAAAAATAGGTAAAACATTAAAGACATTGCTAAATAAGATTGGTATATGTATAAATGATGAAAAAAGTATGAGTTTTGTGTTCAAAGAAAATATAGGAGATATAAAATTTAACAAAGAATCTATAAATATAATAGGAATAGATTTTGGACTAAGTGTTTATAACGAAAAATAATGGGAAAAATTAGTGCAAAAAATAAAGAAAGTGTAATTTTTGGAAAACATATAGATTGGCATATAGAAAGAAAGTATATTTGATACATTCTATTATAATAGGTAATATAGCATATACAGCCAATATCTATATGATAGCATCACAGTATGAGAAAGAAACAATGTCTGTTATATTTGCATTCATATGGGGTCAAGACTGAGTCTAGTCAAAAGAGGAATTTTGTACATGAAAAAGAACAAGGAGGATTGGGCCCAATTAACCATTGTGCATGCTGCATCACTAAACCAATATAGAGCTTTAATAGGTTATACAAAACAATGTAAGAATCTGATAGATTCATATTATATTACTAATATCAGTGTTCTTTGGAAAAATAGAAATAAGAAAAAGACTTAAGGGGATCATAAATAAAGAGATAAAAGAATATTAAAATAAAATCTTGTAATGAAAATTGAAGTTGAATGTGAGTGAATAAATAGAAAGGAATGGTATATAAATATTGTGGGTCAACATTGCTTCATTGATTCTTGAAAGCATTTAGAAATGAGAAAAAAGAAAGCAATAGATGGTATAAAATATACTTGAATGCAAGGACTTTTTGAGGAGATTATCTATAACTAAATTACCTGTTAACACAACTAAGCCTTACAAAAGAAAACAAGACAGATTGTGTAATTATTGTGGAGAATTTGAAACTACAGAGCATGTGTTTTGAAATGTGGGAGAGTTAAAAAATTATGGGATGAAATATGTAAGTGTAAAATGGAAGGTTTTACAAGAAATGGAGCAAATGAATATGGAGATAGTTGAATATGTTTTTTATGGTGCAAAGAGCAAGAAAAAAATGAAGAAAATTGACAGTATTATATTTTACGTTTCTTGGACATTATGGACTGAAAGGCTGAATAAGTTTAATGATAAATGGGATTTGACAGAAATTCTAAAGAAAATACATTTTTGATTGCGGGAAAAAAAAAGGTGAGGGGAAATGTTTATTAATATGAATTCAAATAGCATTGTATAAAATGTATATAACTGTAAATATTACTAATATGCATATAATAATTATTGTGTAAAAAGTCATGTCCAACAATAAAAAAAAAACTACTCATCATTGTGGGACCCATTTTGCAGGAGTATTTTCCTGTTTCTATTCCAGACACAGAGCTAGCCTGGAGAAACAGGTAGACAGATGTAGAGAGAAGGAGATGATGGAGAGGTAAGAGAAATGGAGGAGAAAACAAATACTGAGTTGGGAGAAGTTGTACAGGATTCTGAGGAGATGTTTAAAGAAATCTGTTTAATGGAGATGAGTCAGCAAATGATGGCTGTATAATTACAACCTCCATTCAGGAGGGTTGTGGGATGATTTACTTATAGAAATGGTGATGTAGAGTGAGCCAGAAAATAAAAGAAATGTTTCCTGGGGGACATTGTAGATAAATATATATGTATTTGCCTTTAAGAAGCTATCTAAGACTTGCACAAATGTATAAATACTGAGCACTTATGACTGCCATTTTGTAGTTAGTTGTTGATATGTAAGCATGTCTGTATGTAAGCTCTGTCTGTTAATGAGTTCAATAGTATTTAATGATGCTGTTATCCACTCTGATGTGTTTGTATATATTAAAGTATCTGAATGAAACCCCGAGGCTTCTCATTATATGTGTTAGAGATGAACAAGTGACATGGTGCCAGAAGTGGCATGTCTAAAGGACATGGTATCAGAAGAGAATATATAAAGGGGCATAAGGTCAGAAACAGCTTGGCTAAAACAACTTAAGGCACTTGTTTAGATGCTAGTGGAATATAAAGGAGTGGGTCATTCCCAAAATGTGCGTACTTCACAAAATACAGCCATCACAGGGCATATTTCACAGAGTACAGGCATTACAGAACATATTTCACAAAGTAAAGCATTGCAAAGAGCTTAGTGTGTATTTGAATGTTGTTAGACATTCAGAGAACAGTTTTCTCATACATAATTACAAGGTCTATATTTTCAGTGTGTTTGTGTATACTTTGTGGGAATGGAAAATGGATTTCAAAAACCCAGTGCACTTGTGTTTGACAGTAATATTGCTGAGTACTGGAGGGTGTTTGAGCAACAGTATGACATTTTCATACAGGTTGCATTTTCTGATAAAGATAACCATACAAAGGCATTTATTCTAATTAATTTACCTGGGTCAGAAGCCATTAAAAGTGAATATTCATTTGTGTATGCACCTGCTGTCTATACTGGAGAGGGGAAGCAAACATCACATTGTTGCACCAGTTGAGTCAAGGGAGGACCCAGAGTGCTTAAAATGTAAATTTAGAGAAACGTGTAACCCTGAGACAAATGTTACTATGGAGAGACACTTATTTTACACAAGGGATCAAAAGCCTGGTGAAACTTTTGCAGCATATATAACTGACCTGAGAAATAAAGCTAAAATGTGCAGATTTGGTGATTTAAGTGATGAGCTGATAAAGGACAGACTTGTGTGTGGTATAAAAGATGATGCTGTGAGAAAGATTTTGCTTTGTGATAGTTATTTAACTTTGAATAAGGCCACTGAAATTTGTCAGATAAAAGAACTGACAGAAAAGCACACAAGTATGCTTACAAATGAGAGCAGCTGTAGAAGGCACAGTGATAAAGCTTGTGTTAATAGTATGCAGCACATGCTTAAAAGAAACAGGCCCAAGCACATGGCAATTGTAACCCCTGCAGCACTCACTGGTAAACCCTAGAACGTTCTAGCACATTCCAGAATTTGCACAGTCTCAGTGAAGCATAAGAGTGAGACAACAAACTCAAGGCATTGGTCCCAATCCTGTTTCATTGTCAACTGTTGTAATTGTGGTGGAAGTCATGAATCTGAAAGGAAGATTTGTTTAGCTTTTGGTCAACAATGCCACAAATGTAATAAATGGAATCACTTCAAAAGATCTTATAAATGAAAAGGCCCACATTATTTTATTAAAAGGGAACATTTTAAGAAATGAGTTAATCAGTTAGACAGTGGCTGTTATACCCTTTATGTTGATTGTGTGTCAGTGCTTCATGAAACAGTCAGTGCAGTGGATTTAAGGGCAAAGAATTAAGTATTCTGTACTGTTCAGCTAAATGGCAAATGCATGGAGTTCAAAGTTGACACAAGTTCTAAGTGTAATGTTATGCCTGCAGAAACACTTGCTAGAGTTTATAAAAATGAAAGGCTTGATTTGTCAAGGTGTGCAAAGCTTGTTGCTTATGGAGGTGAAGAAATTCAAACTGAAGGCTCAGTAGCGCTTTCATGTTACTTTGCCGGAAGAAGCTATGACTTATTATTCTATGTGGTCAAAAGGGGTGTCCAGTCATTATTAGGGCTCAGAGACAGTTTGAAAATGGGGCTGCTTTAATTTAATAAGGAAGTCCATCGAGATAGCTTAAAAGACCATTACTCTAATTTTACGCAGCACATTTTTTTCTACCTATGCTGATCTGTTCCAAGACAAACTTGGCAAACTTCCAGTTGTGTACTCCATGAAGTTAGGCTCAGAGGACAGTCCAATTATCAGTCCAGTGCATAAAGTTCCAATAGCCATGCAGGACAGCGTCAAAGCTGAGTTAGATAAAATGGTGCGATGAGGTGTGATTTGTCCAGTAGAAACTCTAACTGAATGGGTATCTTCCATGGTGGTAGCTCACAAGAAATGCTCAGATGACATCTGAATATGTATTGACCCACAGGATTTTAACAAAGTGTTAAAAATACCTCATCATCTAATACTCACAGTCAAAGAAGTTGCAGCCTTGATGCCAAATGCTACTATTTTTTCTGTCTTAGATGCAAAGAGTTCATTTTGGCAGATTCAGCTTGACAAAAAATCATCATTGCTCACTACTTTTAGTACTCCATTAGGCTGGTACAGATTTTTGAGAATGCCATTAGGGATACATTCTGAAAGTGAAGTCCTTCAACATGCAATGGAGCAATTTTTTTCTGGGTATTCTTGTGCCATTATAGTAGATGACATATTAGTAGGAGGTTGTGATGAAGCTGTACATGACAGAAACCTCAGAAACGTTCTAGAATGGGCACGTCAAGTGAATTTTAAGCTCAATCCATACAAATGCAAGTTCAGGCTACAAGAAGTCACTTATGTTGGTCATTTATTTGCAAGTACAGGTTTCCGACCAGATGCTACAAAACAAACAGCCATTCTGGAGATGCCAGCTCTAGACAATGTTCAAGCCCTCAGTACACTACGCAAACAGGTACAAACAGCAAAAAATCCACAAATCCAAGCTATAAACAGAAATTCATGCAGCCACATAAAAACAAATTATTTTAATGAAATAAAGTAATATAAGCGTTTTTGTTTTACAACACATAAAACTTCTTTAGATACACATAACTTTGAATATTCATGATTTAAATAATAAGTGCTTGCTCTGATGTCACAACTATTATCAATTTTACAATTCACATTTAAAGTCATATGTTCCTCTTAATCAAGTTGAAAAGTCCTTTTTAAGTGTATAAAAAACAGCATCAAAATAATTAAAAATATCATGTTAGACACAGTTATAAGCTATAAACCTTCAAATAGTCTGAAAAAATCATACAATAAAAAATATTTATAATAATACATCCATCTATTTTTTATTTTTTATTTGTTTTATACACATAATTTCGTATTTATTTTTTTATATTATTTATTTTTTTTTTATTTTATTTCAGTTTGTTAACCGGGAAAGTCCACTGGGCCAAGGTAGCCCGTTTTCAATGGAGGCCCAAGGAGAAAAGCTCCAGACAGAAATATAATATTAAAACATATTTAAAAGTGGTAACTAGTACAGCATATAAGAGAAACAAATTAACTGAAAAGAATTCAAATATAAGAACTAAGTCAACACTTATAGATATTTACAAGGACAAACAAATCAATGCTCATTTAGTACATCATAATTGTAGACAAAAGAATTTATGCTAAAACAATCTTTCCATAGATTTCAATTTCAAAATAGGAGTTATACTAACAGCACCATTAAGCCCTGGGTGTCTATAAGCCTCCAATCTAATCTGCCTTATTAATTCTTGTTTTTCCAAATATATTGACCAAGGACCCCCTCACGGGTTTCTTTCAATCATTTTCAAGGCACTAAACTTGAATCCATGCCAATGGAATAGTTACATATGTCTATATTGGACATTAGTAGTTTTTTTCAGGTCTATATTATAAGACCGAAAGTGCATATGTGTGACTACATAAAAGTCGACATATAAATAACTAACGGCCACATAATCAAAATTTTCCCTAGGAAAATAACTTACATGGCCGTTCACTAAAAAAAAATAATAATTTAACACCATGCGAACATTGACACTGTTTCTGATGAAGTCTCTTTTAAAGTTAATTTGAGACGAAAGCACTTATTTGTTGTTGTAAAATAAAGCTTTGGTTTTCCTGGAGGAGAACAAGTTCATGTGGTACCTTGTTCTGCAGTTCCTGCATTTTGAAGTACTTGTTTACTAGTTTTGGGGTTGTTTTGCACAATTTAACACTATAAACAGGTGGGGGGCTTCACCCCCCAGTTTACCTTCACATGTGTGCATTGCACAAAGGCGAACAGCAATTTCCTGAAAGGTTGTTTGCAAAGTTTGCAAACGCTGAACGGAAAAAAAGTTTGAATGTGCAATTTGAGAATACACCATTGCACATTCGACATTCTGGGGTAGATTACACTATAATGGGGATTGGGAAATGGTTCCTTTCCCCACTGTAGTGCAATCTCAGTGTTAGAATAATAAAGTAGGGGGGGTTTGGGGTGCAGGGGGGCTTGCCCCCTGCTTTACACTTCTTTTTTTTTTGTTTGACATTAATGTTTGAAAAACAGCAAATCTGCTTTTCAATTTGCTGTTTTTCGAACATTAAGGACTGTTGACGTTTTCACTTTCATGGTTTTGAGTCGCTCATATGAGCACTTGAACCACTGTGATTCGAGTTTATGAAGGTAAACCTCACCCCCCACACCTTCCAACATGGGGGGCTCTGCCCCCACACCTGCCTAACTAAATATACCAACTCCAAGATCACACTACAGGGAAGGAAAGGGCAACTCTGTGAAGTTGGCCAACTATATCCTTGCCCTATGACATAGTCATTGAATTGCTTAAATGCAATTTAATGAATGTGTCGCTGTTTCCATATTCGCTCAGAAGCATTTTCCTGCTTCTAATATAGACCCGTTTTTTCTTCTTTACATAGTACATGTGTTCATAAATATGATTGTGTAATTTTCATTTAGTTTTGCCTATATAAAAGGCATCACAGCACTGGCATCAGGTGCCATATACCACCCCTGTAGTCTCACAAGTATATTTTCTTTTAAAAAAAAATAGTCTTTGTTCCTCAAATTAATCCTATCCCCCTCCAGTATATATTTACATGTGCTACACCTACCACATTTAGACATCCTTGGGTGAAGGGTTACCTTTTCACATTTTCTTTCTAATATGTTCCTAAAGTTTAACCCTCTCCTATACATATAATAATTGGCCTGTCTCCCAATGTTCACATAATATTGTTTTCCATAAAGACATTCCAGTTTTTATACAAAATCCAATTAATTTTTGAACTCTCCAAACTGAAAGAAGTCACCATGGCCCCTGTGTATTTATGCTGTTCACTCACACTGACTGACAAGACCTTGTTTTTGCTGCTATCTAATGTTTTAATGGGTTTGAAAAAAACTGTTTTTCTCTTAATCAAAGCTCCTATAAGTTCCCAAACCATATTATAAGGATATCCCCTTTTAGTGAACTTAGTCATTAATAATTCACAGTCTTTATTAAAATCACTCTCAAGGGTACGCATACGTGCTGCTCTAACCAGTTGCCCCTTGACGACTGCTTTCTTCTGCTTATAGGGATGGGAGCTAGAATAGTGAAGTAACATGTTTGAATATGTAGGCTTTCGATACACACAAGCCACGTATTTACACCTAACCATGTCCTTCACTGTCAGAACATCCACATAAGCCATTCTTTCCTGGTTATAAGTATGGGTAAATTGTAAAAAATCGGTACTAGTATTAATATAAACAATATATCCTAGTAAACCAGTTTCATCTTCTTTCCATATTATGAATATGTCATCCAAATAACATAAATACAGCTTGATACAGTTCCTGTATTGTTGGTTAAAAATATACTTAAGCTCTCATTGTAGCATAACTATGATAGCTAATAGAAAACCCACAGGGGAACCTGTGGCTACCCTTTCCCTTTGTTTGTATATTTTGCCCTCTAAAAATATAAAGTTGCTTTTTAATATAATTTCCAATAATTCCATACAAGTATTGATACTGCCCTGATCTATTCCTTCCCTTTTTATAGGTTCATAGGTTAGTACTAAGCTAACTGCCCTTGTGAGCCATTTTAAGCTTAGCCAATTATCCCTTGTGAGACTCAAACCCTGCACCTTGTGTTTGTAAGGCAAACACCTTAACCATTAGTCCACCCTCCCAACCCAAAAGAAAAGACCTCTGCCAGTTTCAAACCCCAGACCATTGACACAATAGACTGCATGAATTACCACTAAGCCACAGCAGATATACTCAAGGCTAGGGTTGCCACCTTTTCAAATGCCCAAAGTGGGACACTTTTTGTAGAAATGTGAGATTTTGCAGGATAAAACATACTATGGCCAGTGCAAAGGTCAGAACTTCATTTTTTACCAAAATAAAAGCTTATTCTTGTAGCATTTAAGTTGCTTATGCTATTTCAAATAATATGTATGTGTTTCAAGACTGTAGCCCATGGAATCTGAGTGTGATAAAACAGGCAAACAAAAAAGAAAATTCATGTACAATTTTTAACAGAGGTAGGAAGAGAAACTTTGAAAGGACATTTGCAAACTTTATGTAAAGAAGTGTAAGACATTGCAAAAGTTTATGACAAAAGGGGTTTGTGGACTGGTGGCTGGGATTGTAATATTGTGTTAAAGACAGGGATGTCCAATGAGTCGTATACTCTTTGCATTAGTTATGAATGTGATACTATGCAAAACAGATCACAAAATGAAGGTGGCAGGTATATAATACCCGAATGGTTAAGAATTCAGTTTCTGTTAGCACAGTGCTCTCCAACCTTTTTTGCATCCAGGACTGGTTTCATGTAAGACAATTTTCCATGGACCGGCCATCACTCATACATAAAAATAAAGCATAATAAAGTGCATAATAAATACAACTCACCACAATGCAGAATCAATGGGAGCCCTGAGATTGTTTCCCTGCAACAAGATCGTCCCATGTAGGGGTGTTGGCAGACAATGACACCCGATATGTGTTCCTTATGTCCAGTCTACTCTGTAATTTAATTTTGGTTGCTGTCATTGCAGAAAATCCTGCTTCACAAAGATAAGATGTTGGAAATGGAAACAGGGTTTTCAGTGCTTATTCTAGCAAATTTCTAAGTTTATAAGAGTAATATTTAAAATCGGAACCTATTATTTGTGGCCCTGTCCAGATTTCTTGTGTGAGATGTTGAGAGGTATGGTTGAGAGGTATACAAACCTAATGTAAACCTTTTTCCTGAATCTAGAAAATGTCTATGTTTATAAGAACAATATTTAAAATCTGTCCCCATTTTGTGTTCTTTGTTTCCCCATTATTTTTTGCTTTGTCCACATTTCTTGTGCTAAGAGGTTAAGAGGTACGCTGCATGCACCTGGATTAGATCTAAAAGGCACTAGCAACTAGCATCTGCAATTATATTGAAATAACACATTAACAAGTTTATCTGACATTTCAAGTGCTGAAGTATCCCATCTCTGGTTATTCTAGGGAGAGGCATGTAAAAAGTAATAAGACAAAGGCTTCCACACAAAAAAACAGTTTCGAGTGGTCTGCTAGTATACCTGTCAGTAACAACTTCTAACCACATTTAAAGCTTATTTACCTGGACCAGTAAAAGTCAAAGCTTGAAGAAAGGCTGACAGATTCCTCTCCAAAGTGAGCAGATGGAAGCTGTGCATCCTCCAGGACTTTTTTTGTATCTTCACTTGCAGCACCAGTCAGCAACGTATTTTTTGCCATTCAAGACTTTTAGCAGTTTAACCATATTGCAGTCACACAAGAACTATTACCAGTTCACAATTGGATGAAATGTGGTGCTTGTCATTGACTCCCTTTACCCCAGGAGCAATTAGTTGATTGATTTGTATACCGCAATGCCGATTGGTTGTAACTACTGTATACAAGCAAATCATAACTTGTGCTGTGGAGCCACCACTGTTTGCTGAAGAATTTCAATGTTAAATGCAGAGCATTCCACATGATCTGGCGTACGGCTGCTCAACTTGCAGTCTATCAACTTTCTAAGTTTTTAAGAGCAATGTTTAAAATTTGACCCTATTTTTGGGGCTTTGTCTCCCTATTAGTTTTGGCTTTGTCCAGATTTTTTGTGCCCAGAAGTTGAGAGCTATGGGTTTTGTCCAGATTTACTGTGTGAGAGGTTGAGAGGTATGTAAACCTCTTAAGTCATGCTGCACACACACACACACACACACACACACACACACACACACACACACACACACACACACACACACACACACACACACACACACACACAGTATGGTCTGATTTCATGCACAGATTATGGAACTACAATCCTGAAGATGTCCTGAGAGGGAAAGATTTGGATGTGGCAGTACTATGTACTTATGCAGTTACATGCAGTAAGGCTAGGAGACAAACATGTGGGTCTGGTAACCTGAGGGAGACCCAGACAGACTGCATACTTGCAGCCAGGACTGTTGAGGTGGTTACTTCAGGGAGTGAGCTACACTGTAGCAGTGAGACTGAATGTGAGCCACAGCTGCTTGTGGGTACTGATGTTCCCTTGGACAGAGTAACTGCAAAGGTAGAGGTGAGTAGTAGTACCCAGGCTGACAGTGAGGCACCACTGTCAGAGGATGCCAGACTTCCTGTGGAAGGGGAGATGAGAAGGGTTACAAGGAGGGAGTTGAGACAGGCTCAGCTCTCAGACCCTATGTTGCAGGGCCTGAGGCAGGTAGCTAGGGAGGCACCCGAGTCTCAAGGGAAGGGAGAATCTGTATACTGGAACAAAGGGTTACTGTACAGAGTGTGGTCCCCTGAGGGAGGGCTAGAATGTGAGAGAGTACAGCAGTTGGTAGTGCCTAGAGCTTACCATCTGGTGCTTCTAGCCATAGCCCATGATATTCCCTTTGCAGGTCATATGGGCATAAAACGTACAAAGAGGCATATTATGCAAAACTTCTATTGGCCTGGAATTTCCAGAGATGTAACAGGATACTGCAGGACCTGTGAGCAGTGCTATAAGGTAGGCAAGGCAGGAGACAATGTCAGAGTTCCTTTGATGCCGTTGCCTTTGATTGAGGAGCCATTTCAGAGGGTAGCTATGGATATTGTGGGTCCTCTGAGTACCCCAAGTTCCACAGGGAAAAAGTATATCCTAGTGATTGTAGATTATGCTACACGATATCCTGAGGCAGTGGCTTTGTCCTCCATTGAGGTCGAGAAGGTGGCAAATGCTTTGTTAGAGATTTTCAGCAGGGTAGGTTTCCCAAAGGAAATACTGTCTGAAAGAGGTGCCAATTTTATGTCAGACCTGCTGGCTTGTCTGTGGAAGTCCTGTGGGGTGAAGCACATGAAGACCACCCCCCTACCATCCTCAGACTAATGGTCTTGTGGAGAGGTTAAACTTTACAATCAAGTCCATGCTATGGGAATTCACAGATCAGTTTAAGAGGGAGTGGGACAAATATTTGCCCCATCTGTTGTTTGCTAACAGATAGGTTCCCCAGGAATCCACAGGTTTTTCACCGTTTGAATTGCTGTATGGGCATAGGGTGAGGGGACCTCTAGATTTAATTTGAGATGAGTGGGAAGGTGAGTGTGAGTCTCACATGGAGTCTGTTGTGGCATATGTCCTAAACCTCAGGACAAGGCTCAGGGAACTCATGGTCCTGGCCCAGGAGAACCTGGCAGAAGCCCAACAACAAAAAGGTGTGGTATGACTGGAATGCTCGAGCTAGAGAGTATGATGTAGGGTAGCAGGTGATGCTTCTCATTCCTGTCAGACACAACAAGTTGCAAGCAGCTTGGGAGGGACCCTACAAGGTGGTAAGAAAGATAAGTAATGTTAACTATGTGGTGGAAGTGCTAGGCAGATGGCAGGGTCACAAATTGTACCATGTTAACATGATGAAACCTTACCATGATAGGGAGGCCCTTGTGCTGGGCATTTGCGGTGGATGGTAGGAGGAGTCTGAGAGAGATCTTGTGACTGATCTCCTCAGCGAGGCTCGGGCTGGGACCTCGGTGGAAGGTGTAGCAATGTCCCAGCAGCTATCTCCTAGCCAGGTTCTAGAAATCCAAGCAGTATTGCAGGAGTTTGGGGGCATGTTCACTGGGAAACCAGGGAGCACCCACCTGGTGCAGCACCAGTTGGATACAGGACCCCAAAGGCCTATCAGGTAGGCCCTTTATAGGGTGCCTGAGATAGTCAAACAGACTCTGAGGGAAGAGGTACAGGAGATGTTGGACCTAGGGCTGATTCAGGAGTCCAACAGTCCCTGGGCCTCCCCAGTGGTACTGGTGCCAAAGAAGGATGGCAGCACCAGGTTCTCTGTGGATTACAATAAATTAAATAGTCACACAGAGACAGATGCTTACCCCATGCCTAGGATAGATGAGGCCCTAGAGCAACTGGGTGGAGCTAAGTATCTTACAACCACTGATCTTACCAAGGGTTACTGGCAGGTGCCCTTGACTCCCAGTGCTAGAGAGAAGTCAGCCTTTGTGACTCCTTTTGGCTTGTATGAGTTCACAAAGATGCCCTTTGGGATGAAGAATGCCCCAGCAACTTTCCAGAGGCTGTTAGATCATATCTTAGCAGGAGCAGGAGGGTTTACTCTTGCTTACATGGATGATATTGCTATCTACAGCCATTCCTGGCAAGAGCACCTTCAGCATGTCAGGAAGGTACTGGGCAGACTACAGAGGGCAGGGTTGACCATTAAGCTGAGCAAATGCAAGGTGGGTATGGCAGATGTCTCCTACCTAGGGCATAGAGTAGGGAGTGGTAAGATAAGGCCAGAACCTGCCAAAGTGGAAGCCATTCAGGCATAGCCTGCACCTGTTACCAAAATGCAGGTGAGGGCATTCTTGGGGACAGCAGGGTACTACAGAAAGTTCATTCTGAGTTATAGTACCATAGCTGCTCCCCTCATAGACCTGACAAGAAAAAACAGGCCATATAAGGTAGTGTGGCCCCCAGCATGTGAGCAGGCATTTTGAAAGCTTAAGGAAGCTTTGGGATGACCCCCTGTGTTAGCCAGTCCAGACTACAGCAAAGACTTTGTTGCGCAGGTGGATGCTTCAGACTATGGGGTGGGGGCTGTAGTTAGCCATATTTCTTCAGAGGGAGAAGAGCACCCAGTGGTTTATCTCAGTCGTAGGCTTCAACCCAGGAAGAAATGCTATGCAGCGGTAGAAAAGAAATGTCTAGCCATAGTGTGGGCACTACAAAAATTTCAGCCTTATCTGTATGGAAGAAAATTCACTGTGATGACAGATCACAACCCTCTAATATGGTTAAACAGAGTCAGTCGGCAAAATGCCAAGTTGCTACGATGGAGTCTGGGGTTGCAAGCATATGATATGTCAGTGCAGCACAGCAGTGGGAGTAGCAATGCCAATGCAGATGGGCTCTCAAGACAGGGAATGGGGTGAGGTACACCCAGATAGACCTGACACTCTCAAGTGATGTTTCTCAAGGGGCACTTGAAAAACTTGCTTGAGTTCCGCAGGGGGTGGGGGAGACAAGGGAAGATTGGGGAGAGATGGGTGAAGGCTGCCAGCCTAGTCAAATAGAATTTGATATATAATTCTGGCATTTGTAAATAAATGTAAAATACTGGCATGTTTTCTCGAGTGTAAAAGAATACTGTGAAATGTGGAACTGCAGAATATGTGAGAACATTGCACTGTACTGGCCCAGTGAAGCATGTTGTGAGCCTTTCATGTTAGAATTCGGCTCCAGTGAGTCTGGATGAAGGTTACATGCCCATTGTTTTAAGGCTAAAATTTATGACCAGAATTTAGATGTGGAATGTGCTTTATTGCTCTGGTTTCTGTTAGAGTATAGATGTGAAATAACTTATATTGTTGTAAGTTTCTGAGCAGGTGTTAGATTGCTAAATAATGCAGTTTGTGGCCTGAGAACTCCAGACTAAGTATCAAAAATGCTGTAATTTGGGAGGGCCTTAGAGACATGTTTTTTAGTAATGTTTAAATACTATTTCTCACAAGAGACAGGGATCATTTTGATCTTGGATATCTAACTCAGCACTCTGCCTAAGCTCACATGTAAGTTTTAGCACTGTGATTTCTTGTAGGAATAGTTAAAGCTAGTAAGGATTAATTAGGTATTTTTCTTTGAAATCAGATCTGCCCTACTGTATTATTTTAAGTTTCTGTGTGATCTCTGAATTCTTACATATCTCTGTGGTGTAGTAGTTTTGTCTTGTGTTTTAATTATTTATTATTAAATATTTTTAAAACCTTCTACCTGTGGTTGGTTTATGTAGAGATAAATTATGCTTTAGAGTACATTATATATTTATAGAGTTTACTGTCTAAGCCCTTCCTATAAGCCTAGACTGAATAGTCACATTACCATTGGATAGTAATATTGCACAATAATAATTGGACACCCTTTTAATGGCCTTTTAATAGCTGATATTATTAGCTGGTTGGTGGCAGGGATTACTACCATATGGTCTGTGTAAAGGGGCACAGCTGGAGAATCTGTGTCAGCCTTTCCCAGGAGTGTATGTGAAGTTGTATAAATACTTATTTCAAAGTGTGTGTGTGTTGTGTCAGCTATGTGGGCAGGGACACGTAGCACTGGTTGGACAGATAGGGTACTGGAGGTTTTATCTTGCCCAGCTAGGATGAGACCTGGACCCTATAGCTGTAACAGTGGAGAGTCTTATTTGGGACTGACTGTGATCTCTGTGTGCACTTAAGGGAAATTGTACTTTACTGTGCGTATTAGTTATCCTTTCCTCTTCTAAGAGATTACCTCCCTGGTGTTAGTGGTGAGGATTGAGGCTCATTGATTGCTGGGCCAGGGCACAGCCATCACAGTACTCACACACATATGCAGACAAATTATTTTTTTTTATTTTACTCACTTCTGTGTGGCCTGAAAACAAATGATCCAAGGCCTGGTACTGGTCTGCGGCCTAGTGGTTGGGGACCACTGTGTTAACATAAGCAAATGACAATAATTGCAAATAAACAAAATTTGTATAAAACAAGTAGTAATTTACACAAATGTGTGATAGGGATAGCTTTAAGTAAAGAGAAATTGAGTTTTAGATTAAATGCAGTAAAAAGAAGAGTTTTGTATGCAAATAAAGAAGAATCAGGTTTAGGTTTAATTAACCCAGTGGCATATATTGCTTTATTAAATTTGTACAAGTGTTAAAGTGGATAAATGTAAAAGACGAGGGATTAGTAGTAAAAGTGTATAAATATAAGTATAATAAATTTTGGGGTGTGGTAAAAATGAGATAAAGAGAAAAGGAGTATATAAATGAAGAAATAAAGTGTTACCATGAAAAAATATTTTTCCAGAAAATAAAAACTGATGATATAGAAAAAGATGATATAGCAATGCAGTGATGAAACTTTACTATGTAAATCCATGGGAAAACCTAACAGATGAAAAAAATTAAAGCTGTAACAATAAAAAAACTAATGGTTAATCAGAAATAGGATCTCAAGATTATTTTGTGGAGACTAGTAATAGATGAATGGACAGTAAAAGGAAATATGCCATATAAAAAGAAAAGTGATAGAATATGTTTAGATTGTTAAGAAGAAGAAACTATGAAACATGTTTTTGAAATGTAAAAGAAGAAACTACGAAAAGTGTTTTTGAAATGTAAAATAGTAAAAATGTTATGGGGAAAACTATATAAAGAATATTTTTGTTTGAAGACATAAAAGAAGTACATAAAATAAAAATTGATAATAATTAGATATGGCTATTATAATAACAGAAGTAAAGGATATATTTAAAAACAGATAAAAGGTTACTTATGTTATACGAGTTTTATGGATGGAATGAAAGAATAAATTAAATTTATTTTAATTGTAAAATGGTTTCTTAATAAGTAAAATCAGTTGGTTATGAAATAAGGACTGGAGTCTAATATGGATAAAAATTTAGTATTATTGTAAAGGAAATTCTAAATTTGTGCATATAGAATTTGCATATCTATAGATTTGTACAGTCATAGATATTTTTAAACATATTGTAAGAGTTTTTTATCAATAGGTGCCTTGGGATCTTTTACATCCATCTGCCTAAGCACCAACTCTAGCAGATGGATCTTCTGTTTAACATTTTATCCAAAGGATGACATGCTCAGGACTGTAACACCTCACTTTTATTGCACTGTAGTGTCAGTAATTGATCTACTTCATGTGAGAATAGAGCCCTGACTGTTCTGCACCAAAGGCAAGTGCATTACCTGTTGCACTACTAACACTGCTGTTAGACACTATTAAGAGAATAACACCCCTGGAAAAATATTGCATGAGTATCCTGAGATCTAGTATGGCACTATTGCCACTTCATTCTCAGCAATGCACACATGCTGATTTACATTTTGCAGACACAGCTTGGTGTGCATGACATCATAAAATAATCTGATGTGAAATAACTTAAGAGAAAGAAAAACAAATATTTTGTGTTTTGAAGAAACATTGCATAATAAAGATATAAACATGTTATACATTTTCCATTTCACAGCAAGGCATGAAGTCAAGTTAAATGTAAATCATTGAAAATTACAAGTATATCCTTTAAGTAAAGGTTACTTATATGATGCCTTATGATGTCACTGAAGTACTATCAGTGAATTGGGCATAACTTTTATAAACAATAATATCACTATCTGTCCTGGGAAAAATTTAAAAAATTAAACTAAGACGGAATGTCTAATGAACAGTGACCAGTGGACCATGCAAGACATAGCACAACCACACAAAGCACTGTATGCATTAATTATATTTATGTGTATGTGTTTTTAAATGAAACACAAACCTAAATGTCCTGGTCAATAAATGTAGTGTAGAATTCACCTCTTTACCTATGCAGCCAAATACCATGCACAAGCCTACCATATGGGGTCTCTTCCTACTACTGCAAGCTGGTCATCAGTAATCATAGCAGAACTGGAACTGAGAGTTGTATTGACAGCATGGGTCACTTCACCATCACACTATTGCATGATCATAATGTGCCAATTGCAACAAACAGGAGACATCCCGCATGCAGTGAATGGGTCATCATGAAGGACACCTCCCAGACTCATCCATGCATCAGAAACAGGCTTTCAGCATGCCAAATACCCTCTTTATGCTAATACAAGGTTGGGACAGGGTTGTATAAAAGTATCTTATACAGCTCCACTTTGATTTCTCATTTGTGTTATGAGCCATTTAGTGGATATCCTTCATAACTTGAAAAAAAAATAAAAAAAAGGAAAGGAGGGGAAGAGACAAAACAAAGGAAATTATTAAGTATTAAGCAATATGTTTATTATGAATAAGTACTTAAATGGTTAAAATATATATATTTTTACACTTATCAACTAAATGACTGATGGGCATCCTACCATACAGGAAGAGACAGTAGAGCAAAGTAGGGTGCTAGATATGGGAATTGCATGCACTGCCTGTATGATAGACAGATATGTTGATAATGCACCCCCATTCATCACACATGTCCCGGCAGTTGATGGAATGGTAGCCCTTCCTATTATTGTAATGCTCCCCCTATGGAACAGATGAGGGTCTACTTGCCACATGTATGCAATCTGTTGCATCAAGCACCTCGGGCAAATGTGCTATCTCATATAAGGCACTGCTAGTTCAGGCTTGGTCCTGACATGTCAAGAGTATGTCCAGACAGTGCTGAAGTATCCTTGAGGAAGAAGCCTTTGAAATACGTGTGTCCCTCTCTTGAATGTCCACATAGCATCTATTGTGAGGGCTATATATACCTTAATATCCATTGGGACAGAAAGGTCATCTATCCCCCCAATACCCATGTAGAGACCATACATGCTTACTAGGTCCCTTACACTATCCCTGTCCACTCTACACCTATCAAAGTTTTCCTCATTATAAAAATTATAATGCTTAATTCCCTGTCTATATGTCCAGCTTCTTGGCAGGCAAGCATTGTTGGGCAGAAACAGTTTTGACTTGGCCAAGAGAAGCAGCTCACACTGTGAAATAGTAAAATTGGTAACAAGACTAAGCATTTAAATTGACTGCAAAGTAGGTAGAAAATGAGCAATCTTTCCTTATATAGCATAAATTTGGACATCACTAAAAAGTGGAAAGTTATGACTATAAATCACAAACAAGCTGGAAGACAATTTATCTTAATTTACATTTACTTAATCTGCATACGTTTATTCATGGCCATCACACATAGGCATAAGTGGTCTCTATGACGTCTGCCTTTCCTGTGTTTATGCTTGAATAGCACTATTTGCCTTAATTAGTTCACATAATGACTACAAATTCCACCCTTGAAGTATGTAAGCCATTTTTCTACAAATCAGAAGATCAAATAAAAACCCCTTCATGAGATTTCTCACCATCATTGAGTGGGCACATAATTTGTAAGATCAGATATGAACCAGATCTTAAGCTTTCCCAGTATAAAGCCACAGAGTCTCACCTCATCTCACAGTTTCTGATTTCTCTGCTAATCTGTTACTTTCCTTTCATCTGCTGTAGGTACAGATTTGATGGTGTGAGTTATTTAATTCTGTTCTTAACAAAATAAGTGCATCATTTTAAAATATGGCTACACATGGTTTGTGAAAACATGGGATAGTGAAAATGAAAAAGACACTATAGAATTGCAGCAGAACAATAAAAATCAAGGCCAGTATTCAAAGTCAGTTATGCAAATGCATTAAGGCTTTTGGGAACATATGTGAATGAGCGCAGCTGAAATGCAATTCATAGCAGCCATTTACACCATTGTGCGATAATCTTGAATGTACTTATGGAAACATGCAAATAATGAGCTGGAAATGAGAAGTGATGTAAATGTTAGTATGCTAATGAAGTATGATTTACACCATTTGTGATTCATAGTCAATTTTTTCTGACTTTTTTGTGCTGGTTGTACATGTCCTGGCAGATCAAGTCAGTGCCAACTTCACCCACCTTTCAACCCCTAAACGGCCCATCTCAATACTGGAAAATTGCCAAATTCTGGTAATAATGGCCACAGAGGTAAAAAACGCACTCTCCAAAGCTAAGAATACAGCATCCATGGTACCAGATGACATCCCGGGCTGTGTATTACATGAACTACAAAATGAACTGGCACGTCACCTAAGAGTCATGTTTAATCATAGCCTCACCTCAGGCTTCGTGCCCACTGAGTGGTGCACAGCTACAGTTATCCCACTTCACAAGGGGGGATCCACCTTGGATCCTGGGAACTACCGCCCCATCAGTCTGACGAGCCTGATCTTCAAGGGCATGGAACGTATTATCATGGAACTTATAAACAAAAACATTGGCAACCTTCAAACACTGGACCCCACTCAGTTTGGGTTCATGAAGGGCCGATCTTGTCTCCTGAACCTGATTGACTTCTTCGAATCAGTCTCCAGAGCCATGGATGAGGGTAAGGCAGTCCACACAGCCTATCTGGACCTAATGAAGGCATTTGACACCACCCCCCACTCTGGAATCATAGATAGACTTACTAAGTTGGGCATTAATCCCTACATCACTCGATGGGTTGCCAGCTGGCTTACTGACAGAACCCACACTGTAAAAGTAGCCGACTCCAAATCCAGCTCCAGACATGTGACAAGTGGAGTACCTCAGTGTTCAGTCCTGGGACTGCTCTTGTTTGGCATCTGCTTCTCTGAAGTACAGGCCAACACTAAGGGACTCTGGCTAACAAAGTTTGCTGATGACTGCAAACTGGGAGTCATTATTTAATCCCCAAATGATGCGGATACTCTACAAAAGGACCTTACAGAAACAGATTCTTGGTGCCAGAACCATGGGCTCAAGCTCGATGCCAAGAAATGTATAGTTATCCCCTTTGGGAAAAAACATGTACCCATGAATTACCACACAGGTGGCAGTACACTAAACACCAAAAGTGTGATAAGAGACGTAGGGTCACAGGTGGTCAGTGGTCTCACCTTCAATAATCACATCGCCACAACAGTCAGGAAATCCTTCTATGTGGCACACCTCATCACTAAGGCCTTTTCATCCAGAAAAAAAGGAGGTCATTGTCTCACTGTACTCATCCCTCATTAGACCCATTATAGAATACAACACCCCGTTTGGTATGTACCTCTCAAGACATCTGCAACAACTGGAAAGGCCACAGAAATACCTCACTAAAAGAATCTCAGGCCTAAAGCAGATGCCCTATGCTGACTGCCTTAAAAAACTACAGCTATACTCTGTTGCATATCGTCTACTCAGAGGGGATCTCTGCTTAACATTCAAGGCCATGTCAAACTCAGAGCTGTTGGACATGCTACACTTAAAGAAATCCCAATCCCTCAGAGCCACACACTCCAGGGATCTAAACCTTGTCATCACAATAAACAAAACATGCTGGAGGGATAGGTTCCTGACCCAGAGACTCCCCAGACTCTGGAATAGACTACCCAAGCAGAGCTCCTCTTTGGCCCTCTTCAAAAGGAATCTTGACGATTGGATGTGAGAAAGGAAATTCACCCCAGGGATCATGTCAGTCACCCTGCTAGACAGGGGTCCAGGGAAGCAAATATTGTGGGAATAAATAGCCAGGGAATTGTTATGGCTAGGCTTGTATAAGCCCTAGGGCCGATAGCCTAGTACCAACCTATGAACCTATAAAGAGAAACATTGCCAAATGTATCAGAGTTGCAATTGGCAAAAATGCTGTCAATTGGGGTAAGCTCTGCTATTTCTAAGTATGAGTAGCTTGTCTTAGCCAGGCCAAAGCTACCTGCACCCAGCTGCACTCACCTGCCAAGAAGAAAGAAAATATAAGCACAGGATTACTAATAACATTGATAACCAGGAAATCCTTGATAGGTTCAGAGTGCACAAGAACATTATAAGAGTCTTAGTGGGCATGTAGGACCACCATAAGAACACTGGAGGAATGTGTGGACATCCTACTGCTGTCAACCTCTAAGTATGTATAGCCATCACTATACTTGCAATGAGGACCTTCCAGAGACAGAGGGTGTCACAGGGATCTCAAAGGCTTCTGCCTCAAGGATACTGAAGCAGTTTCTGGATGTATCACCTCAGGACTATGTGTGCCTTTTATAGGTTGGCACATTTCCTTGAGGTACTTGGTGTGACAGAGGGTGCACATGTTAGAATTACGGCCACTGTTTGTCCACAGGGAAGTGGTATCACATTAGGAAGAGCTACCATTCTATCAATTGCCAAGTAACTTGTGATGCATGAGGGTGCATCACTAGCATCTCTGCCAACATCCTGGCAGTAAACGTGTTTCCCATATCTGATACTCTAACTCACGCCATCATCTCTTCCTGCAAGGTAGGATGCACAGTGATCATGTTGTTGGTAAGTGGAAAATATATAATTTTTAATATGCTATTTAAGTATTTTTCATGTTAAACTTCATTGCTTTATATTAATGTTTATTTTTTGGCATGGCTCATGACTCCAGTGAAAAATCCTTCTGGAGCTGCAGAGGATATATATAACACATCCCTGTCCTAGATCTGTATTGTTATTAAGAGTATTTGGCCTCCTGAAGAGATGATTCAGGAGCCTGGATGAATCTGTCAGTCCCCTTCAGTATGACATAGCTACTGTGTGTAGGATGCTTACTGCCTGTTCCACTCTGTATAATATCATCATGCATCACTCTGGTGGTGAAGTGACTCATACTGTCACTGCACCTCCCAGTTTTAGTCCCACTATGACTAATAGTGAACAGTCAGCAACAGAAGTAAGAGAACACATGTGGCATTGCTGTGCACTGAATGTGGCTGCACAAGTAAAGAAGCAACATGGAGTCCACAACTATGGATCAAGACATTCAGGTTAGTGTTTCATTTACTGTTAAAAACACACAGAGTATATTAGATACATGCAGTGATAACTCTGGGCTATGCTGTTGGGTGCATGGTCTGCTACCACTGCTCATCTGACATTCTCTCTCATCTTTAAATATTTTTATTATTATGAATAATACTGATGATGCTGACATGCCTGACTGTTCACTGACGTCTGTTCAGCGATACTGAAAGGCATTAAATAAAAAAATAATTAAAAATTGTATCTGTTGTAATGAATAGTTAACTATGCAACAGCATGGAATACTGATAACAATAAAATATTCAGTTATACATACTAGTTGTTTTACTTTATTCCATTGTACTGCACATAATATTATTTTTATACAACTAAAGAAACTCTCATCATTTAAGCAGTGAGGATGGGGTGGTGGAAGCAGTTAAGTTTACATGGCAGGATGCTTATTTTAATGTGTCATTTTTTAATACGTATTGGACCTGAAAATGTTTGTTCATTACTATTTTGATGTTTTCAGCGACTGCCACCAGAAGGAACATTAATCTGTGTAGCATTGTTTTTTGTCCAATGTTCACTCATTTAACTACTAGCTTTACAGGGATGAAATCCAAACTTCCTACCCCCCAAACTCCATTGTAACTAAACGGAAAGCTCTGTCAATAAATCTAATTCACAATATGGTATACCTAATAACTATACAGGGATGGAGCGGGTATATACACAAACTCCCTCCAAACACCATTCCAACTAAACAAAAATCTCTCAATGAATCTAATTCCCAATAGTTCCAGATCAAATGAGTCATACATATCTCCTATTGGTAGGCCAGGTGATGGTGTAACTGATTTGGAGGATGAGCTACCATAAGAACTGTAAGGTGAGTTAGTCTGATGTGATGTGTAACTGACCTGACATTGCTGCATGACCATGATTGTGACCTGGAATGTGAGGTTATGCTAGGTACAGATGATTGTTGACATGGCCCACATGAAATGCATTATGACTGTTTACAGTGACTACTGACATTAATGTTTTGTGAAGCAGTGGTAATATCATGTGGTCTCCCCGGTAATATCATATGGTCTCCCCCAATGTTTCCACACAGTATCCCATCCCCTGCTCATTGTAAGACTGAGTCCAGCTTGACTCTGGTATATCCTAACTAGTGTAGGAATGGAGGAAGCAACTGATACTTGGTGTGCCACCATAATGGACACCACTGTTACCATGGCATTATCCCTGGTCTCTGCCATTTTAAAGTAGTGCTGGAAATCACACATACTCTGGAGGACTATAATAATTTACAGCTGACTCTCTGTGGCAGTGCTCTGAGCCCTAACAATGTCACACCACATTTATTCTTTGACAGGGAATGCTTTAGTGTTTCTGGGGTAGTTGTAAATAATTCCTGTATCTGGTTCCCCATTGTAATGGTGTCACTGTAGACATGGTGGCCTCAGAATGTCTGGTGTCATCCTCAAAGTTTTCCTCTGTGTGTGGAGATACTGGAATAGAGGTGGAGGGGTGTTTGTCTGGTACAGTTGTGAACTCTTTGTCAAGTTGAGCTTAACTTTGACCTTTGCTGACACTGTCTGCAGAGTTACTAACATGCTGTGAGGTGAAAGAACCTGCCATTAAACATGGGGACTGAATGCCACTTCTCTCAGTCTTCCTCATAAATATAACTATGTTATCAGCAGCAGCAGTAACACCGATTCTGCTGCTGACGTCAACTATATTTAATGGAATAGCTGAACTGTTTATTTCTGATGCTGACTTTGTAAAAATAAATTATTACAAAACATTAATAAGCTCAGGAAGTTGGCACTTAACTTCCAATGGGTGGAGCCTAAGCCTTTTGACAGAATCAAATTAGGTCCTCCCATTTCAAACATATGTTTATATCTCTGGAACCATAAGGATTATGAAAGAAGTATGAACGGCAAACTCTTCAGCACAAACCATTTTTATAGTGGTAGCATTCTTTAGGTTTTAGGCCATAAAGAGAATTTTACAAGATACAGTAAACAAAGTAACAATTACATTTGTAATATTTTGCAAACAACTTACAATATCTTAGCAACCAGTCAAGTCACACACATACTATCAGCAGCATTTTATTCATCTAACTTAGCACTTTTATAAGAGGCTAAGGAGTTCTGTCTGTGTTACTTGGTCATTGAGATATTTAGATAAATGTCAAAATTATATCTATATAAATTAATATCATAAAAACAACAGTTAATATCTATTAAGCTGGGAATTTCTGGTTAAAGGATTATTATGCCTGCTTATTTGAACTGTTTCTTTCTGAAACTGGTGCACCTTGCTTGCTGTAGCATAGACTAGATTCAGGCATGCTGAATCTAGCTTTGTATAACTTGAGCACTAATCCAGGCCATCTTTTTTGGAGAAGGGTCCCCTGCACTCTAGTGGCAGGAGTGTGCAGTTGGTATTTGTCTGATTGAAGACTGCTGGAACAGGGCTCAGTTTTGAGCTTTTTCACTGGTTAATTGAGTAATTTGTTTAAATCAGTTTGTTTGTTTTCTATTGTTATATAAAAATTGCACTTTATTCATCTGCTTTTACTGTATTCATGTTTCTTCTTACTTTTTGCATTTATTCTGCTGCATTTATTACTGCTTGTTAGTAGTCTGATTATATTGTAACTGTTATTCTAAGCCTTTGGTTGAAGCACTTGGGCTTCAGACCAGTTGTTTTATATTAAGAAGGTTTGTGGTCTGCACTGTTGTGGCAGGACAGGTAGCTTACATCCTTCTAAGTTGGGAGTTGCTGATTGAAGGTTTAGTGTCTGTTATTCTAAAAGTGTATTAGTTCTGGTTTAAGCACTTGGGCTTTGAGACAGTTATTTTACATTAAGAAGGTGTGGTCTGCACTCTTGTGGGAGGAGAATGTAGATTCTGCCCTTCTGAGCTGGGATTTTCTAGTTAAAGGCTTACTGTGCCTGTTTATTTGAACTGTTTCTTTCTGAAATTGGTATGCCTTGTTTGCTGTAGCATAGAATACATTCAGACCTGCTGAATCTAGCGTTGTTTGTATAACCTGAGCATTAATCCAGACCATCTTTTTTGGAGAAGGTTCCCCTGCACCCTTGTGGCAGGAGTGTGCAGTTAGAACTTGTCCGATTAAAGACTGCTGGAACAAGGCTCAGTTTTTAGCTTTTTATTGGTTAATTGGTTAATTTGTTTAAATCAGTTTGCTTATTTGCTACTGTTATATTAAAAAAATACACATTATGCTTTGCCGCTTAGCTAGGGTTAAACTATTCCCGGCACCATAAAGTCTGTTCTTAAAATTTTCCCTTAGAACTAGCCAGCTTTTTTTTGTTTTAGTACTCAAATTTGTTTCTTTGTGCTCAGCACTAGTTCAGAACTTATTGTAAGCACAAAATAAGCTACAAAATTAGTACAGCACTCAACTTCCCTCACTTGTCTAGAAGAAAACAGTTTTTATTACTTAAATAAGCACCTATCCTGGCATGTCTAAGGATCAGCTTCCGGTGTTTTCTCCTATCTACCTGATGAATCTGGGCATCTTGGGGCAATGCAGCAATTGCCTCATGTATACAGACAACCCTCTCCTCCTACCACCCAACACTACAACCTGTGAGAGATGCACTTATATAGCCAAACTGGAAGCAAAGCTCTCTTCAACCAAGACTGGACTAGACAGTCAAGACGAGAAGGTAAAGACTTGCACCACACCACACTTATGACATAGTCCCTCAAAACCTACACCACCAAAACACACACATAGCAACACAAAACACACACCTATATTTGAGGAGGCTCTCAACAAAAATCTGCTCAAGTGACAGAGACCTCCAAAGCAGAAATGCAAGCAACCTCCACCCACCAACACAACCCAAATGGCACATAGCCCACAAATTCAGTGTGCCACTCAACCACAGCCCATAAGGCATAACAACATACCCAACACTCTAGTCATAGGTGACTCTATAGTTAGGCACACTGATGTTCCACTCACCAGGCTAAACAAGGAGAAAGTTACTGTCAGCTGCCTGTCGGGTGCCAGGATCCACCACATAATGCATGCACTCAGGTCACGCCACAACAAGTACAAATATGACTCAGTCATTGTCCATGTTGGTGTGAATGACCTGAGATGTACCTCCCTGGACTACATGAAAAGAGACATGGAGGAGCTGTCCGATCTTGTAGCCTAGGCAGGTATGACCCTAGCCCTGAGTAGCATCCTGCCATCACCCAGAATGATACCACAGTACAAGGAAAAATGATTGACTATAACAATTGGCTAAGCTTCTGGTGTCATTCTAAGGGGATCCAGTATCTGTCTGCATGGGATGACATGATCAACAGACCACAATGCTTTGCCAGAGATGGCCCGCATCTGTTGCCCTTGTGATTCCGGATACTGGCTAAGGCTCTTGCCACCCCTATAGTGCCTTTTTTAGGCAAAGTTCAAATGACAAATTCACCACCATAACAGGTACAAACAAGCAAAATCTGAGGGTAATGCTACTCAATGCTAGAAGTCTAAACCTCAATATGCATTAACTCGAGGCACTCCTTAAAATGAAGAACATCGACATTTGTGGAGTGACAGAGACCAGGTTCAAGGCTCCAAAGAGCACCCCTGCATTACCAGGCTATAATTCATACCATACCTTTCAGCCACCTAACCTGGACCGAAACACTAAAGGCAGAGGCGTGTCCATATTTATTAAGGATATTCATACCTCCAGGCTAGTTGCTCTGCATAATGCATCCGAGATTATCCAAGTGCAACTAACTCTGGGCAAGACCGCAATCCAAATTGTAACATGCTACAGATCCCCCACCATGCCCCAGGACTCCCACTCCTCGTTTCTTGATACAGTGGAAAATATTAGGATATAACCCAACACCCTAATAATGGGTGATTTCAACTACCCCACCATTAACTGGGAAAACTACTCATGCATCAACTATTTTGCTCAATGTTTTCTGGAATTCATAAATTCCCACACCTTGGATCAACTTATCCACACCCCCACCAGGGGCAGCAATATCCTAGATCTGGTCATTACAAACATGGGCGACCAGTGTTTCACGCCAGAGGTCAATTCCTCGTTGGTCAGATCCGACCACAAGCTAATCACCCTAGACATCCACATCCCGCACCCAACCCCCATTAGTTAAACCACCATAAAAAAATTTCTCCAAAGCCAACTTCACACTTCTTAAGACAGAAGTGGCAAACTTCCTGACACCCATGCAGATGGACATTAGAGGTACGACTGCTGAATCCTACACAAATGCACTTTATAAGCACTTACACAAGTGCATGGATCATGCTATCCCTAATAGAACTAAGATGGTATCCTGCAAAAAAGAAGCCAGTCTGGTAGTCTCCTGATATAAACAAACTCTACAACAGAAGAAAGAAACTGTTGCAAAAAAGAGTAAAATCCCATGATTGGAGGAACTCCCTAGTCAGCCTCAGCAAGAAGCTGAGATCCTTCATAAAATTCTCCGAAGCTAGTTACGAAAACAAAATCATCACTGATTCTAAAGACAGCCACAAAGCATTCTATAGCTATGTCAAGAATCTCAATGGCAACACTCAGATCTGCTGTGCATTACAGCACAATGGCACTAAATATATAGAACCAACTGATATTGCCAATATCCTGGAAGATAGGTTTAGTGCTAACTTTACCCCCCCAGCCCCTAATGGGCCCAACAGATGCCCTACACAGACCGTCTTAAAAAACTCCAACTATCACCTACTCAGAGGCAAGCTCTGTCTAACATACAAAGCTATGTCAAATCTAGAGCTGTTGGACATGCTCAGCTTAAAGAAATCCCAGCCCCTCTGAGCTACATGCTCTAGGGACCTAAACCTTGTCACCACAATAAACAGAACATGCTAGAGGGATAGATTCTTGTCCTAGAGACTTCCCATATTCTGGAACAAACTACCTATCTATCTCAAACAAAGCTCCTCATTAACACTCTTCAAGAAAAATCTTGATGATTGGATGGGAAATAGGAAATTCACCCCGGGGATCACCTCTGTGGCTCTGCTCGGCAGGGGCATGGGAGAATAATTTTCTTGGGTGGCAAAAGCCAGGGTGCCTTTTTGGCTAGGCTTATATAGGCCCTACAGCCAATAGCCTAATACCTACCTATGAATCTATGAATCTATTTAACTTCACTAGAAAGAGTTCAAATATTAATGCAGTTGACTGATGACAAATCCTATGAAGGCATGAGACTGTTTTCCTATCTAGTCTGATAAAGAAACCTTTATCATGCTTTACATTTTGCATTATTCATACCTGGAGAAGATCAAGGGGTGCATGAGATATAGCAAATGAAAAAAGATTAATATCTGTCAGGAGCTGGGTTATCACCTGTCAGTTCTGACAGGGATAAGTCAGTCGTCACAGTGTGATCCCAGGTATGAAGACTTGCAAAAGTGTATAGCTGACCAGCTGGCTGACTGGCTGAGTGCAGAGACCAGGTTAAGTTGAGAAGGCCAGAGTAAAATATGTTTAAACTGAGCTATATATATATATATATATATATATATATATATATATATATATATATATATGAAACTGCGGTGGTGGTGCTGTGGTAGCATTGTCGCCTCAAAGTAAGACATTGTCCTGTTCTATTCTCAGCTAAAGCTCCTTCTGTGTGGAGACATGCATGAATGGGCGTACCTTTGTTGAAGGTTGTGCGTCAGGGCTGGCAACTTGGTACGTAAAAATCTACTGCCAATCATTAGTGGACTGGAGTTTCGCTGTGGCAACCCCTAACCTGGAAAAGCCAAAAGATACAACTACAACATCTATTTATATATATATATATATATATATATATATATATATATATATATATATATATATATATATATATATATATATATATACATATATAAAACAGTATATGTAACAATATTTAAACAGAATTGAAATAAAAGTTTGGATTTTTTCTCTTTTTGTGAAAAGCTTGTTTCTTGTAGCTTAGGGATTTCCACATATACACCATAGTTCTTGAGGTTGGGGGGGTGCTTACCTTGAATGGGTCACAGTAAGATGTTGAATGTGTGTGTTTTTCTGTCTCCCATTGACCAATTAGTGTGGGGTTATAACTAACACTGATTTGTATGAGAACCTTAGGTTTCACTAATCACAAGGACAAAGAGTTTACAAGCCAGGTCTCAGGCTAATTTGCATGAGGACCTAAGGTTCACTACTCAGAAGGATGAGGGTTTAGTCTTAACTTGCCTTCTCAGTTTCTGGTTAATTAGTGCCTCAGTGTAGGTAAGGTAGTTCCCTATATAGCCAATCTACTGCAAGCATAGTACAATAGTTAATCCTAGCATCTAACAAAAGCTAAAATGTTACACCAGGAAATCAAAATTGCAAACCTACCACTATATTGCAATACAAGCCTAAATGTATTAAATAATTGCTATTGCCCTGTGGGCTTTATCAGGTCCAGTTTGATATATTACTTCCTATATACAAGTGCATTCAAAATCAAGGAGTTCCTTTTCGTTCAGAGCTGAGATTTTAATAGTTCATAGGCACTGCCTGGTAATAACCACTCTAATATCTAATAGTGGCCTTTAGCATAATGATGTGTCAGGTCTTTTTTATTTGTATTCAGTTGCTTAAGGTCCATACCTCCTTAGGGCTTTTTACCATGATCCCCTTTTATCGGGCTCATAAAATACCAAAAAGGCAATATCAAGCAGTTATTTACAGGTTAGTACTTAAAAATAACAATGCTCATTTTTATGGTGTTCATATAAAATAATGGATTAGCTCCAGGTTAATGATTATAGCACCAAGCTCTTCCTTAGGAATGATTACCATCCCCCCTTTTATAAACCTCTTATGTATCTCCCACAGTAAGTGCAGAATATAATTCAACTTTATTTATATCAAAAGGTAAGTCAACGTAATTTAAGAAAAAAAATATGCCTTTTTTATAGTACAAGCCCATCATCTACAACATGTATGTTGTTAGTTTAAAATAGTTCATTAACAAGTAGAAACATTTCAGACACTGATCCTGCCATATAATATAAGCCCTGCTGTGTTTTCAGAGTAAAAACAACCAAGTGAAGGACAGGTGAAGGATAAAAGGTAGTAAATCAAAAGTAACAACATAAAATAAGAAGAGAATAAAAAGTGAGCTAGTCATTTAAGTGAATTATCACATGAAATTACTTTCCTCTTTGATGAACTTTTCCCAAAAGCAATTGCAGGCTTTTAAAAAGAGATACACATGTAAGTAGTGATCAGTTGTACTGTTACCAGCTGTTGCAAATGATGTGTGAGAAATTTGTTGATAGTGATTTCTCCCAAAAATTGAACATATTTCATATAGTGGGTAAACAATGCAATAAGAGAATACCTATTACTAAGATAGCAAAGCATTTAGTAGTAAATATAAATCAAATATGGGGAGATTGCAAGATGGTCGTCAGCTAGGAAGCATACTTCTCAGTCAGCTCCTGATAAAAATCTGCAATTTAACCTAATCAGGGCATCAGCATTTTGGCTAACCCATCAAAACACAGATAATACTATTATATAATAGATATTGAATCATTTCTGCTGCAAATTTCATTAAAAAATACAAAGAATTTATACATATCTGCAAGAACAACATGTACTAATCTGGGTTTCTTTCAGGCAGTACAGGCTTCGACAGCAATTCACAGGAAGCTACACAAAGAAATAAGCTTTCAATAAATATTGAATTATGGATTGAATGGAAGCTCAAATGTCAAAAACAAGATTTTCTCTAATAGCCATGCCTGAAAAAGAAGTTTGTACAAAGAAACAAAAAACTGTAAAACACCAACCTGACTTGCAAAAACAAACTGCCAAAATGAAGTCAGAATAACCCCTTTTTATGGAAGAGCTCATGGCAGCTTTAACACCCTTGCAAGAAGAAATCCATTCCTTTTTTACAAAATTAAATACCTTTGGAAGTAATCTCGACGAAATACTAACCAGACTGGAGAAAAATGAAGGGAAAGCTGAGGAAAATGAAATAAAAATAGAAGAGATACAGAGAAGAACTAAATCCACAGAAAAAGCAATGTTTGAAATCCAGCAAAAAATAATAGACTTAGAAGCTAGATCAAGGCATAACAATGTGCTCATTAGAGGTATCCCTGAAACCTATGAACAAGCTTCTCTACAAAATGTAATAAAATAAATCATTGAGCTATTCTTGGACAACAGTGTTTCAGCCCAAAATGTTACCATAGAAAGATTCCACCGTGCATTAAGAAAATCACAAACTCTTGAAGCTCCAAGACAAGTTTATGTGAGAATTTTAAATGCAACACTTGCTAATGTGATCATACAAGCTGGCAAAACTAAAATCAAGTTCTATGAAAAGGCAATAAAATAGTTGCACAAGACATACCCTTAGCCATTAAGCAACAGAGACAAGTTCTTTTACCATTCTGTGCATACTTAATAAAACATAAAATAACATTTGAAATGAAGTATCCTGCTTACTTACATTTTCAATACAAGGGGGTCCACATACCAAGCAAACAGCAAAGATGAAGCAATTTCTGCCTTTTTAAAGATATTCAATGACATCCCTCCACAATAGCTAATAAAAAATAAGTAACAACTAATGCTGTATGCATTAGCATTTAAAACATAGTTATACTATAAATTACCTTAAATCTGACTAATACAGGTGTTGATAGCCTTTTTTACTTATTTTTTTAAAGTTAATGAAGGCAATTACCTGTTTATTGCATGAGGAAAGTCTCCCTGGGCTTTCCTTTCTGTTGCAACATTCTAAAGCCATTTTGTCCAGGAAGTTGAGCCCTGTCGGACATCCCTTGACCTTTGACCCCACGACACACACGTGAACTAAACCACAGAGTGATGTCAGAGTCAATTCAAGTCTATGGCAACCAAGAGGATCCCAAAAAAAAAGTAGAAAAAAAACTGTGTGATTAAACTAAGACAGCAAATAGAACAAGCAGAATGACATCCAGGAAGTAAAGTGTAACAAAACAAGGCTGAAAATCGAGTGGCAACTGCATTTATTGAACTTGATGGTTTCCAGCACTAAAAACTCACAGGTACAGTTAATTTTACTGCAAATAACTAGCAGTAGGATTTAGAAGACAATTGTAGAAGAGAAAACAAAAGTTAAATAACTGAAAGCCTGGAAGATAAGAGGAAGAGAGAGAGAGAAAGGGCGAGAAAAGGATAAGAAAAAGTACTGCAGATGTGATCCCTGCACAACAAACTGCTCATGCAGGAAAAAGCATCATGCTATGGGGACCTGGACAATGCATCCTTACAAAGAACATTGCTTCATGTACTTGTCTGTCTAACATTTTTTTAATTGCCTTAATAGCAGCCAGAGAACTTTAGAAGGTCACTAAATGGTATAATTTACTTGTTGCAATGCATTTTTTAATATGATGCCTATAGTGGAAATATCTCTGTTTGTTATAGGTAGATCTTATAGAATTGTAGTATACAGCATATGATCATACTAGATTGCTTCACATATTCTACAGTAACATAGCCTACTGTTATATCAAGATGTTAAAGTGAAGATTATCAATTGAGGAAAAGACTGTATTCTATACTTTATAGCAACAACAGATAAATTCTGACTTATCTAGCTAACCTAGATATATTTGGTGTTAACATAGCATCTCTAGGCACTTTTTATAATTAGTCTCAGGGTCTTATATTAAGCTAAAATATGAAGTTACAGGATAGCAGTTACCCTTAACTCCTGATTGGGTTAGCAATGCTTATGTTACCCATAACTTAAAGCTGCTGGCTGAGTGGCAAATAACCCTGCAGAATTGTGATGTTCCTTGAAATACAAAACAATCACTGTAAGATAAAATTGTTGGTGATTTTACAAGTTTAAATTCTTGCACTATGAATACAGTATTTGTTTACTGGTTCAACCCTTCTCTTTCCGAGGATACTGGTAAGTGGTCAGGCACTAGAAAGTTTCTGAAAGAGGGCAATGTCACCTTTTCTTTATTTTTTTCTTTCAACACATATCTCATACTACTCTGCGTGTTTTGCCAAACACTCCCCTTATAGCATTCACAGTTACTTCAGTGGACATGGGTATTTAGCCTAATTATTATCTAAGATGATTAGTGTAGTCTCATGGAATATAAACAGCCTGCAAGACATTAAAAAGAAAAAGCTAATTTTGCACCTAATATATCAATCAAACTCAGAAGTAACATTTTTACAAGAAATTCACATGACTAAGGAACAATAATATAGACAATGATATAGATAAAAAATATTAAGTGAATTCAACAAATGATAGCAGCCAGGGAAAGTACTGCTTCAAGAGGGACAATTATAATAATTAAAAAGTCATTTAAAGGGAGCATTATCAAACATAACAGTGATGCAAAAGGCAGGTGGTGCTACTTCACATACTTATATCCAGCTTACAAAAACCCTTACTATTTTGTAATGTCTATGGTCCTTGCAGCTATCAGCTTGACCTTCTAATTGAAATCTATAACTTGTTACTAAAGCACCCAGACCCCCAGACCATCTGATTATAATTGGTGGAGACTGGAACATAACAATAAACCCATCTAAAGCTAGACTGAATAAAAATAATAATCAAACACCCCAAGCCACAACCTTTCTATCAGAATTAATTGAAGACTTTTATCGAGTGGATCCATTTGAATTAAGCAACACAGATAGTTTAAGAACCAAATACACACATTTCTCACCCTCCCATAGGACATGGACAACAATTTGCATATTCTTAATCTCTGAAAGCATAGCTGTTAACGAAGTTCATTATAACTCAGAACCTAGATCAGTATCTGACCACTCAAAAATGAATATAATAATCACACAAAATAAATCTAGGTTTAGTATATAATACTCAAACCTGTTGAAAATCAAAGAATTGGAGCAAGAAATTATTGACTCTCTTAATCAATTAAATGAAAACCTTTCAAACAATAATACTCCTTTATATATCCAATGGGCAGCATTTAAAGTCACAACAAGGGGCATTACTCTATAAAAACTAAATAGAGAAAAAATAAGTAACATAGAGGGTAAACTAAAACTACTCAAACTAGAACTAAAAAAAAACACTTTCTTACACTTGAGAAACAAATGGCAAGATTACATAAACAAGTAAATGAGATTACAATGCAACAATATACATTCATAGAACTAAGAATGTTATACAAATATGTGAAATGGGCTCAGACCCACACCAAAATGCTAGCAAGACTTATTAATGTCAGAAACCCTCCTTGAAAAATGCAAGAAATAAAATATAAAGATAAAACCCTTAACTCAGATAGTGAAATAATATATGTTTTTGAAGAAATATTTCAAAACATCTATGGTCCACAAGATCATGTCCATGATGACCTTTTCCAAAATTTTGCAGACAATCTAGAATTCCATCAGATTAATGATACTCAATTTAACAACCTAAAAAGTCCATTTACAGTAGAGGAAGTAAAAAGGGCTACTAGAAAGCTAAATTTAGGGAAAGCTCCTGGTCCTGATGGGTATGTGGCAAAGTTCTATAAATGCTTCCAACAACAATTAGCACTAATACTTTTAAAAATATGCAACCATATAATATAATTTGGGATATTAGACCTTTATATTAATAATTCCAAGACCATATTTATCCTAAAACCAAACACTGACTCCAAACATCCGTACAACTACAAATCCATTGCTCTGATAAATATAGATTTAAAGATACTTTCAACAATTCTAGCATACAGAATACAGAAAGTAGCTCCATTCATATTTTCAACTGAGCAACTAGGCTTTATGAGTCAGAGACAAGTATGGGATAATATGCTAACCATTGATGCACTAACCCATCTATGCACAAATGACAAATTCCCTAAATATGCTTTATCAGTGGATGCAACAAAAGCCATTGACATAGTCAATCAAAAATTGGATTCCAACAAGAATATATAACAATGATCAAAACACTACATAGTAAGGCAACTACAATACTTTATATTAATAAGAAAACATCTAACCCAATAAAAATTGTTAATGGCACCAGACAGGGATGCCCACTCTCCCCAAACCTGTTCATTAATTAGTCAAAGTACATACCATCTCCTTGTTTCAGTATCATAAACCCAAATAAAATACACAGCCTTTGCAGATGACCTAAATATTTACTTTTAATACCATAATACTGATCTTGGTAAAATCTTAGTTTCCATAGACATTTTCTCCCAAGTATCAAACTATGCTATTAATACTAATAAATTAATTATCCACTAAATCCCGTAGGCCATAAGGAATTTTATTTTCTAGAGACTAATAAAAAAGTGTAATATAATTTGAAATATTTATGTATAATCTTTAGTCATACACAATCAAATATGATTAATAACAACATATTTAAAACTTGGACTAATATAGTCTGCAACATCAGCAAATGGGAAAAGCTTAAACTCTCTACTTTATCAAAGGCATCAATTGTCAAAATGAGCATACTCCCTAAAATTTTATACCAAATGAATGCCACCTTCATGAAAATTCCAGCTACTTTCTTTAAAAAAGTAAAAGTTTGACTAGCAAAATTCATATGGTACCCGAAGAGTACAAGAATTATTTACAACAATCTAATGCTCCGAAAAGAAAAAGGAGGTCTAAGCCTAACGGGCTTACAACTCTACCGTGAAATAATTAATGCTAGCTGTATTATTCAAATAGCTAACTATGTTCCACTGGGTAATGAATGTTACTCATTATGGAGTAAATTATGTCACCAAAATATTATTCCATCTAAAATTAACCCAAAAGTGATTCCCTTTCTAAATCAAGAAATCCTTAAGATATTAAAAATTCACCCAGTTTTAATCAATAAGTGTGCAATTTTCAAGAAACTACTAATATCATTAAAAATAAAAGATACAATTACTCTTCTACAACCAATATACAACAATTCTGATATAAAACTAGCAAGCTCTATGTTAAACTTGGATAAATATCCATTAATAAAAAAATCATACAGTATGGGACTTCTACCAATTACAAAACATATCAATGAAAAACATCAAGAACATTCTTAAAGCAAGTAATAAATATAATGTGATAATAAAACAAATCTTATACTTGGTTAACAAAATAACTAAGGATATGATATCAAGGAGCACAACAAATTCAAAAGTTGCTTTTATACAAAAAAAATGCTCTCAAACACATATAAATTAATAACTAAAATTAAATATCAAAATACAATCCTATTTTCAAAGTATTGGGAAGAAAAATGCAGTAACTTGACAGAAAATCAGAATAAATTAGCCATTGGAAAAAACCCATAAAACTGACACCATTTAAGAAACTAATATACACTCAGATCATGATCTTCAATAATGCATACCATACCCCTGTCCATCTTAACGAATTTAATCCATATAAATCACCCTATTGTTCTTTTTGTCCTAATAAAGAAGCGGATATTCTACATATCTTCTGGAGATGAAAAAAAGTTTATGAACTGTGGTGCTCACAGAGATTCCTCTTAGAAATAACAGGCTACACAAACTCTACACTATTATGGGAAACAGCGATATTACAGATTTTTAAGAGCAATAATAATAGCCTCACTAAACACATCACTATAATGTTATATACCTTATTAAAATTTTACACAGCTAAAAACTGGCTGGACAGATCCAAACTTAATTAGACAGAATACAAAAACATGGCAAAAAACATGTATTAGCTAAGAAGCTGTATATCAAAAGTCAAAAGAACCAGGGATATTATCAGAACTACTTTAAAGCTTTAATTGATATTTTATCATGAAGGGCAAAGTATGTGAAAATGAATAAATTTATTAAATACTCCCTTTAGTTAAGAGCATTTAGTAGTAACAGCATCAACTAAGGTGCCATTTTTGTAAATATGTATATATGTATATTAGTCTAGATTTTTTGTGTATCACTAAGTTGGTGCTATGCTTCAAGATATAATCTTCTTGTATTACCATAATGTATAGGTCAATTGCTTTGCTATATTCATACCTCCTGACTGAACCATAACACAATCATAACTTCATGGTAATCCTCTGTTGTTAATGTTAGCTAAACTGAAATTGTTTTATTACAGTGTGTGAACACCTATAATTTGCTCATGTTATGCAAATTGTAACATCAACAACTTCTATTGTACTGTATATCATTTTTGATTTCATATTATGAACAAATTTAATTAAAAAAATGAGAAAATATAAATCAACTATTAGTATAGAGTACCCTGACAGAACTTGCATTTAATTAAAAAGGAGCTGAAGTAGTAAGAAAATATTAATATCAAACAAAGGCATGAGATGCTTTAATGAGTTAAATATAATTGACACATTTCAGAGGTATTCACAATTAGGATTAAATTACAGTATATAGGAGTATGTTACCAGTGAAAATCTGATACTGACCTTTCATAATTTAGTGACATTTCATTTGACCTTCATCATTTTCTGTTTCACTATATATATATATATATATATATATATATATATATATATATATATATATATATATATATATATATATGAGACACTGTGTCTGTGGATAGAAAAAAAGCATAATGAATGCACTGTTTATGTCATCATGCACAGACAGGTTGCATACCAACTTAGTTCAACATAACTAAATATTTCCCCTACCGAAAATAACATGGCTGACTGGCTAGAGTGTAATTATTATCCATAGCTGAAAATACAACTGAAACAGAGTGAAGCCATAATTTCCCATCTGCAGTATGACCAAAAACTAATAGAATGTTTAATTAAAACTGATCTGCAAATAAAGAAACGCATAAACTCCATTGACAGCTGCATCTCTGCTCAGCTTCTGGGAGGCTGTAATACATGCAAATCATTAATAATTGCGGAGTATTTATCATTTTGTTGCTTGGTTTAAACAGACAGCAATGAAGCCTCTGATAATAGTGTTGTGTTAATTCAGCTTTATCTGCTGTATGAGTTTGGGACTTTTGTGACAGCATTTAGAGAGTATTTTGTTTGAAGATTTAATGCATTTAATCTGGAGAAGAATGCTTTAAAAACATTTGATTTTCCTGTCTGTTTTACAAATTGCATCCATCTGCACAATGTCTCATAATGTTCAATGGCTTGGCAGTAGTCATAAAGTTTCTCAATCATAGACTTAGAGACTGCAGGCCAATTCTTATTGTGCAATAGCACCAGAATTCTTTGCTTGCACATATTGCAACATTGCTTGATGGGACCCTTATAATACAGTTTCCTTCTCTTTTCTTTGTCTTTGAAGAATTATCTTGCTTCTGTAGTCTCTGATATTGATGAACCTCCATGTCCCCATGTACTAACTTGAAAGTTGTTAGTGCAGTATTTTAATAAAGCATATATGTGTATATATATATATATATATATATATATATATATATATATATATATATATATTCCCCGAATGTACTTTCCACTGAAGCAGAAATCACTGAGCATACTTAACCGAAAGTGTTGTTAACTGAAGAAGCAATTTCGGATAAGTATGCTCATTCTGCCGATAATGCTATGGTGCAGATAAGGGAAAATTCCCTTTTCCCCACTGAAGTGTGACCTCGGAGTGAGAATATTAAAGTAGGGGGTGCAGCGGGGTTGCCCCCCTGCATAGAAGTAGGTTTAATGCTGTTTTTTTTTTTTTTTAAACATACTTTACAGTAAGTGCTTTTTTGCTGAAAGTGCTTTCGGTAAAGTATGTTCAGTGATAATGGATTCAGACATTTGATATATATATATATATATATATATATATATATATATATAAAATGTTTAGGCTATAACAATTATTTCAGTGGAAAATATGCTACTGAACCATTAGAAATCAAGGAGATCTGTTGAGTTTTACATTGCAGTAAATAAAATGCATACATTTCCTTTGTTCTCAACAAATACACACTCCTAACCGTATGCTTGTGTGCATGTGTGCAAACACATGCACACATGCACACAGGTATACATACACACACACACACACACACACACACACACACACACACACACACACACACACACACACACACTCGGTCACATTGGCTTGCTTAAAATTGTAACAATCATCGCTGTTAATATAGTTTGACCTATTACACTCTTATTTCATATGGTTTAGCATAGCTATTCTATTAAAGCTGCTTATATACACACAAATGCAAACATACATACGTACATTCATATATACTTTGAGTATAAAATGTCAAGGTAAGATGAAAGTGCTTATCAAATAGATTAAAATGCTAAATTTTTAATAAACTTTTGGAGTACATGTTTGAGAGCAGCTGCCTTGAACTTTCTTATTTTTATTAGTTTCACAATATACCTAGACAATGTGTATAGCAACTTTGAAGGCTCACCCAATGTCTTAATGCCTGGTTCATGTATTTAGACTCTCCACATTTCTGTCTACTTTACTTTATAATTCTAAGCTTGCTTGCTTTCATTGATCCTTATTTTTCTTAGCCACCTCTAAAAGTCAAGATTCTAATATTTTCACATAATTAAATATTGCATGTAGGGTACACTTGGATTTAATCATGTGCTGTCTTTTGACTTTGTAAGGCATAGGCAGCTTAACGAACATTTGTCTGTTAATAACATGCACTGATCTTAGGTCACTCCTTTAACTTAGTCTACACATACAGATACAGTGTGTTTTTTTTTTTACCAGTATATTCTCATATCATGTTTTGTTTTTGGTTAGATTAGCTTGAATTCTCTACACGTGTTTCAGTGTTTCATGTCTCAGCTTTTAAGGTGTTCAAAGCATTGTGACATATTGTTATGTTCTTCTGTTCGTGTTTGTATTTATGGACATCTATGCTTACATCTCAACTTCAAGGTAATCTCAGGCATTCCTTAGATTTGTTACAAATAAAACATGATTCTCAAAAAAATAAATTCTCATATTCATTCATTTATTTTTTTTCTTCAATGGCCAGTTTGATCTATTTGGGGTCATTTGGGAATGCAGAGTCGAACAAACAATCATGTGGTATTTAAACAATCACAGAAAATACTGGGATATACAGTCACACATCATTCACATGGGCATTTTACTGGATCTTTGATTCAGTTAGCATCATGTTTTTGGAATGTGGGAGGGAAAAACAGTATATGGTGAAAAAACAAGGAGAAAAACAAAGAGATAATATGCAAACGTATCATAGAACCGAGCACAGTCAGTGGCTAAACTGTGTATCTTTATTGCAATGGTGTTTCATCATGGTTAGTTTCATTGTCATGTAATGTACTGTGTGAGCTAGTGATATATTTTTTGTATTTTTCCCTTTTATTCATTATCGTGTGACAGTGAAGTTGGTATATAAATTTGGGGGGGAAGGGGAGGTAGAGTGGGGCTTCTCCCTGCAAAAAAAAGATTTTTTGTGTTTTTTTTATGGTTTTTCAGGTCACCATTTTTGGTATATAATTTGTGATCAATGAACTGAAATACAGTGCTTCTCCTTGCTTAGGTAAATCCTTCTGAGCAAAGTAGTATCCTCACCTGACATACACTCACTGTAGTAAAGGGTATGCATGGTCCCTTGTTAGTGTCTCACATATGTTCAGAGAACTTAAGAAGTTCACCTGTTTGCTTCCACAATGAGGCAGGAAATTACTGTCAGGTGAAGCAATAATGAAGCAAATCCAGCAGACAAATGTTTTTCTAGAATAACAAAAAATAAAATAAAATAAAAATAAACAAAATTATTATTATTTTTTTGGAGAGTGAGCTGACCTTGTTATAAACTTTGCACTGCACTCACACAACATGAAATTTCACCCTGTGCTCCCAGTTTTTCCATATGCTAACTCTACAGTTGCAAAATCATGGAAAAAAACATGAAAGTCAAAAAAAAAAAAAAGGCTGTGACTAATCGCTTGCATGCTAATAAAAACAGCAATGGAAATAATTGTCAATAGCAAAACAACCACATCAGGGTAGATAACCAAAAAATATAAAATGAAAAATATCAGCAAATGAAAATAATAACTCCAAATCACTGTTTTTATTAAAACAATAAATGAAGAACAATAATAGCCATTGCAAAGCTTTCAAAACAAGCTCTTTCCCAATGCATAAATTCATTCACTGCAACATAATAGGTTAAGTAGAGAAATCACATGATGAGTATCCAGTCAGAGAGCAGCCCCCCTGCAGCATCTTAATTTTTCTTCTTTCGGCTGCTACCGTTAGGGGTCACCACAGCAGATCAGCTGTTTCCATTTCCTCCTGTCCTCTGCATCTTGCTCTGTCACACCAACCACCTGCATGTCCTCTCTCACCACATCCATAAACCTTATCTTAGGCCTCCCTCTTTTCCTGTTACCTGGCAGCTTCATCCTTAGCATCTTTTTGCCAATATACTCTGCATCTCTCCTCAGCACATGTCCAAACCAACGTAATCTTGCCTCTCTGGCTTTGTCTCCAAACCTTCCAACCTGGGCTGACCCTCTAATATACTTATTCCTAATCCTGTCCATCCTCGTCACACCCAGTGCAAATCTTAACATCTTCAACTCTACCATGTCAAGCTCTGACTCCTGCCTTTTTGTCAATGCCACTGTCTCCAACCCATATAACATATCTGGTCTCACTACCCTCTTGTAGACCTTCCCTTTCTTTCTTACTGGTACTCGTTTGTCACAAATCACTTCTAACACTCTTCTCCACCCACTCCATCCTGCCTGTACTCTCTTCTTCACCTCTCTTCCACACTCACCATTACTCTGAACTGTTGATCCCAAGTACTTAAACTCATCCACCTTCGTCACCTCTACTCCCTGCATCCTCACCATTCCTCTATCCTCCCTCTCATTCACACACATATATTCTATCTTAGTCCTGCTGACCTTCATTCCTCTTCTCTCTAGAGCATATCTCCACCTCTCCAGGGTCTCCTCCACCTGTTCCCTACTCTCACTACAGATCACAATGTCATCTGCAAACATCATAGTCCACGGTGACTCCTGTCTGATCTCGTCTGTCAACCTGTCCATCACCATTGCAAATAAGAAGGGGCTCAGAGCTGATCCGTGATGTAATCCCACCTCCACCTTAAATGCATCCGTCACTCCAACCGCAGACCTCACCGCTGTCATACCCTCGTACATATCCTGTACCACTCTTACATACTTCTCTGACACTCCCGACTGCCTCATACAATACCACAACTCCTCTCTAGGCACCCTGTCATATGCTTTCTCTAAATCCACGAAGACACAATGCAACTCCTTCTGACCTTCTCTGTACTTCTCCATCAACACTCTCAGAGAAAACATCGCATCTGTAGTGCTCTTTCCTGGCATGAAACCATACTGCTGATCACTAATCATCACCTCCCTTCTTAACCTTGCTTCCACTGCTCTTTCCCATACCTTCATGCTGTGACTGATCAGTTTAATCCCTCTGTAGTTACTACAGCTCTGCACATCATTGTTTTTCTTTAAAATCGGAAGCAAAACACTTTTTCTCCATTCCTCAGGCATCCTCTCACTTTCCAAGATTTCATTAAACAATCTAGTTAAAAACTCCACTGCCATTTCACCTAAACACAACATCTTAATAATGGGCAATAATCCTAATCCTAACACTGCCCCTTTCCCCAACCCTGACCCTATATCTTTCCAGAATAAAAAAAACTTAGCAAAAAGAAAACACAGCAGAATTACTTGAAGAAACTCCTATTATCTGAAGAACTGCAACACAGTGACAGCCAAAAACCTCCTTTTATTAACAAAGATGTTAAACACTTTCATCCTCTGATATTGTAGGACTTCTTCAGAATGAAAATACAAACAACAATGAGAAAACATTTATATAAAGCACATCATACCATGTGACCAAACTCTACAAACTGTAACTGATTGAGACAGAATTACTCATCAACCTGAAAGCTAATTGACTACTTTAAATGGCTAAAATATAGAATATCATAGTCAGTGCTAATAGTGATACATTAAAATATTACACAATAAACACAGTTCAGAAAACTTTAAAAATTAAACCAATAGTTTTATAAAGTTTGCTAGAAATACCTAACCTTTTTGTGTCAAAACAAATGAACTACCATCAAAACATACTTGATCTAATTCTTGTATAAAACACACACATAGAATCCATCCTCCCGAGTATAAAAACATGTAAAAAACTTTGTGTTTAAAATACTAAACAACACATGAGAAATGGTTTGGCTACCTTGTAAAATGTTTTCTTTCCATCAAAAGAAACTTTTATTCTAGTGGGACTGAATACTAAAATATTTTAGTCTTAGCACATTACTTACAGATATATGTTCATTTAAATGAGGAGCATTGTTGACTGATAATCTAAATGGCCACTTAAGTTCCTGGACTTCTATTTTTTTCCAAGGTCCACCCTAATACCCTAGTCAACCTTTTCCAATATGAAGAACTTAAAATAATGTCTTACATTTTTACTAATAGGTTTGAAGGTCATTGTGAACATTGCCTTTTTTCACATTGTGCATGTGTTCCTAGATCCTTTCCTTTAATTATCATCAGGAATTAAGCATCATTTTCTGACTTGGTTCTTCCTTCTTACATCCACAAAAAAAAAAATTAAATAAAAAAATTAATAAACAGCCTTTGCCAACATAGCAGGCTGATAAAGATCCTCAGCTACATATGGGTAACTATTCTGGCCATTACCGGTTCCTCGGAATGTTCATCTTTTTTCCTTGGCTTCATGCAGCCTAACTATAGGAACGTTTTTTTCTGGGAAATGTGGGTCTGCTTTTTTAGAAATTTATGTTAAAAAGAAAGAAAAAGTAAGATATATTTCTTCTCCTGTCTCAGTTATCTTGGAAAGGAATGATTTATTGGAATTAGCTTAGTGTTTAATTCAGGTGCTGGACTCTTCCAAAATGGGATTCTTCATTTTTTAAAGGAAGTTCAAGATTCAAAAGCACAAAATTATTGTGAAGGAATAGCTTCTGTTTTTTTTTTTCCTCCTCAGATTTCTGATTTGGATTCTAAGGAGGCCATGGCTTCTGCCAGTGACTTTAAAGTATTTTTTCTCTGAAACTATTACCAAAAAGAATCAGTTGTTTCAGTGTGACCTTAATGACATTCCACAGTCCCTCAAGAAATATTATGATTTATTACAAATGGAATTTTCAGAAGCTTTTCACATTCCTCTTGTTCTTTCTGCCTTGGAACATTTTAGTCATGGCCTGTTACTTGTCTGCCAGCTAGCCTGCTGTTTCCAAGAAAGCAGATAGGTTGTATAAAGTTCATCAGTTCTATAAGTCTATACAAAAATCCCAAATCAGACCCAGCTGCTCCTTAACTCAAAGATAATATCAATCTTATCCCCTCTGATAAGGGTGGGAAAGCTTTTGATAGATATGAGAAAAAAGAGTATTTCTCTACAACACGTTTACAATTCTCAGCTGTCATGCTAACGTTAAAATTTATGCTTGCCTCTTTTGAGCACATGAGGAATATCACAGCAACTGCTTCCACTTCTGAGGAAAAAACTTCTTTGTGTAACCTACTTGCTTCTGTGGCTCAAGTGACCACCCACTTTCTGAAATGTGTTTATGATTCAGTAGACTCCACTTCCAGGACTGCTGTCACTGGGGCTGTTATAAGGAAGCTTCCTTGGATATACTCAAAACCTTCCAGAAAGTGTCAAAGCTAACATTTTGAATTATCCTCTAGACAGAGAGTTAGTTTGTGAACTTTCTGCTAAAAAGGTCCTTGGAAAATGTGATTCTATTTTTGACAGGAAATTTTATTTTTATAATATCCTAAACCAAAATTATGAACAAAATCAGTTACATGATACTATGTAGAAGGATAGTATCTAAAAAAATTCTAAATATTTGAAAATTTTCCTGTCAAATTATTTGTTGGAAAGGTCTGCACCAGTAGCTGTGAAATGAGTCATTCTAAAACAACCCCTCAGGACTTTAAAGAAAAAACTCCAATCTGTTCTTTCTAACATACAAGGCATTTCTTTAAAAATGGGCAGAATGGATAACAACCCTGACAGCTTTAAAGAAAAATGTACCAAACATATGGAACAGATATATAAGATTTTAAAACAGAAAACTCATATACCTGGAATAGAAGATGCCCTTAATGACATAGAAGACAGAGCCTCTGAAGATAAAACAACATTGAATTTCTACTATGACAGAATATCTTATTAGTAAACAAAATTGATGACTTGGAGAACAGATCCAGGAGAAATAACATTTATATTGTTGGACTGCCTGAAAAAGTAGAATGAGGAAAATATGGTACGTTTTCTTACTGTCTGGCTTCCTAGGACTCTGAATTTATATGAAGCTATGTCATATGGAACTGAAAGAACACACAGGTCTCTACTTTCTACTTCATCAAAAACTAACTCTTCACTGACATCAGTTATTGTTTAAGTTCTTCTCATCTCAAGACAAGGAGCTAATACTTAAAACAGCCTGGTCTAAATCTCCTTTTAAACTAGATGACAAACTAATAATATTTGATAATGACTATTCAAATGCTGTGATGAGTCTGACCAAAAGGAAAAGTTTTTTGCCTCTTATAAAAGAACTTAAAAATACAGTTTAAGGTGAATTTGCTCATTCCTAGCAGGCTCAAAATATTCCTTCTGGATGAAATTAGACACCTTGAAGACCCAGACACTGCATTGCCATTTTTAAAAACAAAAATAAGTCTACACCAAGCTAAAGATATGGACTAGAACAAAAGTACTTTGAAGAGACAACAGAATTAAATACCTGGAAATCCAATGAGAAGAAAAAGAAACAGAAGGACAAATTACTCTTAGCTTTAGTATCACATTGATGTTAACTGTTTTAATAACATCGTTCTTTTTCCATGACAAAATTTACCAATTCAGTTATTGGACATATAGGTGAAAGGAAGGAAACAAGAATTCACTTTTCTATCTAATGTCACTTTTTCTTTTCCTATATGTATTGCTAAGCTAATATTCTATATTTTATTTTCCATATTAAATATATGCCTTAGCTTAATAAGTAATAAATTCACACTTTAACTAATAATAAGATTTCTTTACATGTAGTGTGTATGAAACTCTTTTATTTTTTTCCCATTTGTTCTTTCTTTTTTATTTATTTTTTTTCTCATATAGTCTTATCTGTGATGTTTGGTACTGGTTTATTCACTGGGAAGGGGTAAAAAGAGGAGAAATACAGTAGTGAAAACAGTTTCTGTGTTTTAACACTGGGGTTTCACTTTGTAACCTGTCAGTTATTCTTTTGTTCTCTCCTCCTCTGTTAGGAAATATATAAAAACATTTAAATAAAGAGAGAGAGAGTGTATGGAATAGTTGTAACAAAAAGTAAAATGATAACAAGAAGTGTTATAGCATAGGTTCTTAAACAGAAGGAATCAGGTTGGTTTTAACCACTTATACAGCCTTCTTTCTCAGTGGATGAAAGTGAACATGAATGGAAGTTTTTACTGACAGAGGTATTTCTCTCTGACAAAACAGGCTCCAAATAGAATGTTTCTTTCCCACCTTTTCTCTCAGGAGACAATTTATAGAGGTGTGTGTGTGTGTGTGTGTGTGTGTGTGTGTGTGTGTGTGTGTGTGTGTGTGTGTGTGTGTGTGTGTGTGTGTGTGTGTGTGTGTGTGTGTGTGTGTGTGTGTGTGTGTGTGTGCGCGCATGTGTGTGTGTGTGTGTGTGTGTGTGTGGGTGTATAAGAAATACTGGATAAAATATTGTTTCATGCTTGATTTTAACACACAAATTAAGTGCAAAATAGTAAGAGGGTGTCAATTAACTTGCACTGTCTGTTACATTTACCTCAAAATTTCTATTTTAACACTTCTAAAACCTGAACTTATCTCTTTAAGTTATTTAAGTTATTTAATACATGTTATAGCACTGTGGCACCATACACAATATAGAATTCATTTCTTCAATTCAACTTTCATCCTAAGATATGTTATTACTCAAATTGCATTCTGTTCTATTAATTTAAAGAAGGCAGGATGATTTTGTTTATGTTTGTTGATGTCAGCCCCTTGCTTAGTTGGCTTGTTCTGCATATGTGGGCAATAGATATGTGTGTTTATGACAATGGTTGTGGTGATGATCTGTGTTGGTTTCTGTGTGGGTGTGCTTTCTGAGCAGGAAGTGAGGAGCTCAAATACATGACAATATTAGAAGGTCATGCTCTTAAAGTTAATTGAATGCATGATGCATACTAAGGGAGGGATAAATATGAAAGTAATAGCATGTTTTCCACAAAGTCAGACAAAATTACATAGTCATTTTGATAAGTTGAGAATGTATGTGTCTTTTAAAAAGATTGTAGTGGGTATGTTGCCAACCATATATTATCCCTTTATATAAATATAATTCTGGGAACATATTATTGGTTATTTTATACATCACAGTTACTCTTTTATTATGTTATATCTCATAGTATGTTCTAGTGAATATGATATCCTATTTATAGAAGAGACATGTTTTGAAAGATAATTGTTTATGCAAGTTGTCACAAACAGACAAAGGGAGAATTCAGTAAAACATACAGAGAGTGGTTTTCCATGTAGGCAGAGTGGCATGGCTCTAACATGGAAACCAGCAGCTGTATGATCCAATAAACAGAGCAGAGAGGTTTGCATGAGTGTGCAGATACAGATGTGTCCATGGCATGCAAATCACCTCATAAGCAGGTGAAAATGCATGCAAATGACAATGTTTTGTGATTCAGGAAGCAAATAGGTATCCGTGCAGAAACTGTGTTGGTGTCAGAAGTGTATTTTGAAAATATCCATGTACAGAAATGTACAAATTGAACAGGGGCTGTAAAAGCCCAATTAGAAGGTCAGAAATGCCATTGTAGGCACATATATGTGCAAAACTATGCCCTGTGAGCCCGAAAAGTAATGCAAAATAATATAAAATAATACTTATTTTAATACCTATATTATGTTTGTGCGGCATGCAGCAATCTGCAAACATGCCGTTATGCAAAAAAACAAAAATATTAAAATGTTTAAAAAGTAAAAATAAGACATATGTGAAAGTAATGCATTATAATGCCTTGCATGCAGTATGTACAATGGTAGATTTCAGTGGTTGCTAAGGAGACATGTCCTAAAATAGTGAAGTATCCAGGTTATGTGCAAGAATCTCTATGCAAATGAGCTGTGGTTACTGAGTAGCAAAAATGGGCCATTGTGTCAGCAGATAAAACCCGTGTAGGCCAGAACAATGTTTGTGTTAGTAGAACAGGTAACTGACATAAAAAGGGGGTGTGTCACTATAAGTCTGAGTGGATTGGAACTCAGTAGTGCCCATTTGCATGCCGCTCAGAGCAGCTAAGTGGGGTGTGTGTGTCTAGTGCTACTAAGCTTTATTTAGCTGTGGGGCACATGTTTTAGCTGGTTTAAGCTATGCTGAGCAAGCATGTGCATGGGGGGTGTGTCCAGACTGCTGAGCAGTGTTTACACCAGTGGCATGGGTTTGGGCAACACACTGCAGAGTTTAGCAGGGGAAAGGATTAAAAAAAAAAATACCCTGGGAAGTCAATCATGTATAAATGACTGATAATCCCTGCTCCACTAAAACTGGACTATTCAAACCCCTCAATTGTATACCTGGCAGGTGGAATGCATCATACTTAGCCAATCACACAGGCTGCATCTGCAGCACACCACTATAAAGTATGCATACACCCTTCAATCTGATTTTTCCCACATACTTTGCATCATTGGAGTACACACTTGGGAATTTTAACTGACAGAATGCTATGGGCTGCTGCTGCTCTGATACATCTGTATGTGCTAGAGATTGAGGTCAGTGCTGATGGTGATGCTGACAATAGGCCTATATTGAGAAGGAGAAGAGCGTTCAGTCCCAGGGTAACCTTCCAAGAGCTACATGAGCTGGAGATTACAGAGCACTACAGGGTGGACAGGGACATACTACAAGAAATCACTGAGCTCTGCTACCCGTAACACAGACCCAGAGCCAACAGAGGGGAACCCATCCCAGTGGAAACAAAGGTATGTGTAGCCCTTAGAATAATAGCTACAGATACATTTCAAAGACCAACTGGGGACATGATGGGGGTCTCACAGGCATCTGTATCCAGGGTACTCCACCAGTCCCTGGGTGCCATGCAAACCCATGTCAGTGAGCACATTTATTTACCCCACACCCCTAAGGAGAGGGCCAGCAGTATGCATCTCTTCTACTGTGTAGCACACTACCCTGAAGTACTGGGTGCCATAGACTGCACTCATTTACACATCAAAGCACCACTTGGTGAGGAGGGTAGAGTATATGTCAACTGCAAGGGGTAGCACTACATCAACTGCCAGGTTATGTGCAATGCCCAAGGCATTATCATGACTGTGTGCGCCATCAGCCTGGCAGGTATCACGAATGCCATATCTGGCATGCATCACAGCTCTACCAGATGTTTGCCAGGGGGGACATCCTGTACGGCCATCTACTGGGATGCTGGCTACACACTGGAACTGTGGATGATGACACCCAACAGAAATGCAGCCACACCTACTGAAGAAAGCCATAATGAGACACACGCACAAACTAGGAACATAATAGAGCATGTGCTTGGGCTGCTAAAGTCATAGTTCCACTACCTTGATATATCAGGCGGAGTCTTGCAGTACTCCAGCCACATGTGCACAGATGTTCACAGTATGTACCATGTTGCACAATATGATCCTGCAGAAACAGCTGTAGCAGGATCATCACAGGGAAGGGACACACAACTCCCCCACCAGTGCCAAGGTCCTCACATCCACACCCACAGGGGGACTTGGAGAAGGAACCCCCTGAACCTGTCCCTGTAGGCAGACATAGGCATGCCCAGTATGCCCTGGTCTTGGCAAAGAGGCAACACATAGCAAATGCACTGACACTCTAGGGTCCTAGGGACTGATACCTCACTCTGAATCACATACGTAGTAAAAATAATGCCAGCCACAACACACAATCTGTACCTTACTATGTATTGGCTGTGTACTGCTTGCCTCCGACAGAGTCAGCTCTGAAGCACTATTATCTCAACTGCTGCATTCACAAGGTAAGTCTCTGTCCTTTACAACAAATGTCTGCATTACTAGAGTATGGCAGCATATGTATGTACTTGATGCATGTATGCAAGGGAATAGAGTGGGCTACCTGGCTACCTGCAGACAACTAACAGCTATGTGAGAGAACAGGAACTCTTCTGTCCAATACTGGCTGTCCCATAATATGCAGTAGGACACAAGGCAGCAAAACCCACTGCAGTATGCGATGGAAATGACAAACAGTGCGGGCATAGGACAGATGCATGACTGTCAATGCTAGAGTCCCCTACTCCCAACACAGCCATGTTCCCATACAACTGCAGTAACAGTATGTTTGCAAGATTATAGCAGTAGACCACACAATCCCAGGGCTGTCTGTCCCAAACAACCTGGCGACATGTTCCATTACGACAATATGCAGGGTTCAAAGTGTTAATTATGTCTGCAGTTGATAGTGTCAGTAATTAAACATCACTGTCTGTTGGCTGGTGTGTTTAGTGGGCTGAGTATATTACCATCATTGGTGGTGTTCATGGTTCAAAGCTGGCTGTGCCTACAATTTTGTATATGAGGTACACCTATGGTAGGAGCCCCCCAGAATGTCCATATGTCACTATTTGTTACTGCAAAAAAGCTGGACAAAGCCAGAGACAATGGAGGGACAGGGGGCCACAGCAATGGACATTACACAGCTCTGAGTAACCTAGAAGGTTGCTAGTATAACAGCATGTTGTAACAAGTCAGAGTAGCAGCAAGATGCAAAGGCCATCACGTAAATGTGTCAGTACTTACAACAAGTCTGGGCACACCATGTAGTAGATTATTACCAAAAAAATACAAACTGTCTGAGGAGAAGAGCAGACATATGGGGTGGAATGCTGGACATCCTGCAAAACATGTACAGTCAGAGGTGTGAAGTCTGTAACCCTGTGTGTGGTGTTACATCATGTACCCCAGTCACAGCATACCTACAACTACATACAGCAGGAACTATGGACAAAGCCAAGAACAAGAGTTGGACAAAGGCCCACATATAAGGAGAAGAATTAACTAGTGGTCAGACAAATGTAGAAAGTGCAGAGAATAACAGGTCATTCAGTAGCATGGGTTCCTTGCTAGATATGGAGGAAGTAACTCGAATGCCTATCAGCAGTTGCTAATATCAGTCTATAATGATTTGCCACTGATGTACCAGAAAATCACAATGCTATGTAAAATGTACCAGACATACGATGCAAAACCCTGTACAGTCTATTACACTCTGTATATCTGGCATGGCTTACTGGTAAATCATTTTGTGTAAGGTGTGCATGGTTCTGGGTTCGAGCCTTGCAGAGGCTGTTTAAAAACCTCACCACAACAATAAATAGGATGTGCTGGAAGGATAGATTCCTGTCCCAGAGACTTCCCATGCTCTGGAACAAGATTCCATTGTACATTAGGCAGAACTCCTCACTAACACTCTTCAAGAGAAACCTTAATGAGTGAATGGGAAACAGGAAGTTTACCCTGGGGATCCCTTCCGTGGCCCTGCTGGACAGAGGAACAGGGAACTAATCTAAGGGGGTGGTGAAAGCCAACACATTCTGGCTAGGCTTATAAATGCCTTTGGGCAGATAGGCTAATACCTACCTATGAGCCTATACAGAAAAGCAAACTTCAAAAAAAAAAAAAAAAAACAGATCTCAGGCAATCAAATGGAAGAACACCACCTCTTCCTTCTTACCAATACCATCTGGTGTTCCACAGGGATCCATCCTTGGGCCCATGCTTTTCAGCATTTTCATCAATAACTTTCACACACTGCTATTCCGGACACAATAATTATTCAATATGCAGACAATTCTTCCTTAATCTGCTCTGCTACTAACCTCTCTGAACTGCTGACAAAAACCCAAACTGCATTCTCCGCAGCAGAAAACTGGATGCACCATAACCACCTCTTTCTCAATGCAAATAAATCTAAAATCCTACTATCCCCCCCCCCCCGAAGACCTTTTCATTCAACAAAAATGAATTCAAAGTCCTTAGCCAAACTAACTCACCCAAAGAAGTGGTGCCTTTTGCAAAACTCCTAGGCATAACTGTGGACGAACACCTCAAGTTCGGCACACATATACAACAAAATATTAAAAAAAAAACACCAAAAGCTAGGTATGTTGTATAGGAACAATCGCTTTCTCTCTCACTCCACTAGACATACTCTGGCCACTACATATCTTCTCCCTTCCTTATTATATGGTCCTTCTCTCCTAACCAACCTGTCCGCCACTACAACCTCCAAACCAGAAAACTGCTACAATAAAATCTCTAAATTTGCCACAAATTCTAAAAATTCCACCCATCACTGCCTCACCCTTAAATCATTACATTGGCTCAAACTTTCAAACTACCTTGACTACCTGCAACTATCCACAGCACATAGACTTGTATTTCATCCTACAAAATGTCCTGCTCTAGCTAATATCCTTCCCCCTTATATTAATAATAGAACACTCAGATCAGAGCACCAGAATCTAATTACTATCCACAAACCTAAGCGTCCTGCTGGCCAGCTTCTCCTCTCATATGCTCTAGGCAAAAAAATGGAATGCCCTCCCCACTTCACTAAGAACCACATCTAACTCTGACAACTTCAAAACCCAGCTTTTCATACATCTGTCCACTAAATGGAACTGCACCTGCCTCCACCCTACTTAATTTCCTTTCTACGTCTATACCCTAGGGGTCCCTTCTTCTCATACTTCAACTCTTTACAATCTCCCATAGTCATATACCTATGACCCTACACAAACTCCCTATAACTCCATTAACATTACTCTCTCTAACCTACTAACAATTACTACAGCTATAGTCACGACTCAACTTTGTAAATAATGTAAATAATGTGAAGTTTTCTACTTCAATAACGTGCATGTTAAGCAAGCATATCCAGAATTCCTCTCTTTATATATGTAACTGACTTCCACATTCAACACTTCAGTGCCATTGCTCAAAAAACTGTATAACCCTTAACCTCTCTCTTTATGAATTCTGCTAACTATGCTTGTGAATATTCTTATTTTTTAACTCTCTTTACAATTTTATCTTGTATACTCCTGTATTTTATCATAACTGAATTTTTACAATGCTTTCTTGGAGCTTTTCTCCCCGGGCCTCCACTGAAAACGGGTCATGTTGGCCCAGTGGACTTCCCCAGTAACCAAACTGGAAATAAATAAATAAAAGTCCAACTTAGAAGAAAACACAAATGGCAACGGACTGTAAGAATCCCCAAGCTATTTATTGTTCATGCTTTCGTTCAAAACAGTAAATGAACTTCTTCAGACCTGTTTTGAATGAAAGTCCTAACAATAAATAGCTTAGGGATTCTTACAGTCCGTTGCCATTTGTGTTTACAATCTGTATACACCATAGGTATTAGTCATATATTACAGTCAGCACATAGCCGGGAAATCCCTTGGGCATTATATCAGGGAAGTACTGGACTGCTGAATCAGGTGTAGCAGCCAATTGGCTATAGCACACAATATCCTGGAATGGAGTACAGGTAGGTCTGACCTGGAGTCACCTTGTAAGCTCTGATAGCCACACTAGGCATTCTCCTACACTTAGCTAATTTCAGCCCATGTCTGATACCTCATGTGCCCAAAGAACTGAGATGTAACTATACTTCTGTGCATACAGACAGCTATATATACCTATCTGTGTTTCTCTGTCCCCATCAGACATGATTACCCTCATCTATCAGTATGTGACATATATATATATATATATATATATATATATATATATATATATATATATACACATATATATACATATATATATATATATATATATATATATATATATATATATATGGTTCTAGGACTATTCACTGAAAGCACATTTTACTGAAACACATTTGACTGTGCACAATTCACTGAAGGCTCAATTCACTGAAAACACAATTCACTGAAGCACATTTCGCTGAAAGTTATATATGGCCTTTTCTCCCCTGTAGTGTGACCCTGGAGTTAGAATATATAGTAAGGGGGGTGTGGCAGCGTAGCCCCCCACCTATTTTAAATATTTTGAACAATACACATGGATACTTGCAATTTTAATAAATTACTCTTTTCTAAACTTAATATATATCCAAACTATGCGGGGAGCTATGCCCCCCACACCCCCTTACTATATATACTAACTCCAGGGTCGCACTACAGTGGGGAAAAGGCCATATATAATTTTCAGTGAAATGTGTTTTAGTGAATTGAGTTTTCAGTGAATTGAGCTTTCAGTGATTTGTGCACAATCATTTGACTTTCAGTGAAATGTGCTTTCAGTGAATAGTCCTAGAGCTATATACACGCACACACACACACACATATATATATATATATATATATATATGTATATATATATATATATATATATATATATATATATATATATATATACATACACACACACACACATATATATATATATATATATATATATATATATATATATATATATATATATATATATATATATATATATTATAGAGAAAGAAAGAGAGAGACATGAAGTTGTAGAGTGATGTAGTGCTGCATCCACTTGTACACCAACTGTCACCAGTGGTGTGTGCACCTAGCACTGTGAGCTGTTGTCTGTAATAGTAGGTAGGTAGGGGAACTAATCTCACATCAACCACCTTCTGTGTGTGTATGTAGATGTTGCCCATACAGCATTATAGACATGCTCATCAGGCTTATGTCTGTGCAATACTCCGTCATTTTATGGCCCTGTGACCCATGTTCTCCACAACAGTTGCCTCCCTGTCAACAGCTGCTGATGTCATCCACCTTAACAGCACTGGCAGACACTCTCAAAACACCTAAGTTCCATGGCGCATGCAATAAGTACATAGCACTATAGTATATACAAGTAGATAACTAGGGGTTTTAATCTCAACACTGGCAACTCTGTAAGTGTGTGTAAGAATGTCCCATTGCAGCAGTGTGTCTGTCTTGCTTATGTGTGTGCAATGGTTATCCATTTTAAGGCCCTGAGGCTACCTGTCAACACCCCCATGAGCCTTCTCTACAAGTCCTGCTGATGTCATCCACCTTAGAATCACTGGCAGACACTCTCAAAGCACAAAAACTCCATAGCACATGTGATAAGTATGTAATACTATAGTATATGCAACTATCTAGATATGTAGATAGGGGTTCTAATCATAACAACGGCAACTCTTTGAGAGTGTGTACAAGTATATCCCCTAGCAGCAGAGTGTCTGTCTTGCTTATGTGTGTGCAATGGTTGTGCATTTTTAAGGCCCTATGGCTATCTGTCACCCCCCCCATGGGCTCCTTTACAGGGCCTGCTGATTTCATCTACCTTAGAAGCACTGGCAGACACTCTCAAATCATGAAAACTCCATGGTGCATGCAATAAGTATGTAGCACTATAATGTATACAACTAAAAAGATAGGGGCTTTAATCTCAATAACACCAACTCTGTGAGTGTGTGTGTCTGTGTAAGCATATCACCTTGCAGTAGTGTGTCTTTCTTGCCTATGTGTGTAGAATGCTTATACATTTTAAGGCCCTGTGAGTAGCTGCTGGCCATAAATAGCTCACATCTACCTAGGCATACATGCTATCTGCCACCACCTACATTTATAGGTGCCGAACACCCAGGTGACATGTAGCAAGGGTAGCATACCTTGTCACGGGATATGCATGCAGGATTATGCTCTCTGTCCCCATTGTCCCTGACACACTGTTCTACACATATGCACCTAGGTAACCATGCACATATACAGCTATACTTTGCCGCTGTCACATTTCTGCATTGCTACCATGCCACCCTGAGCTGCTGTATTAGCACTGGGTCTCTACAGTGTAGCCACTCACACCCCTGGAACAGAAACAGAAAAAGTTACAAGAGGCATCTGTCAGTTAGCAATACTACCATCAATCTAACATCATGGAACAAATGCACTAACACTTTGATGTGTACTCATGACACATGCTAGGATACAGCACCTTTTATGGCATAACACTGCTGCACTACAAACTGCCATGTAATGTACTATTGTCACCCTGTGCATCACACATATATTTGCATGTCCCTGCATTGATGCTATGGATGGTGAGGATGTGGCACAGGTATCATCACATGCACAGGTTGTGGTGTGCAGTTGCCAGAGGCCTAGGCTGTGTCACACACTTGACATCATGTGTGTGAGTCAGGAAGGGATGCTGGTCAGCTGGGCCATGGGGAGGTGCCGTGTGTGTCTGCTGGTGACCTGCATTTGACAGTGATGTGTGAGTGCGTGCATGCATACACAGTCAAGACATGTGCTAGCCCTACATGAAGATATGTTGGACAGCTGAGGACCGTACATGGCAGAATGTACAGTTCGCCATCTCCAGCCATGAATACTGGAACTGACACTGCCAAGAGTGGCACTGGCACCACCATGCACAGAGTCAGATGTGGTAATAGTTGCTGATGGTGACTGATGTCTGTTGGGGCCGTGTCCCTCACGGGACTGCCCAGGACCATGTACCCATGGCCTACCACATCATGGTGTGGACAGCACCCACCCTTCTGTAGTGTTGTAGGTACTGCTACTACGGGAGCATGAGTGTATATGGCCACATGGACTCTCTGCGGATGTTGTGGCTGACCTATGGCCACATGTCCAAAACCATACTCCCACCACATGTTCTATAACAGACAATGTGTGATCAAGGACTGACAATATCTTACCCCATTGTTTGTCCACTACATCAGTGAAATGATGCATGGCATCACCGATGTGGTGGAAGGAGTCACCAATGTCAGACAGTGATGCATCCATGATCCTGAGCATCCATCTGATATTGCATTTGGAATGTTTCTGTGCCTTCATGACAGGCATAAACATGAGTCAAGCCACTTGTGATGTGACGCCTGTGACAGGTGGTGGATGGGCAGCAGTCCTCCTTTGAGCACCCCTGTCAATCTGCCTGTGTGGGACCCCACTAGCTCTCTGGCTATGGCTAGTGTCTACACTGACCGATGCCATAGTTGCCACACTCTCCTGTTTGATGCCTCCCCACTCTGACTGTCTGATATTTGTGGCTACAGGGGACTGTGTATTTGTGGGTATACTGACTGTGTGCTGGGGCAATGGGGGAGGAAGTGGGATGTTAACCCATGGGCCAAATTCAGCCCCCAACGACCCCACCTATGTCTCATTATGGCCACCATCATCATCACAGTCTGATGAGACACTGACATTAGGTTGTGAGGGGGACACACTCCAACTCCCACAGTCACCTGTGAGGAGGAAGACAACATAAGTACATTAATACTTGAACTATTATGTCTGGTGATCCACACACACACACACACACACACACACACACACACACACACACACACACACACACACACACACACACACACACACATACAGGTGAGGTACCACAACTGCATTATACATACCAAATCATATTTCTGATCCCTTGCACAACACACAAGCAGACTACACCATACACAGACAAGACAGGTCCTTTATAACATGCAGTGCAGCTATGTCCAGATAATGTTGCCACTACCATAAACCTGTGAGATAAGCAATATGTCAGTGTATGTGATAGACCTACACTGACATGTTGCCACTACCATAAACCTGTGAGATAAGCAATATGTCAGTGTATGTGATAGACCTACACCGAAAACAAAGTGCACCCATCTTGACCATACTATTAACCCCCTGTATAGCAGACTGCATAGACATTCACAAAACTAAGTGCAGATAGGTTACAGCTCCTGCAAATGCACTACTGTGATTACTGATTCAATGTACTTCAGTTAACCCATCCGAAACTGAACATACAAGTATTGTACTCTGGCTAATCATATCAAATGTGTCTACAGCAAAATGGAAGCCCTTAACATTGTTAGGGTATATATGATCCATACACACTCACCAGTTACAGGACATTGGACTCTGGCCATACCTGATATACCTATGGAAATGTGAGGGAGAGGTATTGTCAGCAAAAACAAATGTGGCATTGTTACAGGATAGTATGTGCCTATATCAAAATGTACAGTTGGAAATGTGATACTGCCCATTTTGCTGACATTCTGAGTATGTGTGCACAAGTGTGCATTACAAATAAGCCCCCCAATGCAGATTGACCTGACATCCATATACTGATATACAGAGGCTGCCACAATGACTGATACAGTATTACAGTAATGAACACAGGAGGCTTACATGGATGCACCTTTGCTGTGGAAGCTGTGGCACCCATCTCCACAAAGTATGGGGTGATGGATGCTTGGAAGCTGCTGGTTTATCCCAGGTTCACCAGGAAGTCCTCTGTGGCCAAGAGTGGTTGTTCTGCTGCAGGCCTACCACTGGTGGCAACATGGTCCCTTGCCACAGCAGCAGCCCTTTGCCATGTAGCATTTATCATATCTGTCACCCAGTGATGGACCTGCTCATAGCTTCTTTTCTGTAGCCCTAATTGGTTTACTGTTGTGATGAGGTCAGCCCACAGTGCAGCACATTGCTCATGATTCTGGAGACTCCTGGACAGGCGTATGTTGTGATGCAATCTGAGACCATCCAAGATCACATAATTTTCTGCAGCTGAAAATGGTGGGTGCCTCTGTCTATACATCCTTTCTGAAAGACAAGAAGAGGGGAACACATCACAGGGCCACATACATTCCTCTCCACTATGTACACACCCTGCACATCCAGATTGGCCTGCAATATCCTCCACTAACTCCCATATTATACCCTGCCATCTATCAACACAGTATGCATGTGGCTATCAGCAACACAGTGGCAATATCGGTTATGTCTCTGTGTGCTGTGACGGAATGTGTTGTATGTCTCCACTTCCATCAATGCCATCTTCTGTGGTGTGTCTCCTATGGCCAGTGTCCCAGTACCAAGTCATACAGTCACTGTCAGGCAAATAGGTAAGTGTTACTATAAGTATATGGGGACAGTTTAGCTATATCCTTGTGATGCAATGACAGACAGCACTTGAACTATGCTGTAGGGTATCTTCCCTGTAGGTGTCCAACTTCTGCATTACATATATGTTTGTGGAATGTGTACATGTGCCTGATATATGTGGACCCTTTGCCAGAAACATGTGGATGTCTGGAAAATGGTTGAACGATACAAAATGTCTGAACTCAGAATGCATGGAATCTGGCTGTCACATGCCAGATCCCTCAGAAAACAGTTATGCTACAGTAATATGTTACTGCATTCATTCTCTTACTTTGTATGATCAATATGTACACTCTGTCTCTGAGGTTGGGCCTGTGTCCCACCACTACTACTGTCTATGACCTAAAGTCCTGTTGTAGTGGATCACCAGGTATGCTAGCCATAACTCTCAAGTGGTGAGATACGGATGTCGACTAAACAGTACCTAGCCAGAGTACATCAGGGACACCTGTACAATGTTTGAACTATTTCTCTGTGACATTCATAGACTGAGAGGAGCTGAATGACAGTACCTCATGTGATATGTCAGCTGTGTCCACCATTATGTACTGTCACTATTGTCTAACAGACAATCCAGTAGCATTCGTACAGGAGCTGACCATTGTAGAATGGAATTACAGGGCCAGAGTTGTGACCTACGGCACAGCAGAAAGAGTTGAAAGGCATGCCTGTAGATGCTTGACAGCAGACTATCACCAACATGTCATTCCTAGAGATGTACTACAGGCCTACTGTTGTAATCCCTATTCCCAATAACTGCATCCTCCTATCTGTGTCCCATTAAATGGGGATTTCTATTACATAACTGGTAGAGTGCTGTACTCCCTTTTGTGCAGAAATCCTGAGGAAAAAAGTTTCTGAAATTGCAGTCTGTCTTGGTAGAGCAAGTCACAGACCTATTTACCATAGGCAGCTGCTTGCCTTTTGTAGGAAATGCTTATTAACGGGTGATTGCCTGTGCACCAATCTGTGGCTCAGACTTGCTAATTGCTTCCCGAACAGCTGGGTTGCACTTTAATTAACCAATGGCATGGCACAACAGATATTTAAGGTCTTCATGTAGGCCTTGTCCCCTTTCCTAGTCTGTGAGATGGATATTATAGAGGTATGGAGACTACAGCATTGCAGACAGTAGGCAAAAGCACTGTCTACTGTTGGGATTCATGTGGTTTCTCCATTGTGAAATGACTTTCTGATTATTTGGCAGTTCAGTGTTAAACAATGTGGGTTGAGGTCAGTAAGGGGGAAGACAGATGTGAGTGTCCTATGTCATATGTCTCAGAATATGCATGCTGCTGCAGTAGCTGCTGGTCTATCAGCTGTGTATGCTTGTAGGGGAAGACTGTGACACATGTCCCTATCACTTAACATTTGACCCCCACCCCTTTATACATGGGTGTTGTGTGGATCCCTTGTTCTAGGGGTTGTGAGGTATGGTAGATCTGTAGCAGGTATCTGAACATATTAATGCATATGTTGCAGGCTGCAGCTGCTGTGTTTTGCCTAGGAGTCATACTGGGGAGTGTGAAAGCACTGGAGGACAGAAAACTGCATGTGTCAGCAAGGGAGCAGTGTCAGCTCTGTTCTTACAGCACAGCCAGGATGAGGGTAACCATAACAGTCCAGGTAAGGCATGTGCTTAAGGTATATATGTTATGTATTAGTGCCATTCAGAGAGTGATAGGCGACATTTAGGAAGCCTATACATATTTGTGCAGTGTGGCCCTACCTACAGGCCATTGACATGCTAACATGGGTAGCAGTGAATGCGGTAACAGCAACCTGCTCTGCTTAAAATTGCAGGACTCAGTAATTATTTGTTGTAGTCACAAGCATGTCATTGAAGTGCAAAACACTGGATTCAAAACCAGGACTGTGGGTGTTAAAATATACAGTATGCTAGGAATTTAAAAAACTGAGCTATAGAGTCAATACTGCAGCAGCTGCATTTGCAAGATATATGTGCATGCATACAATCTGTTACACAGGATTGACATAAGCATTTGTGTTCAGATGGGTATGACGTGTGACACTAAACTGTCTGTCATGATTTTCTAACCTCAATTTGTATTGACTTGCCAGTACTTCAGCACACAGAATAGGTTTTGTAAAAACTGTGCCAAAAGTAGGCGGCACAACTGTGGACATTCTGCAACAGTCTCTGCAGTTGACAGCTATACCTGCTATGCCAGGACTCACTTACATCCACCATTATTTATTTGGCTGTGTACTGGTTTGGTGTCTGTATCACAGTGCCAAGTACACTGTAAATTTTCACATGATATGTATAAGCAGTGTGTCATTGGCAATCAGGATATATTTATGGAAACACTCAATTTACTTCAAAGCTCAGCTCCCTAGCGGGCTAATGTACTATGCTGCAGTTGACAGGGTCCCAGGATCAAGACTTGGCAGGTCTGATTATTTTTCAGATGTGCCTAAGAGTTCCAGAAACGTAGAAGGTGATTAAGGCAATTTTAAGCAGTTTTGCATGGGTTTGAATAGCACGCTATTCAGCTTAGCTCTGCTTAAACCTGTACTAATTTTAAAAAAAAGAAGAAAAAGGGGTGATAGTAAAGTAGTGAAATGGGGGCAAGCAGGGGGAAAAACATACTGAAAGGCAGGTATGGATGTGCAGAATGAGTGTAGGAATGGACCATAGCTCTCCATTTCTCCTACAGCAACAGCTGTGCAGGTTGTAGTGAATTTGGAGCCTCACACCCCAGAGGGAGGGATGAGGGTGACATAATTGTGTTGATTAATTCATGTAATGATTGACTGTGTCCTGCTGACGTGGGTGTGAAATGGAGAGCTATGTATGGGGTGATATATTTTTTTTTTGGACAGATGCCCTTTTTCAAGGAGAAAGTGGAATGTTGGGGAAGGGATATAGGTAAGTATGTGGAGATGAGTTGAGTAGGAGAAGCTGCATTTGCAAACAGATGCGACTCCATACAGGGGTGGTGTGTGACACATGAGGGGGATAAACACCTTGGACTGGGAGGGTGTTATGGAATCTGAGAGCCATGTCCCCCTAGATGGCGAATCTAAGAGCCATGTGCCCCTAGACGGCAGCAATAAGACTGAGCACCCCAACCTTGAGCAGTCAGCATTGCTCCTTCACTGCCCCAAAGTTGGCTGTGCTGGGACCAGAGTTCCAGGGCCACCTTGCCCCTCCAGATTAGCCAATCTGCCCTCAATCTGATACAGCTGATCCTCATAGCCATGGTACATGATCCTGAGCACCATCCCCGGTAGTTGTTACAGGGTGACAACCCCCCCTCCATGCCTGCTCCTGGGGGGACGGGTCCCATCCTCTGATGTGGTTACACCCTTAGGTTGTGTAGGGCCAGCAGAGGGGTCGGCACCAGGTTGGGTCCCAGAAATGCTGTGACCCAGTGCCATGGCCAGCTGAGGTAGGGTAGGCAGATTGCCAGGAACCGGCCTTCCCAGTTGAGCTACAGTGTTGAGGTATTTCCAAATGTATAGGTTATTAATGAACAGAACATTTAGTTAGTTATGACAGCATACCAGAACATTGCAAATAACTCACTAACATAGCCGTGGTGGTGCAGCGGTGCAGCGGTTAGCATTGTCGCCTCACAGCAAGAGGTTCTCCCATTCGATTCTCGGTTGGAGCACCTTAAGTCTGCATGTCCTCCCCGCAGTCGAGTGACATTAAAGACATGCAGATAGGTGCAAGCGTGAATAGGCGTGCCTTCTTTGAAGGTTGGGCATCAGGCTGGCAACTCGGCACATAAAAATCTACTGCCAATCATGAGCGGACTGGAGTTCCACTGTGGCAACCCCTAACCAGGAAAAATAGAAAGTCTATAACATTGCATAGCATATGGAACACAACAATAAGTGAGATAGTCAGTATAGTAACAGCTTGCCAGTAATAGTTATGGCATAAGGCAAACAAAATAAATAATTCAACAAGGTTTGTTAGTATGCAACCATTGTAATACATAACAATAATAAAACACAAGGCCCAACATAACTTTACACTATGCCTACATGGATTTTATTAAAGTCCAGTAAAGACTTTTTATAGAAGTGTATTTGTTCTTTGAAATATATGCTTCTGCCATAATATCCAAGCATGTATAATCTTGTAGTCAGAATTGAATTTAAATAGTTAGCTAGTTAGTAATATTATCAATAATATATAATAGCATATTAGTAATATAGCATGATTGTTATAAGCACTATTATATATATTGCCTTCTATCTGTGTTACTCCTTTTTCTCAGAAATGAAAGAAAGGCTTGGGTTTATTATAATATTATATAGGCTGTTATAAATAGAATAGAACCACATGACTACAAGATCCCTTATACTTTGCAGTTTATACGATTTATAGCAACTGAGTGTTTATAATCTGAATATTATGTGTATACTAACTCTTTTTTATTTTGTTAAATAAGTTAGACCTTTCATATAGCATAACTTAAGAAGTAGTAGAGTCATGAGAGATACATATTTGTGGGAAGGTAGTAGTCTTTGAATGGGATTGCTATTGAAACCAGGAGTTTTAAACTCCATGGGGGGTGGGAAAGAACAGTGCATGTATAGTAGTTTACAAATTAATCCTATTTTTTTTGTCTACTATTCTTTATAGAAAGTTTACAGTTTACAGTCTCAATTATCTTTTCCATTAAAGTCTCACTTAACTGGCACTCATGGCAATTGGTAGATGCCGGTAAAGTGTATGTTACGGATGCTTGAGACATGCTTTGCAGTTTTTGATTGGCTCATATATCAACATACGAGCCAATCAAAAATTGCAAAGTGGACCCACTTCTTCAAAATGTGGAACTGTTGGTGGTTCCCCATTGATTAGAAGTGTCTTTGCTTTGTTATTTTTGATTGGCTCATATGCTGACATATCAGCCAATCAAATGTTTGTTGCTTATGAGTGCTGGTTGCTTAAGTCCTGGATAATGGTGATTTTACTGTACTTATCTTATACTTAGAGTAAGCAGTTCACTAGATATAATAGTTTTTCAGTACTATATTATTACAAGTGCATGAGGGTATTATATGTAATAATTATTTATTTATTTATGTATTCCTATTTCGGCAGTATGGCCAACTTGAAATGCATATCAATTATTAGCAATACATTACATGTCAGTTTATACAATTTTTTAAAAAATATTTAATTCCCAAGTTATCCTTTTACAGGAAACACATTTAATAAAAGAATATTTGGACAGACAATACCAAACACTATTCTGTATTGACTAGCTCTGATTATTAACAAAAGAGAAGAGGGGTGGATCTTTTATGGAAAACTCTTTTGCCTCATCTTAAATTCTGAATACATTTAGTGATGAAAAAGGCACATTTTGTTCAGTGAATTTAAAGATTCCAAGGAAACTATACACTTTTATAATGGCTATTGCATACCTGGATTGGAATACAAACAGTTAAAAAACAGTTGGAGAAATAATACAACAATCAAAGGGGAACATTATTTTTGCAGGTGACTTTAATTGTATGTTATCTGACAAGGATACTAACACTAGCTGTAAAAGGAAGAAACCTGCCTTAGCCAAGGCTGTGATGGAGTCCACTGACCTATATAATATAATAGATTTAAATGAGTTTTCAGTATTAGACTCACTCTTTTTTGCACATTTCTCACACAGGCATGGGACACAATCATGAATAGATAGAGTATATGTTTCAAATTAGATCACTAGTAGAATAGATAAGGTTAAAGTAGTCTGTTGCCAACTGTCAGGTCATAATGTGATGATATTTGAAGTTATATGGAATTCTAGTAATAACATCCCAATTAAAAAGGGTTATTGCATATATAACCAATTGAAAGATTTTAGGGAGCTCTTTAATAAAGACATTCAAACGTTTGTTGAAATTAATCATACAGGTAACATCTCAGAGATTTTTGTATGCAAATCTTTAAAAGCATACCTTCTGGCAAAATTACAAGTTGGCATGCACAAAAAAGAAACAATGGGTTAAAGAGTTAATAGATTTACAGGAGAAAATTGATAAATTACAATTAGATTGTCAAGAAGGAAATAATAACTTAACTGAAGAAATGAATAACTTAGACAGTAAATAGAAATTTTACAACATAAAACTATGATAAATTTAGAAAAGTTTAAAAAACCTGTAACTATGTATTCCATAAACTGTAAATCCATGCATAAATTGGCTACTAAAACAAATATGATTGTTAAATCTAACCACATCAAAAAATTATACTCCTCTAGTAGTAAAAAGTAGGTTACTGAAACAGAAAATATTCTGGCTGTTTTCTGGTCTCATTTTAATAAGATTAACCAACAAAAATCAACAATGGATACACAAGATCTAATTAAAACATTTATAAAAATATACTGAAAATAGACTGTCAGGGGATCAAATAAACATAACTGGCAAGCCTATATCAAGGGCTGAACACAAAATTCAAATTAAGAAATTAAAACCAAATAAGGCACCTGGAAATTATGGTATAATACCTTTAGTATACAGAATGATGACTATGCATGCTTTGAGTAGTTTACTAGAGGTATCTTCAATAGTAAAATGACTTATGAATGCACCACCATCCTGGAAATACACCCTAATATCCCCAATTTTAAAACATGACAAGAACTCAACACAGTGTTTTTCATATAGACCAATTTCATAATTAAATGTAGATTATAAAATATTCATGGCAATCTATGCCTCTAGAATAAAACAGTTTCTTCCAACAATTTCTTCCAATGTTGATAAACATTGATCAGACTGGGTTTATAATGAACAGGAACACCTATGTTAACATCAACAAAATACTATCAATAATTGATTATGCTAATAATTCAGAAAAAAAAACTTTGATTAATCTGGATATCAATAGTGCATTTGATTCAGTTAATTTGAAGTATTTACTATTAGTACATTAAGATAGGCTCATATATTTCCCAATCAATAATGATTATGAAAGGTACTAAACAGGGTTGTCCCTTGTCCCCATTGCTGTTTGTTCTAGTTATGGAACATTTGCAAATTATATAAGATCAAATGCAAACATCAAATGTATGCTAATAAATAATGATTTCAACCTAAAACACAGTTATTTGTAGATGACATTCTATTAACTTTGACTGATTGTGATTCCTCTCTTATTGGAGTATTCCAAGCAATAGAAATACTCCAGAAGAAATCAAGACTCAGTCTTAATGAGAATAAGACTAAAATACTATGTGTTAATTGTAATAAATAATAATTTAATAAAGCAGGTATGAAATTACATAACTTTTGTGTCTTTCGGCTTTTCCCGGTTAGGGGTTGCCACAGCGGAACTCTGGTCCGCTAATGATTGGCAGTAGAATTTTCCGTGCTGGCTTGCCGGGCCTAATGCACAACCTTCAATGAAGGAACGCTCGTTCACTCATGTTGCCACACAGAAGACGCTGTAACTGAAAATCGAACGGGCAACGTCTAACTGTGAGGCGACAACGCTACCACAGCACCACCACTGTAGTTATGAAATTTACATAACTGCATTGTGAAAATGGTAAAATCACTTACTTAAGGATAATCTTGTCTGATAATATTAAAGCTATAACTACCCTTAATTATAATAATAACCTAAATTCCATAAAACAAGCTCTTAATAAATGGAATATTTGTTTTTCACTATGGAAGAGAGACTGTCCTTAATTAAAATGATTATCTTTCCTAAAATTCTATATATAATGCAATCTTTAGCCCTCCCACTCCCTTCAAAAATATAAAAGAGTATAACTTTGTTTCTGAGATTTTTATGGTTTCCTAATAAGCCTAGATTGGCTTTAACCAACACAGAAGGGCACCTGGGAAGAAAGACCACCACTCTTCACTCTTGAAAATGAAGAACTGCTTTATTCATCCAGTGAAGAAAAAAAAACAAAACAAAAATTGCATTAACTCTATGTATCACAGCATTTTCGTCCTTAACCAAGACTTCATCAGATGTGCCCATCCATTCCAAACCGTATTTATTTATATATAACTTAATTAAGAACCACCAATGACAATGCTTAACTAATCATTCAATAAAAATTCAAAAATAAAACCATCCTACTCCTGAATATTTGTAAAGTATTGAAACCACTGCTCTAATATATATGTATTTGTTTATTAAGATAACCAATAACTTAATAAACACTAGTAAGTTTAAACAAGTCTAAAAATATGTAAATGAATCTGAAATGTATATAAACTATATATATATAAAATATATTTTGTTTTAAAACTCCCTCTTCCTTATGCACTTGGTTACCTCATCCTAGCACTCAAACTAGTGGCTATGTGTTGTAATAGTCAAAGTCTAGCAGCCCTTAGCTTCAAGATAGGAGCTATGGAAACTGTTTCATTTATTCCAGGGAATCTGTTGGCTTCTAAAACAATTTGCCAATACAGCTCCCTGTATTCTGTTTTTAATTGCAATGGCCCTCCTCTTTTATCTATAAGTACAACTTCCTATACAAAAAATAAAAAGCTAGCTAATTAACATGTCACACTATTTTTATACAGGGCATTATTAGGATTCCTATTTTTAATTTCATATATGCTCATATATCCTTTTTCTGAATTTCCTCTCTATTTTACCTATGTAAAATGCATTACATGCTTCACATAATGATACATAAACTAATTGGCTGAACATAAGATTATTCTAATGCAAGCAATAGTTAAAAATTCTTTCCCCATATTCATTGATTTACTTGTTATTCTAATGCACCAGAATATAGGGACTTCTATGCAAAATATATATGGTACTTGAGAAATCAACAGTATGTCACAGAGAAAGCTATTGGGATTATTTTAGACTTGTTAATAACAACTCCCCAAGTGAAGATGATAAAAAACTAATACTTCACTCTTCAAAACAACCTACTTCATTAATGTGGAGGATATTCTCTTGGAAGTTCTTATATAGAACCTTTATCATACTACATAAAGCTGAATTAATGTTTAATAAAGGCATAGGATGCTAAAGATGTAAACTAAATGTTAAAGCTGACTGGCAGCATATGTTTTGCTATTGTATTAAACTTAAAACATATTGGGATAATATGAATTCTTGTTACAGTCTATTTTTAATGATACATTCGTGCTGACTAAATCTCTCATTTTATTTATTACACCTATTCCCACTTGTGTCATAAAAATTAAATGCCCTCTTTTATGGAGTGTCTTAAATTTAGCAAGAAAAGTCATCACCAAGAACTGAAAGAGTGTTTCAAGTGCCAAAGAAAGAAGATTCATGGAAACCAGTTCTGGATCTTTCCTTTCTAAGTCTGTTTGTGATTAGTGCCCAAGTTCAAAATGCTATCCCCTAACAATTTGTTACCACTTTTTCCGCATTTTAGTTTTCTGGTGGCCTTAGATTTAAAAGATGCATATCATCATCATATATATATATATATATATATATATATATATATATATATATATATTCTCTGTCTGGATCACATTAACAGTTCTTTGCCTTTCCATATAGTCTATCCACTGCTTTCAGGTATTCCCAAAGTGTTGAGCTCCTGTGATAGGCTACTGCAGACTGTAAACCATTCACATTTTTACTGTTTAGATAACTTTCTAATCATGTCTTTTTCAAAGTGTTAGGAATCTACTTGGGGAAGCGATTTCCTAAACAAACTGAGGTTCCAGAAGAGTATACAAAAGACTTGCATGACTTCTTGGGTGTTTCCTAGTTAACTCAGGTCAAAGAACATTTCTTCCACAGGATAAATTAGACTTCTGTCCACATCTGCTCCTCAGTTTTGTCAGTCAGACTACAGTCTCAGCAATGGACTTTTTTCAGGACTCTAAATGTCATTACTTCTATGATTCTCATGATTCTTCTAGCAAACCTTCACATGAGAAAAATTCAGTGATACCTAAAATCTGTATAGTCCAAGCATTAACATTCCATGACTTCCAGTTTTGGGGTTGTGAAAAGGGAGATTTAGAATTTTTGGTGAAGAGAGACAAAATTTATCAGAATCCTGGTCTCTCAGTTTCCTTTTCAGCTCCAGCTCAGTCTGTAACAACAGATTCCTCAGACTTTGTTTGCGAAGCATTATATACAGGAATAAAATTGCAGTTTCTTTGGTAGAGAAAAGAGAGAACAAAACACATAAATGTAAAAGAGATGTTACCACTTATAAATGCCCTCAACTCTCTAAAATCATCTATGGTGTTCAGGACTGATACTACTGTTTACAGTAAACAAATAAGAGGGAACCAGATACTCACCAAGGTAGCCAGGGGCACATCATTCCACCACAGTCTCAGTCTACAGGAATCCTACATTTGATCAGAAAAAATGTTTAACAGACAAGTTGAGCAGGACCAGGACAGACCTTCATGAATGGAAATTATATCAGGGGATCTTTCATGAAATGATCCAGCTGAAGGGAACACATGCATCATACAGATCTTTTCATCTTCAGTCAAAACAATCATTTAGTAAAATCCTGTTAAAGAACTCTGTGAAATAAGATTTGAAGACAGATGCTTTTTTCTGTTAGTTTGATAAGAATGCTTTTCCACCATTTTCACTAAAATCCAGGGCCATTCTGAAGGTCTCATCTAAGATCATTGTGGTTACTCAATTTTGTTCTACACAACAGCGATTCCCCCTTCATTTGGAAATTGCCAAGTGCAATTACCACAAACTTCCCTGTAGACTGAATCTCCTCAAAGAAAACAAGTGGTGCTTGATACATCTTGACTGCAGCAGCTACAGATAACTTCCTAGATGACAGAATCTTAACAACCTTTAGGTACCTATATTCTGAGGATTTGCAGCAGGTATTAAAGGAGACAAGAAAACCTGATACTAGAAAATATATATTAGAAAAAGAAAAACATGCATGGCTAATGGTTCACTGGTGCCACATTAATTGTTTGAGTTACTATCCTCTGGCCTGTTTCACTCCTCCATCAAGGTTCTTCTGTCAGATTTTTCAGCATTTCTGTCCATGTATTGCTCTCTTTCAATACAATCTCATATGAAAATGTTTTTCAGAGTAGTGTTGCATATCCAACCTCCTTGGAGACCAGTGGCTCCTTCCTGGGATTTTCATTTTGTGTTAGAGAAACAAACTGTTTTTCCATTTGAACAAGCTCATCAGGGCGACCCAAGGTTCTCAACAAGGAAAATAATAATAATGGTTGCTCTATCCTTTGCACGAAGAGTATCTGAGTTGCAAGCTCTTACAGCGGGCCCGTGTTATCTCATTTTTCCAAAGGTAGGGCATCCTTGAGAGCTGATCTTTCATTTATGTCTGAAGTGGTATCTGAGTATACCTTGAACCCAGCTATCTTTCTCCATGACTTTTTTCCAGAACTTAAACATTTCTTGTGAAGATAAGAAAAAAAGGACATATGTGTCAAAGCAGACTATTTTTAAATGTTTGTCTTGTGCCATTACATTTTGTTATATCCACCACATCAAGGCAATTTCAGGCAGGGCCAAGGTTGAGTCTAGCTGGGTTTGACTTTAGCTGAGAATTTTTGAAAGGGTTGGTTTGTAGAAGTATTTTAGAAGCAAAAATGTGGTCCTCTGTGCAGACTTACTAAACTCTTTTCTAGGTCTAGCACTAGTTTTGCTAGGACCATTCTCCAGGAGTACTGGACCTTCATCTTTCCTCCTCCTAGCTAGTATAATTTATGGTAGTTTACTAATAAAAGTAAGGTTACTGCAGCAGTGAATGATGAACATAATTTGATTGCTTGCATAAACATACCATTAATGTAGCTGTTGGTGTGATCACTGCTTCTGTAGCTCCTACCTCTCTCTCCATTATTTTTGTATGTTCTTTACTGTCAGGGTGAGGACCCTTATTTTTTATTTTCCTAGCATTCACCTTCCTTCCTCTCTGTATTGGCATGAATGTTCTGGAAGGCTTGATGCCCAAACCACTTTTTTAGCCAGCCCAGCTTGAGCTATCCCCAGTCTAGGTGTATGGAAGGTGTTTATAAGCTTTTGAATCTGGCCAGCTGTTATATCTAGAGTAGACTATAAATCCATATAGCTGAGACTGCTGCATCAGTAATCTTCTGAGTGTCTACTACTGTGGTAAGTTTATTTGCACAGCTGTGCTTTCTCTTCACTGATGATTTCAATCACACAGAAGAAGTTGAAGACATGTTCCACTGTAATATTTCTTTTCTTCACAGATTATGATTTTTGTAATCAATTATCTCGTTTAAGTGAATATGAAGTTCTTCTAGGACAGAAGTATGGTTTGGATGATTGCTAGTGCCTGATGAATTAAAAGGTTCTATCAAGTCAGTTAAACAAAACATTCTAACTTCTACCTCTTCTGTATATTCAAGACTTTAATATTCAGAACACATTTAAATTACAGAATAATTTTTTTCCCTTGCTACAACCCCAACTGATCATCTGCTGATCAGATTTTATCTCCATTGCTCCTATTCTCCTAACTTGGTGCTATCGCACCAGATCATGCTGGCCTGATGACGGGAAAGGTGTGGAAGTACTACAGTTGGATGGCTGGTACTCTTCTGCCAAGACCACCACAGGCATGTTTGTTGGCAAGGGGACATAGATCAGTAGTATGGAAGACAGAGTGAAGCTGGAGCTGGCAGAATCATATGTACTGGGGAGAAAGGATAGCCACACTCCTTCAATGCTGACTTCATCTACAGGATTGGGTGAAGGTATGAGGAATGCCCAGCTGAGGAGTTGAATGCTCTGGGTCCCAGAAGCACTGTGTTCCTCCAGTATGCCCTGTCATGTGATTGCTGTAATCCTAGGTCTGCAGTAAGACTTACTGAGTGATCCTGTTATGACAGTTTGGTCTATCATCTGAATATAGATATGTTCATCCAACTTGCCATATCCATCTGATGCCCAACCACTAATCAAACATGAGTCACCTGAACAAAAGTCAGGATTTTTTTGACTGTGAATCACAAGTTACTAATTAAATTCAGGCCACCGAAGTAATTGCCAGCAATGTATCTTTTCTGCACCAGGCAAGGTTTATTAGCACATATAATAAATTAAAGGATATATTATTCAGATTCGAATTGTCAAAAATCCATTCCAAGTAAGTTTACCTTTTTCAGTAAAATTCAGAAATTGTCTTCTCTAAATTAAAACACCAGAACAGCTGGCAATGAACCGTAAAAGTCTGCCAGACTGACCTGTCATTTGAGCAATTTCGACCTTTGATACATATATTTATCACTACTTTAAGACTTTTAGAATAGGGTAGAAGTCCAGTGAGCCCAAATTAAGTAAGCCCATTTAATTTTGAACTGAATATATTTTTTGCTTCCGGGGATAAGTAAAATATTTTATTTTGGTTGTGGTTCAAATTATACATTAAAGAGTTGAATGTCTCAAGTTAGAGACAGACAATTTTAAAAATGTCTAATATTTTATCAAATAATTTATTTAAAGTATCAACTGGAATTTGTGTTTATATATAGATGGAAACAAAAATATACATCCAATCATTTATATGTAAAGTGATCCTCATATGAAAGACCTTCATTACTGATAAAAGTATGGATAAGAGAAACCTTTTTAATAGTGTTACTGATTAAAGTAGCTACCTCTCTCCTTCTAGAGTTTGAAAAAATACCACTGACAGCAATGTATCCTTATCACTGATTGTTTCTGTTGCAGATCCACCTTTTCAGGTGTAGCTCTGCTCCATTCGCCCTCACTGTGCTCCTGCTCACTCCACTCCCTTACCCTAGCCCCATTCCAACCACCCCCTGAATACTCTAGATTTATACTCTTACCTCCCTGTATAAGCCCTCCCCCTCACTGCACTTATCCAATATCTTCACATCACTACCCTATCTCTAAACCTTCCCCATCTTTACTCACCATCCCCCACCTTATCCAACTCCAACTTTCTTACAACTCTATAGCACAATTTCAATTTCCGTCTCTCCACCTCTGCTTAACCCAAATCTCTCACCCCTTACTCTTTTTTCTAGCCCTTCTCACTTACTGCTTCTACCTTTACCTTCTCGTCTTTTTTACCAATTCTTCCTACATGCAAATACTCTACTTTCCTCAACTCAATAATACTCCCATATAAAAAAGAACAGCATGCTAGTGTATTTACACTTAACACCCAATATGTTTCTCCTCTTAGAGTTATAATCATATCACACTAACCTACTCAACCCACCGCTATCACCCAGTCTTACCCAAGCAACATCATCCTCTAATTTAACACAGCACTTCCCCATTTCACCCTCACTCTACAACACCTCTTTCATCCAGTTTCACAGATAAAAACTTTTCAATCCTTCTCTTACCTCCCTTAAGCACAAGTTCAGACCCACTACCTACTATTTCTACTTCTCTAAAACTAATTTACTTCCTAAAACACTCCTACCAGATGGAGACATCCACCCCAATCCTGGTCCATCTCCTTCTGCTGACTCTACTTACTCCACCTCACTTATTGTGCACCAGTCACCCACATCTCCAACTAAACACCAGTCTATCTACTCCATCAACCTACAATGTCTCCTTAACAAAACAAAATTACAGACTTGGATTGTCCACCACTCTCTCCATATCTTAACTCTCTCAGAAACCTGGTTCAAACCTCATATCACAAACTCAGAAATTCTATCCCCTGATTATAACATTTTTCAGCAAGATAGACTTTGCAAAAAAGGGGGAGGAGTTGCCATCATGTACTCAGAACAGCTTAACATCTCCCCGATCACCCCACCTCTTCCTGACTTCTGCCCTGCAGAACTTCTCTTTCTTAACTGTCACGTTAACCCACACACAAAAGTGGCCATAGAATCTATCTATATACCTCCTGGTAACAATATCCCAGTTCTTGAATCTATTTTATCCTGGATCTCCCAACATCTTTCTTATGAGACAATCATACTAGGCAATGTCAATATTGATTGAAATAAACTCTCCTCCCACTCCTCTACCTTCATTATTAACCTTTTCGGTTTCAATCAATATTTTCTACTCTACCAAACAAAGACAATTATAAACTCCAAAAACGAATGACGAGCGTGGCAAACAAAGAAAAAAAACAATTCCTTTTACTGAATGAAGCACTTTTCATCCAATCCAGTACACAAACTTCTTCAGATCCAATAACAGAAGTGCTTGTTACTTTTTAAATAGACAAAGAAATGCATCAGCTGACACTTCAAAATTTAAAGCACCAAACCTTATTTAAAATACTTCATATTAAGAAACTTTTTGTATAAATTAAATAGTTCTATTATTAATAAATTTGACAAATGTTGTTCCCATTAAAACCAAACACCATTCCAAACTTGGAAAAAGGCTAATATTAAGCTAGATAAAAATATATATACTATTGACAGCTAATGCAAATCAAAACATTCTAAACAGCAGCAGCAGATTTCAGACTATTTTACACTCAGCGCCGTCTAGTAGTAAATCACTTTATCTACCTCCAATCCCTAAAAACACCAGATACTAATGCAACATATTAGATCGTGCAAATTATTAAACAGTCTATCTACAAAGACTTCTCAACTGTAATATAGGAATAAGGGAGCACATATCATTCAGACCCGGAAAATTATATGCATATAGCCGGATCTGCCATAATAATTCTAACCTCTCCAATTCCACTTCTATTGGCCATCTTCTCATATTTGGAACCAACTGATCTAAAATCCAAAATTTAAATGCATGGCTGGGATATTCTAAGATATACTTAGCTAATGCATTTTCTTGTTTAAGTTTACCTATGCTGTAAACATGCTCATATATTCTTTCTTTTAATTTACGGGTTGTCTTGCCCACATAAAAACATGGGCAATACTGACATTTAGCTAGGTAAACCACCATTTTGGAAATACTATTATATTTTCCTTTACTTGTCAGATCTAAGTTATTTATGGTTACACAATTACTCAATAAAATATACTTACAGTATGAACAAGATCCACAATTATACATTCCTTTTCAATTGTTATTATTATTATTATTATTATATATACTTTCAAATACATTTTTAAAGCTTTTATCTCTCCTTACTATAAATTTTGGTATTTCCCCTACTTTATCCAATACGTCCTTGTTTTCCTTGACTATATTCCAGTTTTTACATACAATATTTTTTATGAAGTAGAAGTCAATGTTAAAAGTAAGGATAAGGCTGTTCCCTAAGCATGAGGTATCTTTAACTAAAGTGGTATCCAAAGGAACAGCCATTACTTCCAAAGTCTGAGTCTCATGTGTATTTGTTAATACCACATAGGTTACTTCCTCTATTACACTATTCACAATAGGTTTATAAATACCCCTAAGTCTTTTTCCTTTTACCTCATCTATGATGTTATCAAGGAATGTGTTTGGATATGCTCTCCTTAGAAACATCTGTTTTAAATTCCTACATTCATCATCAAAGTCATCTTCCCTTGAAATCATTCGTGCCGCCCTCACTAATTGTCCTTTCACTACAGACATTTTTTGGAAAGTGGGGTGCGCACTTGAAAAATGTAGGAATGTATTGGAATAACATGGCTTCCTATAAAATCTTGTTTCATACTTCTTGTGAGTATTATCCGTAACCAGTAACACATCCAGGAATGGAATTTGTTTTTCTTCAAAGCTATATGTGAACTCAAGAAAATCAGTGCTTTGATTAAAGTAATGTACAAGGTTCTTAGCTTGGTCTTCGCTACCTTTGAATAATATAAATATATCATCCAGGTATCGTGTGTAATATATTATTTGTGAATTTATACTCTCATTGTTAAATATATAAGACCTTTCCCAATAGTTCATGACTAAATTCGCAAAACTTGAGCCGCAAGGTGACCCCATTCCCGCCCCGCTTTTCTGATGAAAAAAATTGTTCTTGAATGTTATGAAATTATGGGCCAGTACTATATTAAGTAATTCTTCCACTAAAATCAGTGCAGATGTGGGTGCACCTTTTTCTTTAAGATTCAAGATGACCCATTCTATACCTAATTCTTGTGAAATTGACATGTAAAGGTCCTTTACATCTACTGTTAGTAGGTTATAATGTTCTTCAAAACTTATATCATTAATCTTCTCCAAGAAAGACCAAGAATCTTTACTTATACAAGTTTCAGAAACTACATACTTCTTAAGGAGTCCATCCACTACTTTCGCACATGCATAAGTTGCGCTATTCCTACCATCCACAATAGGTCTAAGAGGTGGATCACTTATATTCTTATGTATTTTTGGCACACCAAATATAGTAGGAGCAATGGGTGCTGGCATAATCAAATAGTTTTATAAATCAATAGCAATTCCCTGTTATAAACAGATCATTGATATAAATTTTAATCCTATTTTTTGCCTGATTATATTCATTCAAGGACACTTTTTCATATGATTCAGATGTTAACATTAACTCCATTTTATTCTCATAATCTAATAGGTCCACGAAAATCAGACTACCACCCTTATCCGGTTTCATTATACGAACCCTTGTGTCCTTTAAATACTTAATCCAGTCAAGTTCTTCACTTGATTATTTTTACTTCCAGAGTCAATTCTCCATTGTTCCATGTGCCTAAAATCAAGTTCACACATTTTTTCAAAAGTATATAAAAGATTGTGTAATGGTAGGTTATAAGTGCTAGCAATTCTAAATTGGTTACCATCCATCAAATTTATATTACCGAGAAGTACTGTCAGATTTAATTTTCTCACAAACATTTTTAAGTCCAGTATACATTGAGTAACATTCAGTCTTTTTGAGGGAATGAACGTGTAGCAAGTTAGCTAGGTCAACAGGTACATCTACTGAGGAGTAGTTATAAATAAAAAAGTCACCTCAGAATTTGTAATAATAAGGGGGTAGTTGCTCGAATCATTTTCCAATGGCTCACTTATTTCCATTTGTTTTTTTTTTCTTTGATTCCGTTTGCTCTGTATTCTCCCCCACTGAAAACCCTGCTGCTTATTATTGCTCCATTGAAAGTATACATAATAATAATAATAATAATAATAATAATAATAACAATCAAAAAGGAATATATAATTGTGGATCTTGTTCATACTGTAAGTATATTTTGGTGAGCAACTGTGTAACCATAAATAACTTAGATCTGACAAGTAAAGGAAAATATAATTGTATTTCCAAAATGGTGGTTTACCTAGCTAAATGTCAGTATTACCCATGTTTTTATTTGGGCAAGACAACCCGTAAATTAAAAGAAAGAATATATGAGCTTGTTTACAGCATAGGTAAACTTAAACAAGAAAATGCATTGGCTAAGCATATCTTAGAATATCCCAGCCATGCATTTAAATTTTGGATTTTGGATCAGTTGGTCCCAAATACGAGAGGAGGACCAATAGAAGTAGAATTGGAGAGGTTAGAATTATTATGGCAGATCCGGCTATATGCATATAATTTTCTGGGTCTGAATGATATGTGCTCCCTTATTCCTATATTAAAGTTGAGAAGTCCTTGTAGATAGACTATTTAGTAATTTGCACAATCTAATATGTTTTTAGGGATTGAAGGTAGATAAAGTGATTTACTACTAGACGGCGCTGAGTGTAAAATAGTCTGACATCTGCTGCTGCTGTTTAGAATGTTTTGATTTGTATAAGCTGTCAATAGTATATATATTTTTAACTAGCTTAATATTAGTCTTTTTCCAAGTTTGGAATGGTGTTTGGTTTTAATGGGTACAACATTTGTCAAATTTATTAATAGTAGAACTATTTAATTTTTAAAAAAAGTTTCTTAATATGAAGTATTTTAAATAAGGTTTGGCGCTTTAAATTTTGAAGCGTCAGCTGATGCATTTCTTTGTCTATTTAAAAAGTAACAAGCACTTCTGTTATTCGATCTGAAGAAGTTTGTGTACTGGATCGGACGAAAAGCGCTTCATTCAATAAAAGGAATTGTTTTTTACATTGTTTGCCACGCTCGTCATTCGTTTTTGGAGTTTATAATTGTCTTTATTTGGTTTAGTGGCCTTGTAGTATGGCGAACACTCAGCTGGACAATTCCTCTGAACTTTTTCCTGGGACAGCGACTGTATCAGCGACTGAAGCTGACAACAATAATGGTCTTTTCACTGTTGTGCAAACTCTAGCACAACAGGTGGAGAGACTGACAGAGAAAGTAGATACGCTTAGCTTTCTACATAACCAGCAGCAGCAGCATCAGTGTTCTTTTTTGAATATTGTTAATAGAGCCATTATAAGTTCTAATAATGGCACTAACAACACCTGTATGGTATTAACAGCTACAACAGCACCTAATCAATGACCATCCTCTTCGATATTATCGGGTTCCATCCCTAACGGTCAAGGTGGATTAAAAATGAGAGAGCAAAGCATTAATAGTGGTACTAATGCTAATGCAACACATGGTCCAGCCTCAGTGGATATAATCGGTACTCCTAACCCAGGGCTTACTGGACTCCAGAATCTAATGGAATGGCTTACTACACATATGGGACTGAATCAACTTAACTGTACAGCTGCAACGGTGAGTCTGGCTAGGGAAGAGTCTAATTTGGTGGATTTATTGAACTTGTTTGACCATGTACTGTTGAAATATGAAAAACTTAGCCTTGAAATAGAGTATTTCACTGAATGTATCAGACTTGAACTAGTGCCTAAGGGTCTTAGAATTTGTCAGTACCCTACAGGCCTAGTTCCTGATTCTCAGTTTCATGTGGAATTAATCAAATTGTTTAACAAACAGGGCTTGGAATTGTTAGAAGTAATGAGTAAAAACTAAAAAATAACAGAGGAAGAATTAAAGGACAATATCACTGTATTGGATACACAGATGAAATCGCATCCTGATTTCAACAGATACAAATATGAATACTCACATATTCTTCAGACAATTGATGCATTTGTGAATAAGGCAAGGGCAGTGAAATGTAAAAAATTACAATATGATCGTTTGCAATACCAGCAAGGGTCTGCCTACCCATGCCCACCACCAGCACAGCAGTGGAGAATAGGTGGGAATATTAGGGAAACTGAAGGAAACACAAATAACATTTCGGTTTTGGGAACTACACAAAATCAACATGATTCAAGTACACAAGAAAGGAATATACAAGGGACTAATATTTCACACAGTGGTTGTGCTGACAGTAACTCGCAAACAGGTTTTTCCCCGGATGGAGAAAATAATGAGGAAGGGCCACGTAGAAGTCAACGTTTACAGAACTAGTCTACTCCTAATATGCGACCTAATACTAACAACCAATGGGGCAATAATAATCAGCAGGGTTTTCAGAGGGGGAGAATACAGAGCAAACAGAATCAAAGAAAAAAACATAACAAATGGAAATAAGTGAGCCATTAGAAAATTATTCGAGCAACTACCCCCCTTATTATTACAAATTCTGAAGGTGACTTTTCTATTTATAACTACTCCTCAGTAGCTGTCCCTGTTGACCTAGCTAACTTGCTAGCCAAAGACCTCACGTTCATTCCCTCAAAAAGACTGAATGTTACTCAATGTATACTGGACTTAAAAATGTTTATGAGAAAATTAAATCTGACAGTACTTCTCGGTAATATAAATTTGATGGATGGTAACCAATTTAGAATTGCTAGCACTTATAACCTACCATTACACAATCTTTTATATACTTTTGAAAAAATGTGTGAACTTGATTTTAGGCACATGGAACAATGGAGAATTAGCTCTGGAAGTAAAAATAATCTGTCAAGCGAAGAACTTGACTGGATTAAGTATTTAAAGGACACAAGGGTTCATATAATGAAACCGGATAAGGGTGGTGGTCTGGTTTTCATGGACCTATTAGATTATGAGAATAAAATGGAGTTAATGTTAACATCTGAATCATATGATAAAGTGTCCTTGAATGAATATAATCAGGCAAATAATAGGATTCAAATTTATATCAATGATCTGTTTATAACACAGAGAATTGCTATTGATTTATATAACTATTTGATTATGCCAGCACCCATTGCTCCCACTATATTTGGTGTGCCAAAAATACATAAGAATATAAGTGATCCACCTCTTTGACCTATTGTGGATGGTAGGAATAGTGCAACTTATGCATGTGCGAAAGTAGTGGATGGACTCCTTAAGAAGTATGTAGTTTCTGAAACTTGTATAAGTAAAGATTCTTGGTCTTTGTTGGAGAAGATTAATGATATAAGTTTTGAAGAACATTATAACCTACTAACAGTAGATGTAAAGGACCTTTACACGTCAATTCCACAAGAATTAGGTATAGAATGGGTCATCTTGAATCTTAAAGAAAAAGGTGCACCCACATCTGCACTGATTTTAGTGGAAGAATTACTTAATATAGTATTGGCCCATAATTTCATAACATTCAAGAACAATTTTTTTCATCAGAAAAGCGGGGTGGCAATGGGTTCATCTTGTGACTCAAGTTTTGCGAATTTAGTCATGAACTATTGGGAAAGGTCCTATATATTTAACAATGAGGGTATAAACTCACAAATAATATATTACACACGATACCTGGATGATATATTTATATTATTCAAAGGTAACGAAGACCAAGCTAAGAACCTTATACATTACTTTAATCAAAGCACTGATTTTCTTGAGTTCACATATAGCTTTGAAGAAAAACAAATTCCATTCCTGGATGTGTTACTGGTTAAGGATAATACTCACAAGAAGTATGAAACAAGATTTTATAGGAAGCCATGTTATTCCAATACATTCCTACATTTTTCAAGTGCGCACCCCACTTTCCAAAAAATGTCTGTAGTGAAAGGACAATTAGTGAGGGCGGCACGAATGATTTCAAGGGAAGATGACTTTGATGATGAATGTAGGAATTTAAAACAGATGTTTCTAAGGAGAGCATATCCAAATACATTCCTTGATAACATCATAGATGAGGTAAAAGGAAAAAGACTTAGGGGTATTTATAAACCTATTGTGAATAGTGTAATAGAGGAAGTAACCCATGTGGTATTAACAAATACACATAAGAATCAGACTTTGGAAGTAATGGCTGATTGGATACCACTTTAGTTAAAGATACCTCACGCTTAGGGCACAGCCTTATCCTTACTTTTAACATTGACTTCTACTTCATAAAAAATATTGTATGTAAAAGCTGGAATATAGTCAAGGAAAACAAGGACGTATTGGATAAAGTAGGGGAAATACCAAAATTTATAGTAGGGAGAGATAAAAACTTTAAAAATTTATTTGTAAGTATACATAATAATAGTAAAAATAACAACTGAAATGGAATGTATAATTGTGGATCTTGTTCATACTGTAAGTATATTTTAGTGAGCAATTGTGTAACCATAAATAACTTTGATCTGACAAGTAAAGGGAAATATAATTGTATTTCCAAAATGGTGGTTTACCTAGCTAAATGTCAGTATTGCCCATGTTTTTATGTGGGCAAGACAACCTGTAAATTAAAAGAAAGAATATATGAGCATGTTTACAGCATAGGTAAACTTAAACAAGAAAATGCATTGGCTAAGCATATCTTAGAATATCCCAGCCATGCATTTAAATTTTGGATTTTGGATCAGTTGGTTCCAAATACGAGAGGAGGAGTAATAGAAGTAGAATTGGAGAGGTTAGAATTATTATGGCAGATCCGTCTATATGCATATAATTTTCCTGATCTGAGTGATATGTGCTCCATTATTCCTGTATTAAAGTTGAGAAGTCTTTGTAGATAGACTGTTTAATAATTTGCACAATCTAATATGTTGTATTAGTATCTGGTGTTTTTAGGGATTGGAGGTAGATAAAGTGATTTACTACCAGACGGTGCTGAGTGTAAAATAGTCTGACATCTGCTGCTGCTGTTTAGAATGTTTTGATTTGTATAAGCTGTCAATAGTATATATATTTTTAACTAGCTTAATATTAGTCTTTTTCCAAGTTTGGAATGGTGTTTGGTTTTAATGGGAACAACATTTGTCAAATTTATTAATAATAGAACTATTTAATTTATAAAAAAAGTTTTTTAATATGAAGTATTTTAAATAAGGTTTGGCGCTTTAAATTTTGAAGCATCAGCTGATGCATTTCTTTGTCTATTTAAAAAGTAACAAGCACTTCTGTTATTGGATCTGAAGAAGTTCGTATACTGGATCGGGCGAAAAGCGCTTCATTCAATAAAAGGAATTGTTTTTTACGTTGTTTGCCACACTTGTCATTAATATTTTCTACTCCCATGTGCATCAATAAAAACCCCAGCCCTGTTCTTGATTGGATCTTAACTCCAACCCATGTCACTACCATAAATCAACCACATTATCAGACTCCTTAAGCAATCACCTCCCTATCTCAATACTAAGACTACCATCTAAAAATATCATAATCCCACCTCTATAGAGACTGCTGCAACCTGTCAAATTTCAATGCAGATACTTTTAACAATCAACACTTCCTTGTCAATTGGTGTGACCTGTATAACCTTCCTCAAAATTATGCTGTTATTGAGTTTAATAACCATTTTCTTAACATGCTAAATGTCCTAGCACCCATCTGGAAAATTAGGATTAAATTGAATTCCACACTCTGGCTTTCCAAAGATACCCTATCCACAATGAAACTTAAAGACATTACCTGGAAAAATGGACAAAGCTGAAATCTTCTCTCCTCATTAAATTCAAAGAACTGCGAAACCTTACTAAAAACGTATTATCCGTGATAAGAGAAAATTCTATCAAGAAGTTCAATCTACCCCCCACTTCAAACCAAAACAATTTCGGAACACCATGAACAATATTCTCCACCCAAGGAAACCTTCTACCCCCAAACCTTTCCCCAACAAAATACCTCTCAAAACTGCCACTCTACTAAACAAGTACTTCATAGAGTTTATCCGCAAACTTCCTCCCCCTAACAATAACCATTCCCAAACCACCATCACCTCCCCCCACTCAGCCTTCTCCTTGAAGCCTGTTTCCACTGCCTATATAAAATCCCTTTTGCAGAAACTTCAACCACGCTTTCCCTCCTTCGACAACCTACCCTCCAATTTCTCAAAGTTGCAACCAGTTCTATAGCATATCCCATCTCTATCCTTATCAACCATTCTATCAAAGAATCCTCATTCCTGATATTTGGAAATCCTTTTATACAATTCCACTTCACAAAAGAGGGAACTGCACTGGCTCCTCCAATTTTTGACCTATAGCCATCTTCTTCCCTCTCTCAAAAATTCTTGAGAAATGCCTACACAGACAACTTCTTAAATATCTACTCCAGGAAAACCTCCTCACCTCTCTCAACATGGTTTTAGGCCTCATTACAGCACATCCACAGCTCTTCTGTCCTTCACCCAGACTGTAGTGTAGGCAAAAGATAAAAACAAACTGCTGTTTTGTCTATTCCTTGACCTCTCCAAAGCATTCAACACCACCTCCCACCCTAAGCTCCTTACCAAACTAACTGAACTCAACCTCTCCACATCTACTACTCTCTGGTTCTCTAGTTATCTCACAAACAGACTGCAATCTGTTAGCGGGCAGACCTCCTGCTCACCTTTCCTACCTTTCCAAACTGATGTCCCCCAATGATCCATTCTAGGCTCCCTTCTCTTTAATATTTTCACTAACTACTTATGCTCCACTTGCTGTACCTCATCTCTGATCCAGTACACAGATGATTCTACTTTTATTACCTTCTCCCACAACTCTACTGACCTTCACTCCCTCACACAGACTGCATTTAACACCAGTGAGCAATGGTTAATCAACAACCAACTCATCCTTAACCCTAAAAAAACTACGCTTCTGCTTTTTCTTCCAAAATCAATGTCCAGCCTTAAAACTGCTTCCAGTCTCATTTCCCTAGACAACACCATCATTCATCCTGACTCCCATACCAAACCTCTAGGAATTACAATTGATGAACAACTGAAATTTGAACATCATATCCAACTTTCCATCCTAAAGACCAACTGAAAACTCAGCTTACTGTATAGGAACAAAAAATATTATCCATCTCCTCGAGGACTTCTCTTACCTAAGTCTACCTCCTCCCCTGCCTACTCTATACTTCCTCTATGTTTACCCACCTCCAAGCAAATGCTTAAGCCAAACTTGAGTGACCTTACAACCCGATAGCCAGATTTGTAACCTCCCTTACAAATCACATCACTGCCTTGCCCTTAAACAACTACATTGTGGCTTGAATTCTCTCAACTACTCAAACTTTTCCAACTACAAATGAAGCATTCTCTACTCTACAAACCTGCCAACTGTCCTTCCTTGTCCACCTTCCTCTCCCTATACAAACCTTCACAATCTCTTTGTAGTGCTGATTAATTGCTACTTGACACCTACAGGCCTAACAAAACAATAGGCAAATTACTTTATAAATGCTCCCTTTCTCAAATTTGGAACAAACTCATAACTAATCTACGTACTATCCATTCTTCTATACTTTTCAAAAGAGAGCTGAAAAACTACCTTTCTAACTCTCCCTTCTGCACTTTTCACCACCTTACCTAATATATACTCCTCTAACATTTAGACTATAATAATTCTCCTCTCCTTGCCTTAAAAATAAATTCATAACAATTGGTACTGTGGCACTTTAGCTATGCTGCTTAGAAACCCATATTAAAATCCCACCTTTTCTCTTTCCTTAGCTACTTTACTTCTCTCTCCCTTTCTTTCTTCTCATATCTGTTTTCCTTCACTCTCCTGTCTCCCCCAAACATTCATCCCCTCCCCCTCTACTTCAACTCTCCCACTTATTACTTTTTTCTTTTCCTCCTCCAAACAACATGATCTTAGTCAGTAAAGATGTTGCCAGGGCTAATTTTTATTTTCCTGATGCCCTATTGTAATGCCACACACGTACTGCATATCTCTACCTTTTGTACATTTTGTTTAGCTATCCTTTTTACTGAATTATGCCTTTTTGTCAATTTCCACTATGCCATGATTGTATGTAGTTATGTGTACTTCCCATTTATGGCATGAACGTATGTAGTTATGGACTCATTCAAATCACTTGTAATGTAATCTTTGTTTGTTATTATTCTTTATTAACTAGAGCTTTTCTCCTCAGTCTCCACTGAAAATAGTCTACCAGCCCAGTTGGACTAACCCAGTCACCAGTGAGTAAATAAAAAAAATAACAAACAAAGGACATATCAATAAAATTAAGCTTGAGATATCTTTCTCAATTCAAATGATTTTTTTGCAAAACAAGAATGTTAGCACTTAAATATTAAAAATAAATAAGGTCACACAATTTATTTATTTTATTTATTTATTTATTGCATTTCTTGACTGGGAAAGTCCACTAGGCCTAGGAAGAGCCCATTTTCAGTGGAGGCCCAGGGAGAAAAGCTCCACAATATTGCATACAAAACAATTAAAAACAAAGTAAATCCACTGAAAAATTGAATACAAAGATGAAATGTAAAAATACACAAATATAACAGTAATATCATACATTCATCACAAACGTCTTAGTCTGTTAGAGAGAAAAAGGTTAATACATAGGATGAAATAATGTGGGAGGTTATTATCAGTTGGAAGAGAGTGATAGTAGAAGAGTATATCACCGTGACAGTAGAAATGGCAAAGTGTATAGAAAATCAATTGTGAATAGGAAGGAAGGATGCAGAAGTGTATGAGCTGAGAGCATTAGAATAGGTATATTCAAGTGTAGAGTTAGAAGCTGCGAAGCTTAAATAGGGTGCAAAGCAAGTGAAAAGAATGAGTTAGAGATGTGAAGTGGGTGGCAGAAGGAGACAGGAGGTGGAAGAAAAGAAAGGTGTAGAGTTTTATAAATAATGATAGAGATAGGGGTCTAGAGTGGGAAGTCAGGTGATTGTTTTTTGGTGGTGTACAGGAGCATAGCCAATGAGATAGAAGATGCACTTTTAGGGATTTTTTAAAGGATGCATGATTACTGATAGTTCTGAGGAAATGGAGGCAGATTGTTCCATAATTTGGAGACAGCATAGGAATACAACATTTTGCCAGCTGAGAGTTTGGGTTTCTCTATAAACAACAACATTTTGTTTTCTGACCTGAGATGGCAATTGGGGTGGTACATGGTTACTATGGATGAGAGGGAAAGGCAGCTTTTTGGTTGGAAGATTATCTTATGGGTTGTGGTTAATTGTGTGTAAGTAAGATGGTGGGGAGATTCAAGCCAATTGAGTTGATGCTGTGAGGAGCAGTGGTGGGTAGAGTATTTTGCATTTGTAGCACATTTGGCGATTTTATTGTAGTAGAAGTCGAGTTTGCTTTTTAGGGAGGATTGTAGGCTGAAGAGGGTGGGAGCACCATATAGCAGAGTAGGAAGTAGAAATAATGAGGCTAGGGCCTTTTTTGCGGAGAGACTGAGGTAGTAATTATGTCTGTATAAGTCACCAAGCTTTTGATGTGTCTTTTTGATGTTGCTGTGGATATAAAGGTCAAAAGTTAATTTGTCAATGATGATGCCTAGCAATTTTGTACTAAAGACAACTTCTAAGATGGTGTTGTTTTGGGAAGGGACAGTAAATAGAGGTTTATTGATAGGGCTAGATCTTGTGGGGGTAAATAATAGGAGTTTAGTTTTTGGGGGGTTTAGGGCAAGGTAATTTAGGGACATCCAGTGCTCAGTACAGTTGAATGCTTCTTATGTGAGATGCTGTAATTCGGTGAGAGATTTTGAGGTGCAGATTAGTGTTGAGTCATCTGCATATTGGATGACAGAACTATGGGTTAGAGTTTGATGAAAGTTATTGATAAATATGCTGAAGAGGAGGGGACCCACTATTGAACCCTGGGGAACACCTGCAATAATAGGAGTGAAAGGGGAGGAGGAGTGCTGCCATTTGGTGGATTGCTACCTGTTATTGAGGAAGTTGGTAAACCATTGTAGGGTGGGGGGAATAATCTAAGGTTAGAGAGTTTGTTAAGCAGTAGTGAGTGAGAAATTGTGTTGAATGCTTTTGATAGATCGAGAACGAGCAGAAACTATGGAACTAGCATCACAAGCTCTATTTACTGTATCTAAAAAGGAAATAAGGGCAGTGTTAGTGCTATGTCCTGGCCTAAAGCCATGTTGAGTAGGGGAAAGCAGATGGTATTTCACTAAATGATTTAGGAGCTGTGTTTGGATACACTTCTCTAGTATTTTAGAGATGGGGTAAAAATGGCTACAGGACAGAAGTTTGAAATGTCGGAGTTGTTGCCGCCTTTATGAAGAGTTATGACAAATGCTTTATTCCAGATATCTGGAATATAGGATTCTTGAATGGACCTATTGAGGATGATGCTGATAGGAAAAGCAATGGAAGAGGCTGCTAGTTGTAGGTATTCAGCAGGTAGATTATCAGGGGCATTTGTACAAGGTTTTAGCTTAAAGAGACATTTTTGGATGGTGGATGTGGGAATTGGTGATAGAGAGAAGTTGAGTAGGAGATTTGAGGGATTATGTGATGATGGTGGTCCTAATGTGTCTGAGGTGATGGGTGGGAAGGTGGTTGTAAGTTTGGAGATGGAATCAATGAAGTATGTACTGAACAGCGTGGCAAGCTCAGAGGGTTTTTTTTCTGGGTTTGGGCATGGGGTATTGTTAGTGCCTGGGTGGAGTAGGGAATTCATAGCTCCCCAGAATTTCTTGGGGTTTTGTTTATGTTGGTCTTGAATAGCTTGGATGTATTCTTTTTTGTTTTTAGCAACTAAACGTTTAGCCTGATTTCAAAGTTGTTTGTATTGATTTAGGTTAAAGGATGCTTTATTTTTTTGCCAGGTTTTCCAAGCTTTGTACATAGAGGATATGACTTGTTTTGTGGCTTCTGCAAGCCAACATGCATGTTTTGATTTGACTCTTTTTAGTCTGAGGGGGGCAAGACTGTTTAGGGTTCTGACAAATGTAGAATTAAAGAATTCCACAGCTGCATTGAGTGGGAGAGATTTTAGTGGGCTCCAGTTTGTGTTCTCTAGTATGTCATTGAGGGTATTTTGGGAAAAATGAGACAGATCTCTAGTAGATATATATATTGGTGAAAACTAGGTATAGAGGTGGACTTACGTATAATAAATGCTGGAGACTGGTCGCTGATACTGTCTGGGAGAGTGCCTGAGGAAGAGACTTTTTTCAGGATCAGAACCCATGATCCAATCCAAGGCTGACTCTTTGTTTCTGTTTTTGTCTGGTCTGGTGATATCAGTTATAAATTGAGAGTAAGTATGGAGGTTGATGTTTGTAGGGGGATTATTACTGGGGATGTCTAGCCAGTTGATATTGATGTCACCCAGTATGATAGTTTCATTTTGTATTTTATGGCTTGTCCAGGCTAGACTTTCTTCTAGAATAGGAGAGCTGTTACCTGGGGAATGTAAATTACTATGATACAGAGGCTTTTGCAGTTATTAAGTATGAGAAAGGCAATTAGTACTTCAGCAGAAGGGAAGGGGGGATTGGCTTAGAGTAAGGAGTGGCAGTATATGTGCTTGGGAATAGTAAGGTGACACCTCCGCCTATTCCAAGGTGTGATCCTTAACTTCATATCCAGAAGGAATAATTTTCTGTTCAAGTGAACAAAACATTTATATGTAATAATTAATAACTAAACCTTGATTTTTATGTTTGCATTTTAATGTAAGTTTCAGTTAAATGTCTTTCATGTAAATACATGTAACTTTCACTGCCTAATGGCTTGGATCATGTCTAAGTAGTATCTTTTTCATTACCTTATTCTCATGAATGAATACATAGTTAAATAAACACATGAGTAAATAAAGAGTATTGCCTTGGGTGGGGGTAAGAAAAAATACAGAGCAAACCCAAAGGTCCTTAAGTGATGGAAGAAAACAGGATGAAACAAATCACCGATTACTTATTTATTTATTGCATTTGTTTACTGGGAAAGTCCACTGGGCCTAAAAGAGCCCATTTTTGGTGGATGTCTGGGAAAAAAAGCTCCAACAAGAATATAGATGCAGAAAAAAAATTAAACATTAATTGGTACAGAAGTAGAAGCCATGTTACACATAGTGGTTACAGTAATATATACAGAATATACACATAAGTCAGGAATTTAGTTGGTTTGATTACAGTAACATATGCAGAATATATACATAAAAGCAGGAATTTAGTTGGTTGCCATATGAATTCTGAGTGGTAAAAATGGCGATAAATTAATCAGCATTATTGTGGCAGTATCAACAAGTGATGAAAGAAAAAAAAATAATAAATATGGAGAAAGTATCATCAGTCACTAGTAGTAAAAAGCATAGGAATTTAGGTATAATATAAGGAGAAGGAAGAGGTTAGGTTATAGAGCAGGTACATAGCCAGGAAGAGTTGAGATGATTTTTCAGTGTTTGTTTGAAGGTGGTGGTGCTGCCCATGTTTCTTATAGAAGGAGGAAGTGAGTTCCATAGTTTGGCACCGGTGAAGGAGTAGAGCAGTTGACTAGCTGGTAAGGTGGGCTTTTGTACTTTTAGAAGTAGATGATTTTCAGATCTTAGTTGCCTGCTGGGTTGGTATTTGGCAAGTAGAGTTGAGAGAGAAGGACAGTCGGTGAGTCTGTAGATTATTTTGTGTGCTATAGTTAGCTGGGTGAATGAGAGATGGTGGGGGAGTTCCAACCAGCCTAATTGTTTCAGTGAGTTACAGTGGTTGGATGAGAATTTGGCCATGGTGGAGAATTTTGCTATTCTTTTGTAACACATATCAAGTTTGGATTTTGTAGAATTTTGGATTTTAGTGAGGAGAGGGGCACCATAAAAGAGGGAGGGTAATAAACATGTAGTTGCAAGGGTTTGTCTAGTAGAGAGGCTAAGAAAGTGTTGGTGCTTGTACAGCATACCAAGCTTTTGGTGTGCTTTTTTGAGGTTACTGTTTATGTATAGGTCAAAATGTATGTTTTCATCTATAATAATGCCTAGTAAATTAGTATGTGGAACAACTTCTATAGTGCTATTGTCTTGTGCTTGTATACTGAAGAGATTTTTATCTAAGGGAGTGGTTTTCTTTGGGTAATAATTACTAGTTTCATTTTTATTTTGGATTTAGGGCAAGATGATTGTTAAGCGTCCAAGATTCAGTAGAGGTGAGGGCATTCTGGGTGATTTACTGGAATTCAGAGCTGGAATTTGCATTGCATATTATTGTAGAGTCATTAGCATACTGGATTACTGAGCATTGTGGGAAAGTGGTGTGAAAGTTGCTAATAAAGATGCTAAATAAGAGAGGACCAAGTATGGAGCCTTGGGGTGCCCCTGAGGAAGTATTGAGGAAGTGAGAGTAAGACTGTTGCCATTTGGTGGATTGCTGCCTATTGGAGAGATAGCTATTGAACCATTGTAGGGTATGTGGGGAAATGTGGAGGGTAGATAGTTTAGATTGGAGGTTAGTGTGGGAAATGCTATCAAAAGCTTTGGAGAGGTCTAGGAAAGAGAAACAATTATTTTACCATAATCTGGTGCCCATTTAACTGTATCAAGGAAGAAGAAGAGGGCTGTAGTGGTGCTGTGCCTTGGTCTGAAACCATGCTGAGTGGGTGACAGTATTTGATTTTTAAGCAGGTGGTTGAGGAGTTGGGCATGGATGCATTTTTCCAGTATTTTCGAGAGGGGCCATTTTAGTCCTGGAAGAATAAAAATATAAAAACTTTAAAAATCAATCATCTTATTTCAGCACAACAAAATTAACAGCTGCAAAAAAGTGCTATTATTAAAAATGATATTGTTTAGGAAATTTAACTTGATTGCAATATATCCTAAGATACTGACCTATGAAAAGTATAGAAATGTAACCACACATGCTTTAAAAATGTTGTTTACATTTTGAAAAGAATTAAAAATTTAACATGCAATATAATTTTGGAAAGCCCAAGACTGCTAATCAGGGAAATGTAACTTTTCTTAATAGCTACCTAAAACTGCTGAAATAGAAAAGCTACCAGAATAAGGCAAAGAAAAAGTGTTTATGAAGATATCCCAACTTGGTATGGCTTGAGAAACACTGCTGACAGATACCTCACAAGTGCTGTAGTTCAAAACATAAACATGCTTATTAATATGGATTTAAATAATAGATCATGGCTACAGAGTAGCCTGAATGCTGAAAATATATCATATGGGCACTATAAAAAAAACATATCATATATATATATATATATATATATATATATATATATATATATATATATATATAAATGAACTAAACTGACTTCCTATATTGACAATATTGTAAAAGGTTTCACATCCTAAATTATTAAATCAGAGCATGAGGGATTCATGTTGATAGCTCAACAGCAATCCAAGTGAATGCCAAAGCTCTGAAGACAATTTTCTGAAATTACTTTCAGCAAAACACAGAGCAAGGTTTATTTTTCAACGGACAATCTCCTATGCATCCCCATGTGGGGGACACCACACCTGAACTTATATATATAGTTGATCCAAGGTTATAAAACAGTGGAGAAATGTGAACAGTTTATTTTGTCTCAAAAGGCATTTCAGCAAATTTGATTCAGAGTTTCAGCATTTGCTTTGAATGCTGTCATTCGAAAGGTAGACCACATGCCATATTGGATATTATTTGAATCCTAGGAAAAAAATCATTAGTGTATCATGTTAGCTGTATTTTAAAATCAGTTGCTTTTAAATTATAACTGTTGAAATCCACTGGCTGCTGAATTAGAAAAGAATGATTGTCATAATGTAATTTAACACTATTTCTATTATGAATGCACTGAATCTAACTTATTTTATGTATATGTATATGTATATGTATATGTATATGTATATGTATATGTATATTTATATGTATATGTATATGTATATGATGGCACAAGACACACTCTATAGAAACATTTATTACAAGAAAAGTATGATAGCAGAGCCAACAACAAAGCAGGTACAATAAATGAGCTATATTTATCCACTGTCATAGTTTCCTTTCCATTTCTACATGGCAGGCAGTGCTTGCTTAAAATCTGTTTGAGTATGATCAAGCAAAGCAGTTATCTGTTGTGAAGTCATTGATGTAACATGATGCATTATCACCAGGCATCAATGAGGCAGAAATGATATCACTCAGGATAAAAAATAAAACAGATCACTGGAAATCTGATTGTCATTGGCATACTTTCTATAAGATTTTCCCTAATGTTCCATATTTGAGCTTTTTTTTAGCATTCAAATGATCCAATAAAACTAATTCATTACATCTGAGTGACTCCTCCAGGTGCATCTGCAGTTAACTCCTATTGATGCCTCTAGGCATCAAATATTGCTTGTTCATATTTGCATCAATAATTCCAAAACCATGCTATGTACAAGGTTTTAAAAGATTTCATCTTAAAGGCTACACAATGTCAAACTCAACTGCATTAATATTTGACCTCTATCTATTGCAGGTAAATAGATATTGTAGAGCAGAGCATGTGTATGTACCTTTAAGAAGCATTTCCAGATGTAAGCACGTGTATATAAATAGTGAGCACGTGCAGGCAGCAGTGCCATTTTGAGAGAACAGCCAAAGTGTTAAAATGTATGATTGTGGTAGTCAGTCTGTTTATAAGTTTATTTAAGTTTAAGTCACAAAGCCTCATTCCTGATGTATTTGTGTGTAATAAAGCTGTTTGAACTGAAACCACAACCACTTGCCTGTTTTATCCTGACTGGCCGAGTAACATGATGTCACAACTGAGATTAAGAGAGCAACTTCTTCAAGTCATGAGGTACAGAGTTGAAGGTGAAGGTAGATTGAGCTGGGTGAGTGAAACAGAGCTCAGACAAACAAAAGGGGCCAGAAACAAACACAAGGTAGCAAAAAATGGAGCATTTGTAAGGCACAAAACGCATTATTAATCAAACGAAAGGCAAAAAATGCATTATTAATTAAACAAAATGTTAAAAACCATGATATTTGATAAAACTGGCAAAAATATGTATATGCGGCTTAGAATTATCTTTTGTTTATATAATGAGCATGTTTAAAATAAAATGGGCACAAGAAGTGTATAATGAGCATGAAAAGGGCACGTTGAGTACAATAAAAGAGCAAATTAAGCTTAAAAAAGCAAAGCAACTACATTTTTTTATAAAACACCATGTTTGGGTACAAACTACTATTCCACATTGACTGAAACCAGTCAAAGCATAACTAGAGTTGTTTTAAGTATCTCAGTGTATGCTACGTGTTATGCAGAATGTATGCTTTATTACAGTGAAATTGTTTCAAAGAGTTTGCGGTGTGTGAAGTACAGTTATACTGCAAAGTGCAAAGTACAGCCATTTTGAAAAGTTTCTTGTGCTGTGTGCATTTATTCACATAGTGCTGCCATTTCAAAGCATTTCTTACACTGCACAGAGGTATTTTGCAAAGTACAACCATTCTGAAGGGTTTCTGTGCTGTGTACAGTTTATTTGCAAAGTGCATTCATTTTGAAGTGTTTATTACTCTGAGTTATTCTGCTGTGTACAGTTTATTCGCAAAGTATAGCCTTTTCAAAGTATTTCTTACACTGATAAGGAGTAGTTTCATAAAGTACAGTGATTTGTAAGTGTTCTTGTGCTATGGAGACTTATTTGGCAAAGTGCAGTTATTTCAGAGTCTATTGTGCTATTGGCCTTAATTACAAGTTCTGGCATAAGATTCTGACATATATTTATGTGTGTGTATTTCGTACATATTTCCAAGCACCATAACTACTGTGTGTTGATATGGCAGATGCATTTTGCAGACCCAATCCACTTGTGTTTGATCATAACATAGCAGAGAATAGGAGAGTATTTGAGCAGAAATACAATATTTTCATACAGGCAGCTTTTTCTGACAAAGATGCACATACGAGGGCATTCATTTTGCTTAATTTAACTGGGTCAGAGGCCACTGACAGAGACCGTTCATTTATGTATGCACCAGAAATATATGCAGGAAAGGGGGAACTCACCATATTGTTGTACCAGCTGAATCAAGAGAGGACCCTGAGTGCTTGAAATGTAAATTTAGAGAAATGTGTAACCCCCAGACAAACATTACATTAGAAAGGCATCTATTTGGTACAAGAAACTAAAGGCCAGGTGAAACATTTGCACCTTATATCCCTGACTTGAGAAATAAGGCTAAAACATGCAGATTTGGTGACTTGAAAGATGAGATAATAAAGGACAGGCTTGTCTGTGGTGTTAATAGTGCTGCAGTGATAAAGATTTTACTTTGTGACAGTGATTTAATGTTGAGCAAAGCCACAGAGATTTGTCAAATCCATGACCTCACAGAAAGGCACACAAATATGCTAGTAAGTGATAAAAGCATGGTTCCAACAGCCTCTAGTGTAAATGTAGACAGCATGCAACACATGGCAAAAAGAAGCAGGCCTAAGCACATGGCAGCAGCAACCCCTGTGGGATTACCTGGGAGACCCTGTAACTTTTTAGCAAGTTCCAAGACTAGCTTAGTAAAATGGACATGCTCAGTGCAGTATAAGGGTGAGTCATCAAAACCCAAGTCAAGACATATTGCTAACTGTCGTAACTGTGGTGCCAATCATGAGTCTAAAAGAGACAAGTGCTTAACATTTGGTCAGCAATGCCACAAGTGTAAAAACAGAACCCCTTTCAAAAGTTTTGTAAATCAGGCAAGCATCATTCAGTTATTAAGAAAGATCACTCAAAAAATTAAGTTAATCATGTAGAAAGCTGCAGCTGTACTTTCTATGTAGATGGTGTATCAGTGGTCGGTGAAAATGTTAATGCAGTAGCTTTGCTGGCAAAGAACAAGGTCTGTTGTACTGTCCTGATCAATAGCAAATCCACAGAGCTCAAAGTAGACATTAGTCCAAAGTGTAATGTAATATCTGCAGAAATATTTGCTAAAGTGAGTGCTGGTGAGCAACTTAATTTGGGCAATTGTGCGAAACCTGTTGCCATTGTAGGTGAAGAGATTCAAACCGAAGTCTCAGTAGTGCTTTCATGCTATTCGGCTGGGAAAAGTTACTGCTTGCAATTTTATGTAGTCCAAAGATCTGTGCAGTCATTATTAGGTCTCAGAGACAACTTGATAATGAATCTGCTTTCTTTTACCAGAGAGGTATGTGAAGACTGGTAGAGATGGGTGAAGGCTGCCTACCTAGTCAAGTAGAATTTGGTACATAATTCTATCATTTGTAAATATGAATGGGAATCACAGGCTTGTCTTAAATGAAAAAAATGCTGTTGCAAAAATGTGACAACATTGCCATCTGCTGTAAAGAAAGCTAAGTCAAGCATTTCTTGTTGGTCCTTTGAAATTAAAATTATTTCATGACTGCCCTTGATGCTTACATGTCAGCTCCAGTCTGGCTAGATGAAGGCTTCCTTCCTATTATTTTAAGGCTAAAGTTAATGACAAGAATTTACATATGGAATGTCTTTTATTGCTCTAAGTGTAAAATAATATAAATGCAGTTTTTGTCAGCCTGGGAACACCAGGAAAGTGTAAACGATGATGTAATGTTTTATCAGAACTGCAATTTCAATTTAAACAGTGAGAACCAGAGATTATTAAGCATTTTTGTCTGACAATCCAACTCACAGCACTGCCTGTTGCTCTATGTAAGTAAGTTATTTTATAAGTGTCTTTTCTTGTAGATAGCTAGAAGCTAGAAATATTAGACTAAGTGTTTTTCTGTGATGTCAGAACTGTACCACTAATTTAGTATTTCTGTGTGATCTCTGAACTTTTGACTAGCACTGACTGTAGCAGAAAGTATTGTCATGTGGTTTTAATTATTTATTACTAAATATTTTAAAACCTTTTAAATGTGGCTGGTTTGTGTAGAGGTAGGTTAAGCTCTAGAGTGCATTGCATATTTATAGAGTTTATTATACAAAGCCACTCTAATACGGTTTGACTGATTAGTCACACTTACCATTTGGAAAATAATATTGCACAGTAATAACTGGAAACCATTTTAACGGCCTTTCAGTAGCTGATAATATTAACTGGGTGGTGGCAGTAATTACTACCATATAGTCTAGGTAAAAGGGGCACAGCTGGAGAACCTGTGCCAACCTTCCCCAGGAGTGTGTGGTTGTATAAACTTATCTCAAAGTGTGTGTGTCAGCTACTTGGGCAGGGACACGAAGCACTGGTTGGACAGAGAGGGTGCTGGAGATTTTAGGTTGCTTAGCTAGGCTGAGATCTGGACCCTATAGCTGTGCTAGTGGGGCATCTTATTGGGGATCTGGGGAGCAACCAGCCCCGGACTGACTTTGATCTTGGTGTGCTCTTAAGGGAAATTGCACTTTACTGTGTGTATTTGTTATCCTTTTCTCCTAAATGAGATGCCCTCTTTGTTGCTGGTGGTGAGGATTGAGGCTCATTGATTGCTGGGCCAGGGCACGGGTGTCACATATTAATTGGTGGCAGTGGTAGGATATCCTCACATATTAATTGTTTGGCAGTGATGGGATAACCAAATCACATATTAATTAGGTGGCAAATACTAATTGCCTTGTAGTGGTGTGGGTAGAGTGAATCCTGTAGCTTGTGTACAGTGAGCTTTGAAGGTGTTTTGTACTCTAAAACAGCCACGCAGTGAATATTCAGAGTTCAGATCACAATTGTTTTATTTCTTTTGTTAGCTTAGTTAGGGTGAGCAGTCAGCATGTCAGCAGAGGAGTATGGAAAGCTGACAAGGAGCCAGCTAGCAGAGATGTGCCAGGCTAGGGGACTGGTGCATAGAAACCTGACTAAGGCAGACCTGATTGTAGCCTTGGTTACAGCTGCATCAGAAAACAGCAATCAGGAGGACAATCAGATTGGCAGTGGAGATATAATTCCCTCGGAGAATGGACAGCTCAACCTTTCTGCAGTGGACTTAAAAATCCAGCTGGAGCTAGAGACTTGAGTTGGAGGCCAGGCATGTGGAATTAGAAGCAGCTGAGAGACTGAGGAGTCTACAGGCTGAGGAGAATGAGAAACTGTTACATCTGGAAGCTGTGGAAAAAGAAAGACAGAGGCAGCATGAGAAGGAGATGCTGACTCTTTGCCAGACTCATGGAGGTAATAGGGAAGGGAGTAACTGGACTCCAGAAGCACAAATGGTCAGTAAATTTCTTCTGTAGTTTAAAGAGGGGGATAATTTTGATAGTTTCATTCATATGTTTGAGAGGGTATATAAATAGTATGAAGTTTACCAAGGGCTCTGGGTACGGTTCCTGATCACCTTACTCCATGGTAAAGCTGTAACTGCATTATCTAAAATACCTGATGTTGCATGTTTTGATTATACTGCTGTAAATAAATGTCTTTTAGAACTGTTTAAGCTAACACCTGAAACATATAGGAAAAAGTTTCATGAGCATAGATGCAAGGCAGATGAAAGTCTGTGTGAATATGTTTCTGAATGGAGCACTTATTTCCATAGGAGGGTGAGTGGATGTCAGGTCACCACTTTTGAAGGTCTGGCAGACCTTTAGGTGAGGGAACAAACCCTTAGCACTTTGTCTGAGGACATGAGCATCTGGTTAGCTGATAGACAGTGTGCTACTTCAGATGACTTGAGGAAGAAGGGAGAGCTATATCTGGCAAGCAGGGCAGCCCTGTACAGGAAGGGGACCCCCAGTGCTGCTCATGGGTCTCAAGGAACCCATGGTGGGCAGCACAGACTGCCCCAACAGAATCTGCCAGTAGCAGGGCAAGCCACTAATCCAGGTATACATCCAGGAGCTTGGGTTATATGTTTTGAATGCAACCAGTGGGGCCATGTGGTATACAGGTGTCCACAGAGGCAAGGTGCAGAGCCAAAGGTGAGGGAGCCAGTAAGTGGCAAAGACAAAATGCCAATAGTAGGTTGTCTTGAGACAACAGGGGTACTAAACTACCATCCTGCAGATGTGCTGAGAGGGAAGGATTTGGATGAAGCAGTACCATGTGCTTATGCAGTTACATGCCGTCAGGCCAGGAGATAAGCATGTGGATCTGGTAGCCTGGGGGGAGAACCAGACAGACTGCATACTTGCAGCCAGGACTGGTGAGGTGGTTACTTCAGGGAGAGAACTACTCTGTAGCAGTGAGACTGAATGTGAGTGGCAGTTTCTTGTGGGTACAGATGTTCCCTTGGACAGAGTGACTGCAAAGGTAGAGGTGAGTAGTAGTACCCAGGCTGACAGTGAGGCACCACTGTCAGAGGATGCCAGACTTCCTGTGGAAGGGGATCAGGGAAGGGTTACAAGGAGAGAGTTGACAGGCTCAGCTCTCAGGCCCTACATTGCAAGGCCTGAGGCAGGTGGCTAGGGAGGCACCTGATTCTCAAGGAAAGGAGTAATCTGTATACTGGGACAAAGGGTTACTATACAGAAAGTGGACCCTTGATGATGGGCTAGAAGGTGAGAGAATACAGCAGTTAGTAGTGCAGAGAGCCTACCATCTGGCATTTCTAGCCATATCAAATGATATTCCCTTTGCAGGTCAAATGGGCATAAAATGTACAAAGAGGTGTATTATGCAGAACTTCTATTGGCTTGGAATTTCCAGAGATGTAACAGGGTGCTGAAGGACCTGTGAGCAGTACCAAAAGGTAGGCAAGGCAGAAGACAAGGTGAGAGTTCCTTTGATGCCTTTGCCTGTGATTGAGGAGCCATTTCAGGGGGTAGCTATGGATATTGTGGGTCCTCTGAGTACCCAAAGTTCCACAGGGAAAAGGTATATCCTAGTGGCAGTGGATTATACTACACAATACCCTGAGGCAGTGGCTTTGTCCTCCATTAAGGCAGAGAAGGTATCAAATGCTTTGTTAGATATTTTCAGCAGGGTAGGCTTCCCTAAAGAAATACTGGCTGACCAAGGTGCCAATTTCATGTCAGACCTGCTGGCTTGTCGTTGGAAGTCCTGTGGGGTGAAGCACATGAATACCACCCCCTATCATCCCCAGACTAATGGTCTTGCTGAGAAGTTAAACTCTACAATCGAGTGCATACTACAGACATTTGCAGATCAGTTTAAGAGGGAGTGGGACAAATATTTGTCCTATCTGTTGTTTGCTTTCAGAGAGATTCCCCAGGACTCCACAGGTTTTTCACCATTTGAGTTGCTGTATGGGCATAGGGTGAGCGGGACCTCTAGATTTCATCCAAGATGAATGGGAAGGTGAATGTAAGACTCACAAGGAGTCTGTTGTGGCATACATCTTAAACCTCAGGACAAGGCTCAGGGAACTCATGGGCTTGGCCCAGGAGAACCTGGCAGAAGCCCAACAACAGGAAAAAGGTGACATATGACAGGAATTCTCGAGCTAGAGCGTATGCTGTGAGGCAGCAGGTAATGGTTCTCATTCCTGTCAGACACAAAAAGCTGCAAGCATCTTGGGAGGGTCCCTATAAGGTGGTAATAAAGGTAAGTGATGTTAACTACATGGTGGACATGCTATGCAGATGGGAGGGGCACAAATTGTACCACGTTAACATGATGAAACCTTACCATGATAGGGAGGCCCTTATGTTGAGCATTTGCAGTGGATTGCAGGAGGAGACTGAGGGAGATCTGGGGACTGATCTCCTCAGTGAAGCTTAGGCTGACACCTCAGTGTAATGGGTAGCAATGTCCCAGCTGCTATCTCCTACCCAGGTTTGAGAAATCTGAGCAGTGCTGCAGGAAATTGGGGACATGTTGACTGGGAAACCAGGGTGTACCCACCTGGTGCAGCACCAGTTGGATACAGGACCCCAAAGGCCTATTAGGCAGGCCCCATATAGAATGCCTGATAGAGTCAAACAGACTCTGGGGGAGAAGGTACAGGAGATGTTGGAACTAGGGGTGACTCAAGAGTCCAACATTCCCTGGGCCTCCTCAGTGGTGCTGGTGCCAAAGAAGGATGGCAGCATCAGGTTCTGTGTGGACTACAGGAAATTAAATAGTCACACAGTGTTGGATGCTTCCCCATGCCTAGGAAAGATGAGGCCCTAGAGCAGCCGGGAGGGGCTAAGTATCTTACAAGCATTGATCTTACTAAATGTTACTGGCAGGTGCCCTTGAGTCCCAGTGCTGGAGAGAAGTCAGCCTTTGTGACTCCTTTTGGCTTGTATGAGTTCACAAAGATGCCCTTTGGGATGAAGAATGCCCCAGCGATTTTCCAGAGGCTGGTAGATCATATCCTAGCAGGAGGGTTTGCCCATGCTTACCTAGATGATATTGCCATCTACAGCCATTCCTGGTCAGAGCACCTTCAGCATATCAGGGATGCAGACTACAGAGGGCAGGGTTGATCATTAAGCCGGGCAAACGTCAGGTGGGTATGGCAGAGATCTCCTACCTAGGACATAGAGTGTAGAGTGGTAAGATAAGTCCAGAACTTGCCAAAGTGGAAGCCATTCAGGCATGACCATCACCTGTTACTAAAAAGCAGGTGAGGACATTTTTAGGGACAGCAGGGTACTACAGAAAGTTCACCCCCAGTTATAGTACCATAACTGCTCCCCTCACAGACCTGACAAGGAAGAACAGGCCAGATAAGATAGTGTGGACCCCATCATGTGAACAGGCATTCCACATGCTTAAAGAAGCTTTGGGAGGACCCCCTGTGTTAGCCAGTCCAGATCACAGCAAAGAATTTGTTGTGCAGGTGGATGCTTCAAACCATGGGGTGGGGGCTGCAATTAGCCAGATTTCCTCAGAGGGGGAAGAGCACCCAGTGGTTTATCTCAGTCATAGGCTCCAACCCAGGGAAGAATGCTGTGCAGCTGTAGAAAAGGAATGTGTAGCCATACTGTGGGCATTGCAGAAACTTCAGCCTTATCTGTATGGAAGAAAATTCACTGTTATGACAGATCACAACCCTCTAACATGGTTAAACAGAGCCTGCCAGCAAAATGCCAAGTTGCTAAGATGGAGCCTGGGGTTGCAAGCATATGATATGTCAGTGCAGCACTGCAGTGGGAGTAGCAATGCCAATGCAGATGGGCTCTCAAGATAGGGAATGGGGTAGGTATACTCAGACCTAACCCTGTCAAGTGGCGTTCTCAAGGAGCACTTGAAAAACTAGCTTGAGTTATCGGGAGGGGTGAGGACTGGTAGAGATGGGTGAAGGCTGTCAGCCTAGTCAAATAGAATTTGGTATATAATTCTATCATTTGTAAATATGAATGTGAATCACAGGCTTGTTGTCTTAAATGAAATAAATGCTGTTGAAAAAATGTGGCAACATTGCTTTCTGCTGTAAATAGAGCTAGGTCAAGCATTTCTTGTTGGTCCTTTGAAATTAAAATTATTTCATGACTGCCTTTGATGTTTACAAGACGGCTCCAGTCCGGTTAGATGAAGGCTCCCTGCCTATTGTTTAAAGGCTAAAGTTAATGACCAGAATTTACATGTGGAATGCCCTTTATTGCTCTAAGTATAAAAGAATGTAAATGCAGTTTCTGTCAGCCTGGGAACACCAGGAAAGTGTAAAAGATGATGTAATGTTTTATCAGAACTGCAGTTTCAATTTAAACAGTGAAAACCAGAGATTATAAAGCATTTTTGTCTGACTATCAAACTCACAGCACTGCCTGTTGCTCTATGTAAGTAAGTTATTTTAGAAGTGTATTTTCTTGTAGATAGCTAGAAGTTAGAAATATTAGACTAAGTGTTTTTCTGTGATGTCAGAACTGTACTACTGATTTATTCTAAGTATTTCTGTGTGATCTCTGAACATTTGACTAGCACTGACTGTGTAGTAGAAAGTATTGTCTTGTGGTTTTAATTATTTATTATTAAATATTTAAAAAAACTTTTAACTGTGGCTGGTTTGTGTAGAGATAAGTTAAGCTCTAGAGTACATTGCATGTTTATAGAGTTTATTGTACAAAGCTGCTTTAATAAACCTTGACTGATTAGTCACACTTACCAATTGGATAATAATATTGCACAGAAATAATTGGACACCCATTTAAGGACCTTTGGGTAGCTGATAATATTATCTGGGTGGTGGCTGCAATTACTACTGTATAGTCTGGGTAAAAGGGGCACAGCTTGAGAACCTGTGCCAGCCTTCCCCAGGAGTCTCTGTGTGGTTGTATAAACTTATCTCAAAGTGTGTGTGTCAGCTATTTGGGCAGGGACACGAAGCACTGGTTGGACAGAGAGGGTGCTGGAGATTTTAGCTTGCCCAGCTAGGCTGAGATGTGGACCCTATAGCTGTGCCAGTGGGGAGTCTTATTGGGGACCTGGGGAGCAAGGGGGCAACTAGCCCCAGACTGACTGTGATCTCGGTGTGCTCTTAAGGGAAATTGCACTTTACTGTGTACATTTGTTATCCTAAATGAGATGCCCTCTCTGGTGTTGGTGGTGAGGATTGAGGCTCCTTGAATGCTGGGCCAGGGCATGGGCATCACAAAGTACATCATGTAGACACATATCCCAGTTCCAGCTTTACTGATGCTATTTTCTCTGAGTATGCTGATGTTTTTGGTGAAAAGTTAGGCAAACTTCTAGTTGTTTAGTCCATGAAAGTAAACCCAGAGGTCAGTCCAGTGGTCAGACCAGTAAGGAGAGTTCCAATAGCTATGCAGGACAATGTTAAGGTCCAGTTAGACAAAATGATGCAGAAAGATGTAATTTGTCCAGTCACAGAGCCAAATGAGTGGGTATTTTCCATGGTAGCTGCTCATAAGAAAAATTCAGATGAAATCAGAATATGCATTGACCCAAGAGACTTGAACAAGGTATTATAGAGACCGCATCATCCCATGATTACAGTCAGGGAGATTGCCACCTCATGCCAAATGACACTGTATTTTCTTTCTTAGATGCAAAGAGTTCATTTTGGTAAGCAATGCTTGATCTCACATCTTCACTACTGACTACATTTAGCACACCATTTGATAGATACAGATTCCTCAGGATGCCTTTTGGAATAAATTTTGCCAGTAAAATCTTTCAGCGTGCAATGGAGCAAATTTTTTCAGGCTATACCATGTGCTATAATAGTTGATTTACGTGGAGGCAATGGTGAAGCAAGGCATGACAGAAACCTCAGGAAAGTTCTGGACAGAGCGGGTGAAGTGAACTTGAAGCTTAATCCTCTGAAATGTAAATTCAGATTAGAGGTGGGTACACACAGGTGTGGTTCCTGCAAACAATGTACCTTTATGCTGGACCAAGACACTCTATCTATTCCGTCTAGAAAATTTAGATACAAATTCACTAAATACTACAACTGTGGGACTAAAGGAGTGGTTTATTTAGGAATCTGTTTACATTGTCACAGTTTCTATGTGGGTAAGACGGAGAGGCAACTTAGAAGAAGAGTGTACAAACATCAATATGACATCTCTAAGGGTAAAGAAAATAATGCTTTCTTCAAACACTCACAAATATGTGAAAAACTGGAGCTTAAATTTACTATTTTAGAGCAAGTGACACCGGACCCACGAGGTGCTAATTGGGAAACTAGATTAGAGTATCGTGAATTATTGTGGCAGTTAAATTTGGACGCAGAGAGATGGCCTGGGTTGAACGAGACCATCAATATTAGCAGTGTATTAAAGTTGCGAATGGCTCGGTTACAGTATTATAATAATAATAATATGACTGTTTGGGGTATGAATGTGGGTGGAGATGAGTGTAACATCCAGCATCATGTTCCTATAGGTACTTCAAGGAGCCCAGACAGATTAATGAGTTTTTATATGATGGATTTACTACGAATAGAACTGGTAATTGTAGTATATGTACCAAGTTCTCATTTAATTGCAATGTGTGGTGCTAATATGTTTATAGTTGATGTTTTTTAGAGATTTTAAACAGTTTTTATAGTGCAATGCACATCTTTATATTTTGTCTTTAAGAAATGGTTAGGGGCTGATTAACCTGAGGTGGGTGAAACTATCATGTGACTGTTTTTGATTATTTAATGAGACTCAATGGTAGCACAAAGTATCACATACTCTGAAGAAGCTCGCTATTGACCGAGCGAAAGCATTTGAGTTTTGTTTTGTCTGTGCTCTTTGTTTTATTTGTGGTTGAATAAAGTTCTTCATTTAACTCAATTGGAGTCATGATATTTGGATTGGAGTGATCCAGGTCCTGTGGCTTGGGCATTTTTACTGGTTTTGGCTTTGGTTCATTTTTTTTGAGATTTTGAGTTTTACATTTCCCATGGCTGAAAGAATGGATTCAGTAAACTTTTTGGAGATTCTAGTCTTAAGAGACGATTCTGACAATGCTCCTGTTACTCGTGCTGAGTTTACGCAAGTTTTGAATTTGTTAACACAACTTTCTAAGCAAACTGGTGAATGGAACCCTGAACCGAGTTCCAGGTTGCCAGGCAACCTGCTACAGCTGACAGATCAGCGTAAAAGAGTAGTCACCCCTCCCGCTTCAGGTTTGAACTGTAACATAGATGACGTCCCTTCCGGAAACCATTTACACTGGAATGATCAGCTTGGTATAACGCATTCTAAAGCCGGTGTGAATTATAAACCAAGGAGAGATGATAATCAAAGGGCTAATTATAAAGACTTTAACTTTTGCGCTTGGACTGAGAAGCAATTTCATTTTAAGCAAGGTACTGTGAACTCTAATATTAATAGAAACATTGAAGACAACTTTAACATTTTCAGGGACAAACTATATGCATTCAAAAGTAACCAGCTTGAAATAAACTATCTGAAGGAATGCATACATGTTAATCGAGTCCCTAAAGGACTCTGTTTATTTAAATTTCCTAACTGTGCATACCCAGGGACTGCCTTTTATGACAAGTTGTGTGAAATTTTTAATAATGCTCGAATTGAAATGTTAAAATTAATGACTGCTGAATATGAAACTAAAGCTGAACTATTGTTAAAAGAATTGAATGCTCTTAATCAAAGCGTTACTAATGACTCTAATTTTGTTAGTGTTAGGAGAAGTTATGACAATGTTTTTTATGAAGTTGATCAACATTGTATTAAGGTTTTGAACAGAAAAATTAAAAAATTAGAAAGGGATCTTCACGAATACAGAGACAGGATGGCTTACCCCATTTATAGGACTGGAGGATGGAAGAACAACAAAGACACAGTTTTTGTAGATGGGGTGAATGAATCAGAACATGATAGTAATTTTGTTAGAGCAGATACTGAACCACTTAGAAGAAGTGAGAGAATAGCCAAAAGGGGGAGGAAACAGTCCTACCAGGATTTTCAGCACCCCCCCAACAGGGGGGTGAGAGGGACGAGACACCAGCGCAAAGGGTGGAATTACCCCCCGAAATAGAGCTGGTGGACTCTGATTTTCCACTCACAGTGATACAGGAAGGTTTCAACAAGCAAGTGGTTTGTAGAAAGGGTAATGTCACAATTTTTAATTTTATTGAGTTGGGTCTTACCAACAATTATTTTAATTTATTTTCGAAAGGTTTTCATTTTGTACCTTCTCGTCCCTCTAACATAACCAACACCTTGATAGATTTAAAGTTATTTATTAGACAATTGAACCTTACCATATTTTTTAAGGATCAAACTAATACCAATTCAGGACTCACTAGATCTAGTACCTTTAACCCCCAGACTCACCCTTGTCTAAAGATTTTTGAGGAAATGGTGGAGAGGGAAATTAGAAAAATTGTAAGGTGGAAGAAAGACACCCACCCTCTTAACCTCAACGCCAAAGAATTTGAACTAATTGAGCATTTAAGACAAGAGAAGTGTAGGGTGATGAAACCAGACAAGGGGGGCGGTGTAGTTTTGATGTACACTTTAGATTATGACACAAGTTTACATGAGATGTTACAAGAAGAAGAGCAATATGAGCTGGTATCTTTAAATGAGATTAACCTGGCACACTCTAAAATTAGTTATTATTTATATGACCACCTGTTACAAGGTACAATTAATGAGCAGTTATATAATTATTTGCATGTGGAGAAACCAAAAGTGCCGGTGATATTTGGTATTCCTAAGACTCATAAAGGGCTAGACCCTCTTCGATTTAGGCCTATAGTTTCTTATGCAGGAAGCATTACCGAGCCCCTAGCAAAATTTATAGATCATGTTGTGAAGAGAGTTCTATCTTCTATCACGCATATTTGCAAAGATTCATGGCATTTCTTAAAAGGAATTAACCGGCAGATGTTTAGTTTGGACCTCTTCATGGTAACTATTGACATTATTGAACTGTTTCCGAGTATTCCCTACTCGATAGGATTGGAATGGTTTAGGCAGGTACTTACATTGGACACTAGATTGGATAACAGCATCACCAACCTAGTGGTAGAACTTATGGAAATTGTGCTGGGAAGCAACTTTATTTATTTTAATGAGGAGTTCTACTGCCAAAAGAAAGGTGTGGCGATGGGTGCACCTTGTGCTTCACTCTATGCCAATTGTGTCCTACACCATTGGGAACAGAAATATGTTTTTGACACACCATGGAAGGAGTTCATAGTGTATTACATGAGGTACCTGGACGATATTTGCTTGTTATGGAAAGGTACCATCAATGACCTAAATAATGCTTTGGAATATATAAATAGAAGTACCGAGTTCTTGAAATTTACCCATAGTATTGACCCAGATAAATTTAATTATTTAGACGTCACACTGTTTAAGGACTATGAGAATCATTGTTTTCAACTGAGATTATATAGGAAAAGCACGTTTTCTAATGCGTATCTCCACTTTGATAGTGGACACCCTTTCTATCAAAAGAAAGGGATAGTCAAGGGCCAGATTATTAGGGCTTCAAGAATGTGCAGTACCCTTGAGATGTATTTAGATGAAGTAAACACCCTTCATACAATTTTTGAAGAAAAGGGTTATCCTATTATCTTGATTGACAAGTTGACACAGGAAGTGACTGAGAATAGAGATTTGAAATATTACCCTTTGTTAGGGACTGGGATATCTAGCTCAGAACAAGAAACAAACCAGAATCGGTTGGACCTTAAGAGCAATTTCATTCACACTTTTTCTTCTAGTTCACATCAAATAGAGCAGGTCATTTCAAGGTATTGGCCTATACTATCCTTACATAAAGAGATAAAACAATTTGTTCCATCGGATCCTCATTTTGTTAGAAAAAGAGATGTGAATCTAAAGGAACTTTTTGGGAAAAATAGGGATTCAAATAACAGATCCAGTAGAGTCAAGGTGGGTACACACAGGTGTGGTTCCTGCAAACAATGTACCTTTATGCTGGACCAAGACACTCTATCTATTCCATCTAGAAAATTTAGATACAAATTCACTAAATACTACAACTGTGAGACTAAAGGAGTGGTTTATTTAGGAATCTGTTTACATTGTCACAGTTTCTATGTGGGTAAGACGGAGAGGCAACTTAGAAGAAGAGTGTACGAACATCAATATGACATCTCTAAGGGTAAAGAAAATAATGCTTTCTTCAAACACTCACAAATATGTGAAAAACTGGAGCTTAAATTTACTATTTTAGAGCAAGTGACACCGGACCCACGAGGTGCTAATTGGGAAACTAGATTAGAGTATCATGAATTATTGTGGCAGTTAAGGTTGGACGCAGAGAGATGGCCTGGGTTGAAATAGACGATCAATATTAGCAGTGTATTAAAGTTGTGAATGGCTCGGTTACAGTATTATAATAATAATAATAATATGACTGTTTGGGGTATGAATGTGGGTGGAGATGAGTGTAACATCCAGCATCATGTTCCTATAGGTACTTCAAGGAGCCCAGACAGATTAATGAGTTTTTATATGATGGATTTACTACGAATAGAACTGGTAATTGTAGTATATGTACCAAGATTTCATTTGATTGCAATGTGTGGTGCTAATATGTTTATAGTTGATGTTTTTTAGAGATTTTAAACAGTTTTTATAGTGCAATGCACATCTTTATATTTTGTCTTTAAGAAATGGTTAGGGGATGATTAACCTGAGGTGGGTGAAACTATCATGTGACTGTTTATGATTATTTAATGAGCCTCAATGGTAGCACAAAGTATCACATACTCTGAAGAAGCTCAGTATTGACCGAGCAAAAGTGCTTGGGTTTTATTTTGTCTGTGCTCTTTGTTGTATTTGTGGTAGAATAAAGTTCTCCATTTAACTCAATTGGAGTCACGATATTTGGATTGGAGTGATCCGGGTCCTGTGGCTTGGGCATTTTTACTAAATTCAGATTACCAGAAGTTACTTATGTAAGTCATTTATTTACCAGTACAGGCTTACAAACAGACCCTTCTAAACAAGCAGCCAGTCTTGAGATGCTGGCTCCAAACAATGTGCAAGCCCTACAGCATTTTATTGGCATGGTTAACTATTTGGGCAAATTCATCCCTGACTTTAGTGAGTTATCAGCACATTTAAAAGAGCTGACACACAAAATTGTTGCCTGGTCATTGTTAGAACCACACCAGAGAGCATCTGATAACCTTAAAATTGCCTACATTGAGATACTATTATGTCCACAAACCAGTAATTCTTTTTTCTGTGATGCCTCTAAGTTCGATCTTGGTGCAGTTATTCTTCAAGAAGGCAGACCTGTTGCCTATGCATCTACAGCTCTTACCCAAACTGAGATGCAGTATGTTCAAATTGAGAAGGAACTTTGGGCAATTGTGTTCGCATGTTCGAAGTTCCATGATTATATTTATGGACGAGCTATCCAGACTGAGATTGATTATCAGCCTCTACTCACTATTTTAAAGAAGCTTATGCATTCAGCCCCAAAGACTACAAAGAATGATGCTCAGATTACAAAGGTATAATTTCAAAATGGTCTACACAAAAGGTAAACTTCTTAATCTGGCTGATACCTTATCCATATCACTCAGGAATACCACAGAACAGCTTGATGCAGAGAATTTTGACTTTGATGTCATGGAAGTGCATAATTTTCTACTGCAAGACTTGATGAGCTAAGAGATCATACAAAGGCTGATGCAATTTTGTAAAAGCTCAACCACTTCATCAATGTAGGATTGCCGTCAAAGCAATCTAGTGTACCGCCAGAAGTGCAACCTTATTTTCCATACAGAGATGAGATGCTGATGGAAGATGGTATCGTTTTCAAATATCCAAAAGTTGTTGCTCCTACTTCCTTACAACATGAATGTATTCATATTTTTCATTGTGGCTACCCAGGTTCTGATTCTACTAAAAGAAGGGTGAGAGGATTAGTATTTTGGCCTTCTCTATCAAAAGACATTGATAAAGTGCTTTCTTCCTGTTCAGTATGCAACAGTACTAAGCTGCATTTGCAGAAAGAGCCACTTCAGGTAAGCCAAATTTCTGAACTACCATGGTCGTCAGTAGCCACTGACATATTTGAGTGGAACAATCAACATTACTTAGTGTTGGTAGACTCTTATTCAAACTGGTTTGAAATGGATTTGCTACCTAACCTAACATCCAGTGCTGTTAGTAATAAAATGAAATGTCATTTCTCAGTCCATGGTAGTTCACACAAAGTTATTTTTGACAGTGGTACCCAGTTTACCAGTCAATTGTTTCAGAGATTTGCAAAAGACTGGCACTTTATCCATGTTACTAGTAGTCCTGAATACTCACAGTCAAACGGCCTTGCTAAACATGCAGTACAGAGTGCAAAGCAATTACTAGAAAAGTTGAAGTGTGACAATACTGATATTTTCTTGAATTTACTTAATCTCAGAAATATACCCCATGACAATCTACTCGGCTTGCCTGCTTAGAGACTTCTATCTAGACAAACCATAACAACCTTGTCTATCAGTTCTAGTCTGTTGGTGTCTAATGCTAAAAATAACAAAGCTATGAAAGCCCAGCTTTTTAAGAAGCGTTCTTCTCAGAAGTCTAGCTATGAAAAAACAAGCAGATTTCTTCATCATTTAAAAGAAGGAGAGACAGTGAGGATGCAAACGGCGAAAGGCTTTGATCGAATTGGTCAAGTGAGAGGTATATGTGCCGAGACAAGATCCTACTTAGTGGGATCTGAGGGTATAGAATACAGGAAAAACTGCAGGCATCTTCTTCTTGTATCAAAAACAATATTGCAGCATTGTACCTGTGATACAGACTCTACATCAGCATGTCTCAGTATCCATTCCCATTCCTGATGATGTCCCAGATATCCCCAAAGTTGAACATTCCTTGATTACTAGGTTTAATTCTGACTTTTATGTTACATGATCAGGTTGTGTTTCTAGACCTAGTGTAAAATGCATAGCAACCTGCTCATGATTGGATTGTTTTATATGTGTCTAATTCTGTATGATTGCATGCCGAAGAATTAGTTCTGTATAATTGCATGTCAAAAGATCATTTCTGTAAATTGCATGTCATTGAATACTGTCATTTAGTATACGATTCATTTCTCAATGATGTTGGATGCAGAGCAGAGCATGTGTATGTACCTTTAAGAAGCATTTCCAGATGTAAGCACATGCATATAAATAGTGAGCATGTGCAGGCAACAGTGCCATTTTGAGAGAACATCCAGAGTGTTAATATGTATGAGTGTGGTAGTCAGTCTGTTTATAAGTTTATTTAAGTTTAAGTCACAAAGTTTCATTCCTGATGTGTTTTTGTGTAAGAAAGCTGTTTGAACTGAAACCACAGCTGCTTGTGTATTTTATCCTGACTGGTCAAGTGACATGGTGTCAGACGAGCGACAGATATTAACTGTTGTTTTTATTATATTCATTTATATAGAAATAATTTTCACATTTTTTCTAAATATCTCAACAACCAAGAAACACAGAAAGAACTCCTTAGCCTCATATAAAAGTTCTCAGCAAAATGAATAAAATTCTGCTGATAGTACGTGTGTAACTTGAGTGTTTGCTGAACTACTATAAGTTGTTTACAAAATTATTACAAATGTAATAGTAACTGTGTTTACTGTAACTTATAAAATTTGGTTTAAGACCTAGAACCCAAAGTTGCCACTATAAAAACAGTTTGTGCTGAAGAGTTTGACATTTACACTTCTTTCATAACCCCTATGGTTCCAGAGATACGAAAATTTGTTTGAAACGTGAGGACATAATTTGATGCTGTCAAAAGACTTAGGCTCCTCCCATTGAAGGTTAGAGTGCAAACTTCCTGACCTCCATTGGAGTGAATGAGCTAAAGCAGGTCCTACACTCTTTCTAGATAAAGGAATTGTTAAATTTAGGCTTAAAAGCTGGCAGCAAAAAAAAAAAAAGACAAAAAAGGTTAAAACAATAATTTTACATGCAAGACTTTATTCTATTGAATTTCAGCGATCTAATTAATGTCAGCGACATCACATGCAGCTAGCTAATTATGGTCAAACCATCACTTTTTCTTTAAAATCCATCTTTCTTTTCAAACTGTATTAATTACTTTTTGAACCTAACTATAACTACCCTAGATTTACTGTTAGGTTGTGTAGCTATATATTGTAATAACCTGTGTGTTCTTTCAGTCTTGCCAGACATGCCAATGTCAGATCCAAAGACTGACTTAAAACAGTTGCTGAGAACATTTGTCATGCTTCAATGGCAAGCATCTTCAGGTAAATCAAAAATTCTTATGCAATGATTCTCTGTGTCATCTAGTTTTTCAGATAAAGTTGATTTTATAGGTAAATTTCGACATTTCTACACCTTTTGCTAGCTAATAAAGAAGTTTGTTAGTTAAAAAAGTTTTGAGTGTTCCTAATGGCAGTAGCAACTTTTGATAGATTATAATTAGTTTTAGAATCATAAGTACTCAGGCTCATTAATTTTGCCTACAGAATAGGAGGTAATTATAGTCCTGGACTTCACATTTTCATAGAGATGATTCATAAACAATGGTGCTATGAGGTTATGCAAAAACTGGACTGTCAACATGACTATGGAAATGTGGAGGACTTTTTGTGAACACACACCCCTATCAGAAATACATAATGTGATTAATTCGTAAGTGATAGGGGACAACTAATAAGCTGCTAATCGGGTTTACACTTATGTGCATGAGTATGATTCATAGACATGAATCTATAATCAACTCATTTGCATATAAAACATGTACATCACCCTGTAGCTATGACATTTCTGTTAGAACTTGGAGATGCAAGGGGAGCTGAATTGGTGCTTCTGCATACCTGGACATTTTACGGGAGGGGTCGCTTGGATAAATGTTTCACTTTGGCGCTTGTGCATACTAGGGGATGTTATAGAAGGGGTTGCTAGGATGAATGTTTCATTTTGGTGCTTGAACATACTAAGAAATGTTACTAAAGGGGTCGCTGGAGGAAATAATTTGCGTGTCAGAGAAGTGTTTGTGCATTCATGGTCAGACTGATGAAGTGAACACTGGGCAAAATTATTTATTATGTCATGTTTGTGCTTGTGCATAGTTAGTACAAAGTGGTGAAGAGGTTATTGTGGGAAATTATTCATTTGTATGTTAGAGAAGTGCTTTTTCATACTTGGACAAACAAGTTTGCAGATTGCAACTCTGATACCAAGGGAGAAGCAGCCTGTGCATATCACATTGATGTCAGACTATGAACTGCAACACTGCCTCATTAACATGTTATGTTTTGCAAGATTTCTCATTTGCATCTCATTATTTTTAGGCCTTGCACATTAATGGAAATCGCCTCTATGAATCAGGCGTTTGCTGCACTCACTCATAAGTATCAGGGATACCCCTATCGCATTGTTCCTCATATTATAACTTCAGATAATGAAATAAAATAGAAAGTTTAAAAACAAATATTTCATACTCTGAAGTGGGAGAGAAAGAGAAAACATTCATTTTACAGGTACATGTATGCCACTAGTCCAGAATATGTTTCTTTCAAGAATTAGAAAAATATTCACTTTTAGCATTCTTCACAAATTACCGTTATAAATAGATAGATATTTTGATTGATAGAATTATAGATTTATAGATAATAGATGGATATATAGATAGACTGACAGATATATAGACCAGTAGATAGAGAGATAGATAGATAGATAGATAGATAGATAGATAGATAGATAGATAGATAGAAAATGGATTACTGTAGCTGCAACAGAGAATATATGTAACAAATTTATAGTGATGACGTAGGAGGAAATGGGAGAAGACAGGAAGTTATTGGCTCAACCCTTGGGGTGGAGAGGCTGTGGTTAGACCATCGGGTGGAGCATCATCTTTCATCAGTAGTTACGCTGCATACTGGGATTACCATGTGTGGAAGCATGCATACATTTTCCCAAGACACGTTATATGCAGAATTCACAGCCATCCCCAGAGCGTACTAGGAGCTTAACCAAAAAAAAAGCCTCACCTCCCACGGCACATGATAACTCAACTTTTGTCACCTGACTTTCAGCTACTAGGAGAATGAAAGGGCTGGTAGACTCTTATCCCTAGAAGAAAAGAAGGGGACAACTAGGCAGCTGAGTAACAAGTTGAGCAGTAAATGTGTGTGTCAGAAACCCCACAAAAAGTGGTGAAAAAGCATATTATGTTGTGTACACATTTGGTAGCTGAATAATTACAATGTGAGACTGGTAAGACATATAATGCAACAGTTCATCAGTGAACTGCTGTTTTAAAACAAGGAGCAATAAACAGCAAAAAAGTGAAGTATAAAAAATGTACAGACCAGAGAAATTCATCATTAATACTTGCAATGAAGTTTAACAATGGTACAGATTACCAATACAATTAATTTGCATAGAAAGCCTTTGCAAATTTTCCTTTATCAAAGCATTACAGAAGATATGAACATTTATTATCTATCAGTACACACACACACACACACACACACACACACACACACACACACACACACACACACACACACAAAACAACAGGAATATACATATGCAAAATGTGGTTAACAGGGCCACAGCAGATCATGGTCTGCTGCTTCATTATGAGTGTGACCTATAACCTTAGAGAATAATAATATCTGAAGCTATTACCTAACAATAAGTCTACAACATACCTCTCAAATGTCCAGATTTTTGCAGAATGTCCAGATTTATGCCTTATATTTTTGATCTGTTCCTCATAAAAATGTGTGTTTTTCTGGATTTTTCTGGCAAATCAGTAAAGATTCAATTCACTAAATAATAAAAGGCATTTGAGTTTGAAACTTCATATCATTCAGAAAATGCACAGTAACACAATACCTTTTATCCTAGCAACTTTCTAAGTTCATAAGAGCAATATTTAAAATGTGTCCCTATTTTTGGGATTTGTCTATACCATTATTTTTAGCTTTGTCCAGATTTATTGTGCTAAGAAGTTGAGAGGTATAGTCTACAGTCTGAACAAGAGACCTAGTGGGAACGTAAGTGAATGTTAAACTTGATTTCTGTACTTCTTTAGCTAAAAGCCTAGATACCTTGCTGAATAACAAAAGCAAATATCATTGCCAGTATATTGCAAAAAGGAAAAATAAAATTAAAAAAAAGTTCAAGAGTCTGCTCATTCATAACTGCTTGCAGTATCCCTTAATTCCATGTGGTACTTCTGCTCTATTTTTCATCTGAAGGCAGTCATGCATTACCAGTAGAGAATTCGGAATAGCAGATTTACTGGATGCATGATAAATCCTTAATTATGTCAAAAGCTGGTGTGAGACCACTCATTTCATTTATACCAACTATAAATTGGCAAGCATAGATAAACATTCTGCTACACATCTTGGCCCTGCATAGAAAGCGGAATTGTTTGGCACTGGAATGCTACTAAATTCACTGTGTGGCTTTGTTGATTATGCAGATAGTATTAGAACAATTATATGTTCTGGAAGAAGAGTTTTAACACTTTGGCTGCTCTGCAAAATTGAAAACTGGATCTGATTACTTTTTGATGAAAGGGTTCCTTAGAACATGGGAAGAAAAAAAAACAATTGTATTTATTTATTTATTTACTTTTATTTCTTAGACTGTTCATTCAATGATTGCAATGAGAGATGCTATTTTATTCAGTAGAAGCACTATCATATGTGATGTCTGTCTTGAGCCCACTAATACAATTAGACCACTTTTACTTTACATTTTGAAGATGCTACGGCACAATAAACTTTGAAAATGCTTCATAGACAAAGTCAGGTTTTGAACAAGGTCATATTTTTATCTATAATGTAATTATAAATTAAATACCAGACACACTAAGAATATACCCTGATCAGTGTTTAGGAAGCAAAATGAAAGTTAGGGCATTTGTTAGAATGTCAATATATATAGCAAACTGTTAAATTATGCTACTGGTGCCCTACTGGATTATAAAGATTTTTTCACAGTTTCACAGAAGTTCAGGATCTCTGAAAACTAAGTGTAATCATTGGAATATAGATGATCACACTGGTGCCCTATTGTAATTTCAAGAGTCATTCATGTGGGGCCATAATCTCTTAAAAAAGTATGTGCAATATTTGCAACACAACAGCAGCATATGAAACTTGCTGTTAAACTTAAAAATGTTTTTTGCAGTAGGTGTTTCTGTACATTTAACAATACTTAGTACCTATAAATCCATAACACTGGACTCACTCTTGAAAAAGGAATTGTGTTTGGTTTTACTGTCATTTTGTGTGGATCTAAAGCTGCACCTTGCCCTCAAAATCCTAAGAAATATGATAATATTGAACAGTGCATTTCACCATCTGCTACTGTAAGCTGGTAACATCACTAGTGCTCTCACAAAAATGCAATCACTGTATCATTACATATAACCCTGAAATTGCAATATCTCATATGATTCCTTCTATTCTGTGCTGAAGTGAACTATATATATATATATATATATATATACATATATATATATATATATATATATATATATATATATACATATATATACATATATATATATATATATATATATATATATATATATATATATATATATATTTATATATATATATATATATATATATATATATATATATATATTTATATATATTAGTAAAAGGTGTATGGGGATGTGGTGATAGAAGCACCTACAAAATTCCTTATTAAAAACTGAACAAAAAAAAATGAAATTTGACCATCATATGCATCACTCTATTAAGAAAACTCACCAAAAGCTTACCCTTCTATATAGAAACAAAAGGTTCCCGACCCCTGACTCCGGAATCTCACTAGCCAATGCTTACCGTCTTCCCAACCTTTTCTACACCTCACAAATATTTACAAATCTTCAGTCTTCTCTTCTCACTAAACTTGAATCTACCTGTAAAAAAGTAGTTAGATTTCCTGCTAATCTGCCATCCAAATCACACCACTGTCATGCCCTCAGGTCATTCAATTGGCTGGAGTTCCCTAATCAACTCAAAGTTACTCAAATGCTCATCATCCACTCCATTATCAATAAACCTTCTTTCTGCCGTAGCATTTCATCACTAGTTTCATTTTATATCCCTTCTCGACCTCTAAGGTGCTCTCTTCAATACTTGTTACAGATTTGCAAACCCCGATGGATAGAACCTATATAGCTACTCACCTGCCATTCAGTGGAACAAGTTTCCTATGACCCTCAGTAACATACCTCAAGTCCACAAATTTAAGAGAGTTTTCAAAGAATATCTAAACCAAAACTGGATATGTCACGGTAACCTCCCTATCTGAAGATAGTCCTTACTCTCTCACTTCTTTTCTTTACTCTTCTCTCATTCCTTACCCCTATTTCTCCCTTTACTCTTTGCAATGCTTTGTTTGCTTCTCCGCCTAACCTGCTTCTTCACCCTAAGAGTCACTTTACTCTCCTCTTACTATGCCTCCTCTTTGCATTTCATTTCTGCTGCACTATATCTTAACCTATTACTAATAATTTACAACTCCTATTGATTTCATTTAGTAACTGGTCAACATATTTAATTTCATTATCTACTGTTCTTTATGTCTGTTCCACTTTTATGTTTTTCTGTTTATTTATTAAGTACACTAGTCTCTCTTGTCTCTTTTATCATTAAGTTATATGCTGCTAACCTTTCTGTATTACAGATTTAATGCAACATGCATGTTTAATTTATATTTGTAATGTGGAGCTTTTCTCCCCGGGCCTCCACTGGAAAAGGGCTTGGTCCCAGTCGGCTATCCTGGTCAACAAATGTAAAATAAAATAAATAAAATAAAAGTCAAAACATGTTTCAGGTTTCACTCGTGATGTAACTGTTTGAGATTACTCACTCTTGCAAAAATAATGGATCTTTTATTTTTGTACATTGATTTCGCTTTTTACTTTATAAAACACTGATTGCTTTCTACAGAACATGCCTAAAATATGCTCGGTAGAAAGCATGTTCTGTAGCACACATCTAAAGGATGCCATTCAATTTTTAACATTTTTATTGAATAATATGCTGTACCCAGTCCATTTAGATCAGTGTGAGTGATAACACTGTTGTCAAGAAATATCCGCTGCTGGCCCGTGCTATATAAACTAATATTTATTTAATGAGAAGTGAAACAGTAATTAGTGATAAGCAGTAGGAAGTGTATTTTCTTTTACAGAGGACAGTCGTGAAAAACCTAGGCTCACAATTACTACATGCATATTTTAAATATGGGCATACATCGATATTTAAAAGCAACCTGTTGGTCAGATACTTAAACCTCTGAAATACTTTATAAATGTTTTTTTTTCAAATTGGCATGGTATCCGATATACTTGCTTGGAATTAAATAGACAGAGAGAGAGAGAGAGAGAGAGAGGGAGAGAAGATATTTAACTGTGCAATAAGCTATTTATGGAGTATATTATAATATTATAATAGTTTTCAAAATAAATATGAAACCACTTAATAGCAATCTTTATCACTATTTGACAACTGTCATAAAATGCATTTGCATTGGTTTTGTCCATGAAAATTGATGCATGCTTGATAGAAAAAAATGCTACTTAGTCAAATCGCATCAAGAAAATGTTTCCTGTAAAATTTGAGTTACGAACACCTAAGAAGTATTTGGTACACTCTCTTTATTTATATATATATATATATATATATATATATATATATATATATATATATATATATCTGTGTGTGTGTGTGTGTGTGTATATACACTAACACACATACACAATGGTAATGCAAGTGCAGGCGCGGACACACACACAGACACACACACACACACACACACACACACACACACACACACACACACACACACACACACACACACACACACACAGACAAAATCTGCTTGTACAAAGAACTTCCCAATGCATGCTTATAGCAGTCTCACTAAAAAGCCATTTCTCTTGAGAGAGGTGATTACAATCTGATTCAGTTGTTATCAAACACCTGAAGGAAAACCTTTCTGCAGTGCATGCAACAGTTTTCAAAAGAATCAACAAAACACAATCACAGATTAAATACACTGGAGCGATATATATATATAGCCATGCACTATTCTGAAACTAATTGTTATGACATAGACCCCCGGATTCACTAACCTTCTGTGCAGGACTAGCGTAGCCCTGCACGGAAGCACCCATATGGGAGCTGTACGGTAGCGCACCATGCATAGTAATGAAGGTGCGCTGGTCGAGCTCCTAGGCTTACACGAAGCATGTACGAGTGCAGGGGGCGTGTCTGAGAGCAGAGCTCTCAGAATATACATGTCTCTGCAATGAAGGACTGCTGAAAGGTAGTAAACAATGAGAGAGACCGCCCATAGATGTACGCATAACCCCAGCAACGTCCCCCCATATGTATAAGAGCAATAGTGAATAAAAAAATAAAAAAAGATATGTATTGTTAATGAAACAGATGAGGTTTAATTGTAAGTGCACAGGGTTTCCCATCACTTAGCTGCAGTTAAGGTAGCTTAAATAGCAAAGGAGGATAAAAAGCAGGATATGTGCAAATGAAGCAGTACAGCAATATTGTAGTAGGCAGAGCGTTCGCTTCATAAGCAATTAATCCTGGTTCGAATCCCACTGCAGTGCATTCAATTTCCATGTCAAATTACTATTATGATCAATATATTTAGTTGTATAACCTAATAAATAACATATATCTGTGAACTGGAGTAGTAAGCTGTGTAATGAAGGATAACCCCATACACTTGCCAAATTCACCACCTCCCCAAAAACCAGCAGACTATTACTGTTTAAAATATAGCAGTAGTAAAGATAAATAAGCATTAGTAAGCAGGTGCAAGTCTGTTTGCACAACAGTAAGCAGTGCTTACACAAAGTAAGCAATAGTGAGGCTAACCATGTGTAGGCGGATGTCACAGGATGTTAGCAGTGCTCACCATTGCATAAACCCACTAACAACTACGTAAAAGCACTTCAACCACCCCATATCCAATGGGCTTCATTCTGGCCAGCAGCAAATTAAACAGCCTCTGTAAGGCTCGAACCCAGGAGCCTGAAAACCATAGCCAATGTGATTTAGCACTAAGCCACCACAGATACGCATAACCCTGATGTTTCCACAAACATAGCATCCGGCAATACCATTCAACATTACAGGACATGTACCCAATTATGTAGATGTATGTGTGTGTGTGTGTGTGTGTGTGTGTGTGTGTGTGTGTGTGTGTGTGTGTGTGTGTATGTCTGTAACTAAACAGATACACACCTTTCCCTCTCTGTATTACATATATATATATATATATATATATATATATATATATATATATATATATATATATATATATATATATATATATATATATATATACATACATACATATATATAAATATCCACATATTGATATATACATATGCAGACAGCCATACATCTATATGTCGTTAGATATATATATATATATATCTACAGCAATATATCTATATATGTATGCAAATATATATATATATATATATATATATATATATATATATATATATATATATATAAATATATATGTGTGTGTGTGTGTGTGTGTGTATATATACACAGACATATATCTATAGGTATGATACAGCTCATAAGAATGACATATATGACCACAGGCACTGCCAATGGGGGTGAGGAGTCACAATCACAGCCAAACAGGTGAAACATACAAACAAACACAAAAAAAGAAAACAAACCACTGCTTCCCAAACTACAGGCAGGATACTACCAGTGGGAGAAACATTGTCAACCTACTAAGTCTAATATAGAAACAAAGACAAGAACATCCCTTGCGGGACAACCCAAAAATGTATGGCATATTTGGTTTCTTGGCATTACACAGATTCGCAATGGCAGGGCATGTATGTTCTCGGACTACAAGGTTGGCAAAGCCTGATGATCCATGGGTCGAGACAACATACATGATGGGTCCCGAGAAGTGGAGAGTGGGCATTGTGTAGTGGTATGGTTAGACCTGACCTGCACCCAGAGAAAGGAAGATTGCTGTGGAGGAGGAGCGGGGGGGGGGGGCAATGAGTATGAAATTATGGGTCGAGGTGTGCTGGTGTTGGATGAAACGGTTCTAATCGGACCGCCTTGTGGATGTAAGCAATAGTGTGAATTGGGCAGAGCATTCACCTAACAAGCATGCATTTCAGGTTTGAGTCCCACTGCAGCACAGTCTATTTTACTTGACAAAGCACTTTATAACCAATAGTTTTGTTGCAAAACCCACTAAATAACACATATGTATGAACTAGAGTACTGCAGAAAATGCACATGTGATGTCGCAGTGTCATAATGAATAAGGCACTAGTAAGCAGGTATAAGCACAAATAAGCAGTCGTAAGCATATGTAAGCACTACTAAGTGTGTTTAAGTGTGTCTGCATGGGGGTAAGCACTGCCTGCACAGATTAAGCAATATGGAAGCTAACTGAGTAGAAGAAAGTGTGACTGGAAGTTAGCAGTGCTTACCTCCGCACAGACATGCGCACACCCTCTTACAACTGCTTTAAAGTGCCGTAATCACTCTGCATCCAATGGCCCATGTTTTGTCCAGCAACAAAATAAACAGCCTCTGCAAGCCTTGAACTCAGGACCCTGCACATCACACATAAAGTATTTTTCCACTAAGTCATGAGAGATATACATAAATCTGATGTTTTCAGAAACATATCATCCAGCCCAGTCATGCAACAGAACAGAGAATATATACCAACATCTAGATGTATGTGTGTGTGTAAATGTATTCATATCTAAACAGATACAACATATCTATATATGTATATATATATATATATATATATATATATATATATATATATATAAATAAAATGTAAATGTTCATTTGTTCAAAATCTTAAATCTCCGAAAGTTCTTCACCGATTGCTTTGAAATTTTCACACAATGTTGCATTCGAATAGGCGTGTGTTTTTATATACCTACTATATATAGATGTCACACATTGCATTCAAATACGCGCGTGTTTTTATATACCTACTAAGGATTCTATATATTTGTATACAAATATGCAATTTTATATGTTTTTGTTATAACTTTCTTTCTTCTTTTTCAGTGCAATCGATTTTCTTTAGTTCATCCAAATAATGTCTCGCAGAAGATCAAACTTAGGTTGTCGTACTCGCGGAGCGGAAGCAGTGTGATAAGTAATTGCAAATCAAACTGAGGAAGAACGGGCATCAGTGAACGAATGAAACAGACAAAGAATGGCTCAAATATGTGCCAAAGAAGCAGCAGAGCGATGTGCAGCCAGACTTGAGAATGCATGGTTGCGAGCACAGCGATCGCATTTTGCAGCTTCAGATCTGCTTTGTTCTCCTCGATCGACACCAGCGGACAAAATAAATGCTTGCCTGAAATACTCTACTTTGTGGCGACACATAAAGATGTTAAAATTAACTACAAATATGCGTGTCCAGCTGCAAAATGATCGATCAGCTGAGATATTCTCACATCAATTGCTGGAAATTGGGACCGGAAAGGTGCCGGTTGATCTGACCACAGGACGAATTTCATTGCCTCATAACTTCTGCAATTTAGTGACGTCAAAAGAAGAATTGGTTGAAAAAGTATTTCCCAATATTCAAACCAATTATAAGAATCACAATTGGATGACTGAATGAGCTATTCTTGCGGCCAAGAACAAAGACATTTACGAACTTAACAATACTATTCAGTCTAACATTCAAAGTGAGGCAGTCACATACAAGTCTGTCAACACTGTTGTGGAAGCAGATGAAGCGGTTAATTATCCAACAGAATTTTTGAATTCACTCGATCTGCAGGGATGCCACCGCATGTACTGCAATTGAAAATCGACGTGTCAATTATCATGTTGCGAAATATCAACCAGCCAAAGCTTTGCAACGGCACACGGCTTGCAGTAAAAAAATTAATTAGCAACTTCATAGAAGCAACAGTCTTGACAGGACCTTTCAAAGGTGAAGATGTCCTCATTCCTCACATTCCTATGATTCCAATGGATATGCCATTTCAATTTAAGAGATTGCAATTCCCAATTCGATTGGCGTTTGCAATCACCATCAACAAAGCTCAGGGTCAATCTTTAGAATTGTGCAGTTTAGATCTACACATGGATTGCTTCTCACATGGACAATTATATGTTGTGTGTTCTAGAGTCAGCAAACCAGACAATCTCTATATCTGCACAGACAATGGAACAACAAAAAATATTGTATACCCACAAGCATTGTGAAATTAAACATATTAGAAATGTGCGCTTTCTCTTTTCTTTCTTTTCCATTTAACCAGACTGAGCCACAGCAACGCGTGGCTGGGTACAGCTAGTATATATATATATATATATATATATATATATATATATATATATATATATATATATATATATATATATATATGCACCTATATGTCTACATATACACAGCAAGGTACATAATGTTCGCAGATAAATAGCTATGTAGGTATATACGGACATAGTCATACATATGTAAGCTGATATATATATCTATATAGGTACATGTGGCCATACATTTGTAGATAGCTGTAGTAGATTAACAAAAACAGATATGTCCATGTGCACCATTAATTGGGTTGAGAAGCCCCAAACAATATACATCATGTACAAATAGGCATATCCCCCCCAGCCAAACACGTCCGGCCTGCAATACACTACCAAGTGTTGCAGATCCCATAACAAGGACCTGACATGACATGTGCACAAGATGTAAACAGTACTACATCCCACCTGTATGATGTCTGGCTGGTATTGGTAACATATCATGCAGTACAGTCTGGCTCCCATAGGAATTTTAAAATGAGGAAGCTATCAACATCCCCAGGATACAAATACACAGACACATATCTGCAGATACAGATATACCTGTATATATATATATATATAATTACATATATAGATATACATGTGACTACACATACACACGCAGAGATATGTACAGTAAGATACATATGTAGAAGGTGCACAGAATATGGAAAAGCCACTATGCTTACAGTTCACACCTGAACAACTGGACATTGTATGGGCCACCCATACAAATGACAATCATTGCCTGCAACATATACCCACAGAGAGGTCATAGGAAAAAACATCACACACAGGTTTGCAGGGATGGAAAACCTTTATTTGTGTACTATTGCAGTTCTATATACTATTGCTACTGTAATTGGGATTGTCTGGTGTGTATGGGAGGTCACATCTGCTTTCCACATGTGTGCCATTGGCAACTGACAGACATCCTAAGGACATCATAGTAAAGTACCACTGGAAGCACGTACTGCCCCTGTCAGTTGCAGCAGATATTGGCCAATATGTGTGGACATTCTGACACACTTCGTACAGTCCAGAGGTCTACACAGAACTCCTTAGTGCAAAACATGTGTACCATGCCTGACAATATGGATTTTAACAGTCATGTAGAAAGGTATAACACATAACAACAGGTATATATATATATATATATATATATATATATATATATATATATATATATATATATATGCCACCACAGGTTATGCATTCACACACCCCTGTCTGGCCTGACATGTAATAACTGCTGGTACAGGGGTGCCATGGCCACATACTACTCACTAGATATTGACATACAGCTGTACAGAATCCCACTGCTCTGTCTGACATACATGACTGTTAAAGGAGGCCTGGTAGCAGTACATCTGGCAAGTATCTGCACATGACATCTCACTGGGTAAATACACTAAGCTGCTAGGCATGTAACAATGCACTGTGCAGGCTACAAGCAGACTGGCTCAACACTGGCCTACATCTCCTATTGGGGAATGCACATGTACCTGCATATATAGCAGGCTGTACAGGCATGACACAGCACAGGGTAAGATACACTTGTGTGAAAGTGCAAAACCACAACCAATGAGAACACTGCCACAACCACATATGGCAAGCTAGCATAATATTACAGTATATGGACTACCTGTTCAACACCATCCTCATATGTGCCACTCACACACTAACCCTGCATATAATGGGCCACTACACAGTTCGGTTTGATGGTTGACTGTGGCATGAGACATGTGTGTGTATGGCCCTACAAACATGTAAGCCAATACAGTAACATACAGTGGAGCAGCATGTAACATCAGATAGGACAGGACTTAGGATGCTGGCAACTACCACAGTCTGTACACAGGTGAAGGTACATATTAACAATACACGCACTGTCAACATTCACTGTAAGTACACAGACCTCAGTACTGTACAAACAACCACAGTTTGTCCAGGTTATGTCATCAAATATAACCCCTACTGTACATAACATGTGTAGCAGTCTGATATCTCCCTGGCTTGTTATCAGATATGATGACAGTAATTATGGTGTACAGCACATATGGACCTCTTCATGCACGACATACGTATGCAGGGCCAATACTGAGATGTTGCTGTGATAATCTCATACATTTACTGTTGTAACTGGGTTTGTTGCAACATATGTCCTATGAGGGATATGTAGTCGGTAACTGTCACGGCTTTCACCATCTACAGACTGCAATCCTCACACTACCTTCTGCAGTTCACAGATAGATGCTCTGTGGGTAGCACGTGAAACAAAAGGCACAACACACTGCCCAGTCTGCAGATGACCATACAGCTAGGGATTCCTCATAAACATAGAACTGACATGCCAGGTATTGAGAAATGTAGGACAGCCATATCCACACACACACTGTTAAACCGACATAACTCCAAATGCAGTATAGCAGCACTAACAGACTGTAGTCAGGTCAGGCACATCCCCCTCTTTTGTGTTGCCCTGTTTCCACAGTGTATGTTGTTAGAGGTAAATCCCCAATCCATCTGAGATGCTGTTTAAGAAACAACAGATCTAGTTCCTGCTCACAGTGAATGAAAAGGGCCAACACCAACATGATGTTCCTAGATATTGGAGTGTGTTTCCATGCAATTGGCTATGGGAATGTTACCACAGCTGTTCCACATGCAATCAGCTAGGGGATGGTTCCAATTTGTGCAGAGGCCATCAGCTGATCATGAGCATCACTTAAAATACACATGCTGCTGCTTAAGCAAAGCTGGTGTAGGTCTACACATCCACCAGAGAGGGAGTGGGAGAGGTCGACAAAGGCAAAGACAGGTCAGGGAGGGGTGAGAGAGTAAAACCTAAGCATGTTTGTGCCACACACCTATCAGCACAGGGTATCAAATCCCTGACGATTATGTTGTGCTATCACAATTCTATGCAGTTCTTGGATGTGCCACATGGGTTACCTGTTGTGGAGCTCTCAGATCATTTATGTGATGGTGAATGACATCTGCAACAGGGATACGGTAGCTATACAGTAGGTGACGTACACATGCCTGTCCACATGAATAGCTGCCAACGTCAACACAGCCACACTCTCACAGGGAAACACACATTAACACACTTGGCAGGGCTAGGATTACAACTCATCAGTAGTGGGATGGCCACAACACATCACTGTGCAGGTATCACATGCACCACACTGGTCATATGTAGGTTTATGGACAAAGGGTATGGGGAGGTGTCTAACATCAGACAGCATGCTTCAGTATGCCAATGGGGGTTGCAGGGAGTGTGGATGTGAACATACACGCCATACAGCACACACACACAAACACACAGGGTGCCAGTACTGACATGCATGGGTGCATGTCTGCATGGTTGTGTGGAGGTCGACTGTGCAGAACGGCTGTACAAGGCTAGGCAATGGGTATACCTTGGCATCAGGCCACATGATAATGGTCGCATTGTGGTTCAGGGCTGTAGTGTCTGCATTTGCCCACACAGGTGGGTATAGTATCCTCCATCCAGTCACCTGGGTAACTATTGTGTGTGGCCAATGCTGTGCATTGCTTGCCATGTATGTGTTCCTTTGTCCATGACATGGACGGTGTCTGGGATGTGCACACCTCCCACATGCATGAACATTGACATGTGGAACTGTACCTGGGGTGTCCGGCCCATGTTGTGAACACAGATTATCATCAGATGTGCCAGTCTTTCCCACCTGTGGTGGGAACTGGTAATGGGCAGCAGGTTTACACTGCACCTACATTGATAGCATGGTAAAGGCATTCCCTGGTGTCAGTGGCATCTGTGAATACAGGGCATGTTCCAGGCATGGTATGTTCTTTGTGGGTCACATGTGATAGCACCACAGGTGTTGCAGGTGTCCATTGGGGAACATGGGGAAGGTGCACTGTCTGCATGCACTTGCATATTGGACAGATGATTAGGGCGCCATGCCCTCTATTGCCCACAGCTATCACTCCATAGTTACTATCAGTGGCCAATATGCAGTGTACTACCCACATATTGTCTGTTGCCTAGGCATGTGTGTGTGTGTGTGTGTGTGTGTGTGTGTGTGTGTGTGTGTGTGTGTGTGTGTGTGTGCATATGAGACATGGGTTGAGAGTGTGCTCTGGGTAATACTGGGGTTGCTAACTGTGATTGCCTGGCCTTGGTGTCACATGTATGGGTATGGCTTTGCACCCCAGCCTCTCAGCTATTTCACATCTGTTATCCCTGTATGGTGGACATTGTGATATATAATAGGGCCACCATATAAGAAATATGCAAAACCCACTTCACATTGGCCACAGGAGTTGCACACTCACACCCATCTCCACACAGGATACGAGTTACAAACACACACACACACACACACACACACACACACACACACACACACACACACACACACACACACACACACACACACTCACACACCTGTCATACCTGGCAGTAGAACCCAACCTAACTAGTTTGTTGCACTACAACACTATGCAGTTATAGTAGTATGTGCCATGGAAATTACTGGAGTACTCCTTCCCCAAAGGTGTATATCATATTGGATGACATCAGCAGGATTGCCAACATAGGACATTCGAATTGTAGTGAGTGTGACTAGCCTAAAATGCATTGCTCCCTACACAGAGAGTGACACACACACAAAACATCCACAACCAACATGGGCGGCTATAGAACCTCTGACCGGGGGTCTATATCACACTACAGCATGGAGCTGTTATAGGACACATCACTGGGATTAGTGGAGAGCTCCTTCCACAAAAGTGTATTTCACAATGAATGACATCAGCAGGATTGCCAAAGTAGGCCATTTGAAATGTATTGAGTGTGATTAGCCTATAATGCATTGTTCCGTACATAGACATTGAAACACACACAAAACACCCATAACTGCCATGGGTGGGGATGGAACCCTACCACAGTTTTAAATCACTCTACAGCAATACACAGTTATGGCACAGGCTACAGAGATTATTAGACTGCAACTTTCCCAGAGGTGTATTTCTATGTGGGTGACATCAGCAGCCTTGCCAAAGTTGAGTATATGAATTGTAAGGAGTGTGAGTACCCTAAAAATCATTGCTCTCTACACTGATAGGGTCAGACACACACACACACACACACACACACACACACACACACACACACACACACACACACACACACACACACACGCTGGCTATGTCTGGGATAAGAACACCTACTGAACTACTTTATCACACTACAGCAGTACACAGTTACAGGACGGACTACAGAGACTACTGGGTTGCAACTTTCCCAGAGGTGTATTTCTAGGTGGGTGACATCAGCAGCCTTGCCAAAGTTGAGTATATGAATTGTAAGGAGTGTGAGTTCCCTAAAAAGCATTGCTCTTTCCACAGACAGGCACAGACAGACTCACACTTGCCATGTCTGGAATTGGAACACATACCCAACTACTTTACCACACAACAGCAGTACATAGTTATAGGATGCGCTATGGAGATTACTGGGCTACAACTTTCTCAGAGGTGTATTTCTAGGTGGGTGACAGCAGCAGCCTTGCCAAAGTTCAGTATATGAATTGTAGGGAGTGTGAGTACCCTAAAAAGCATTGCTGTCTACACAGCCAGAGACAGACACACACACTCACACACAGTTGCCAAGTCTGGGGTTAGAACTCCTTCCTAACTAATTTATCACACTACAGCAGTACACAGTTATGAGACTCGCCATGGAGATTACTGGGCTACAAATCTCCCAAAAGTGTATTTCACATTAGATGACCTCAGCAGGTTCATAGTAGGACTATGGAGAGGGCAGTGTGTGTGTGTGTCTGCATGGGCCATAACCCATTTATCTAGGGGGTTGACACACCACATGCAGACACACAGGGGTCATATTTCACAGGTATGTGTATACAGCTGCTAGATGACTACTTCCTTGTACAGTCATGTTGCACAGTTGGCACGTGTACCACATAGTCTGTAATGCTGACAGATACTGGTGGCTAGTATCTGCAATGAATGACATCTGCACCTCATGTGTTTGGGGCCCTTTGGCTGTGTGCTGGGTGAAACAGGCCTGGTTGGCTCCGTGTCACAGTCACCCTCTCCCACACATCTATGTATGTCTACCTTTGGTTTATTATAGTGTGTTGTCCTGACATATATGCCTGCATTCCTATCCACAGCATGTGCAAGGCATGAGTGGTGCATACTGACAAGTATCTGCACTAATAACTGCAACTGCCAGATATGTCTGGTCCACTGGTGTTTGCAGACATGGCCTTCATGTGTTTAAGTGTGTGAGTATGCCCAGTATGACCTTTCAGTATGTTGTTGGCTGACATTGCCTTCATTTCTCTAAGTGTGTGAGGATGCCCAGTATAGTCATCTGTAGTAAATGTGTGGATTGTGTCCAGGTAGTTTGTGCCGCAGTGCTGACCTTTGTGTTGTACACCGACAGGTAGCATGCTGTCTCTGCAGGGTATCCATTGATCATTTGGCTTTGACTGTTACTACATTTCTGCATAGCAGGGGGGGCACACCTGACTGTTTCGACATGTCTACACAGGAGGTGAAGGGGCACACCTGACTGTTATTACATTACTATGTAGGATGGGGGGGCACACCTGACTATTACTACATTTCTACACAGGATTGGGGGGGCACATCTGATTGTTATTACATTGCTATGTATGATAGGGGGCACACCTGACTATTTATACATTTCTACACAGGGTTGGGGGCACACCTGACTGTCATTACATTACTATGTAGGATTTGGGGGGCACACGTGACACTTTGTACACATTTGCTATGACTGTACTGGTATGCCAGGTACTCCATTTCATTCTGTATTGCTAGCTATCATGATCATTAGAGGCATACCAGTGTACTACAGATCATGGTTTTGGTTGCCCAACATATTATTTTCTGACTTCCTACCCTTCAGAACTAACATCCCACTGCCTGCCCTGCTGTGGTCTGTCTGTGTAGGCCTGGGGGAGGTTAACCATAGCCATCCTTCAGGGGCCATGGTACAGGCTATGTTTTGGTTTGTCTACACCTGTACTGCTGTCTGAGACTGTTGTTGGGTATGTGAACTGTCCTGACTGGCATGTGTGGGTCATATTGACTCATATGTCACTCAGCACATTTCTTGCAGTGGGTTTGTCACCCTGTGTAGTACTGGCTAATATGGTAACTCCAGTATGTGTTACAGATGTCATGGTGCCACTATGGGTGTCTACTGTCTGCTGCCATAATATTCAGCCACCCACTTCCCTTGCATGCTCACATCCATACCATAGCTACAGGTAATGACACATTCTACTCCATTTGGCAATTGGTGGGTTGATTGACTTACCTTGAGGGTATGCCAGACTTGCGGATGGTGCTGGAGGGCTGCCTATGTTGGATGCACATAGTACACTCCCTATACATGGTTGAGCACAGGTAGTATCATGTTTGGCATCCCTTTTACTGTATGTGTAAGTCAGAGAGAGGTGTCATTCCCTGGGTCCCTACTGTGTCAGTGCATGTGCTATGCATTGCCTCTTTGCCGCAGCCATGGCATTTTGGGCATGCCTCTATCTGCCTACTGGGGCAGGCTCAGGCTGTTCCTCCTCAAGGTCACTCTGTGCCTGAGCAGGCCTTGGCATTGGTGGGGGGCTGTGTGGTCCTGCCCCATGGTGTTCCTCCTGCAGCTGTTTCTGCAGGATCATATTGTGTAGCATAACACATACCATAACAATTTGGGTACATGTAGCTGCTGAATACTGCAAGGCTCCACCGGGTGTGTCCAGACACTGGAACCATGACCTGAGCATCCCAAACACATGCTCTATTATATGTCTGGCTTGTGCGTGTGCCTCATTATGGCATTGTTGTTTAGGTGTGTGTGCATTTCTGATAGGTGTCATCAGCCATGGCTCCAGTGTGTACCCAGCATCCCCCACTAGGTGACCGTAGGGGATGACCCCATTGGCAAATCTCTGGTACAGCTGCATCAGATGCCATATGTGGGAATCGTAATAGCTTCCAGGGCAGCCAGCACACACATTCATTATAATGCCCTGGGCTTCACATATGACCTGGCAGTTAATAGAGGGGATGCCCCTGCAGTTGATGTAGGCCCTACCCTGCTCACCGGGTTGTGCTTTGATGCGTATGTGTGTGTAGCTTATAGCACCCACTACCCCAAGGTATTCTGCTATTTGGTGGAAGAGACGCATATTGCTGGTCAACACCTCACTGGTGTTGAGGAAATATACATGCTCACTGGCAAGTGCTTACATGGCATCCAGGAAATGGTGGAATACTCTGGATGCTGATGCCTGTGGGATTCCCATGACATCCCTAGTTGTGCTTTGGGAGGTACCTGTGGCTAGTATACCTAGGCCTACACATATCTTGATATCCACTGGGATGGGTTCACCTCGGTCAGTTTGGTGTTTCAGGTGTGGCCGGCACTGGTCAACAATTTGCTGTAGGATGTCTCTGTCCACCCTATAGCGCTCCACTATCTCCAGCTCGTGTAGCTTCTGGTAGGTTACCCTGGGTCTGTACACTCTTCTCCATCTCTTCACTGTGGGTTGTTTGGCAGCATTCACATTCTCACCACCCTCAGCCTCTTGCACATGTTGTTCTATGTTGCCTGCTGCAGCCCTTCTCATTTTGTAGGTCTGTTTGTTAAAATTTCCCCGCTTGTATACACCAGTGGTGTAGAGTGTGGGAAAAACCAGAGGGGAAGATGTTTGCTTAGTTTATAGTAGTGTTCTGGGCTGGGCTGGTCTGCTCCCTGTGTAATTGGTAGAATCTGATATATTTCACTTGCCAGCTAAGCTAGTTCTGCTTGATTACCTTCCTACTGGTGTTTTCCCTTCCCATTGCCTCCCTGTTTAAGCCCGTGTGCGCACCTCACAAACAGAGTGCTCAAATTTGCACAGTGCTTCTATTTCCTGGTTTAACTTTTTTTTTCTTCCTGTAAAACCTGGGGCATGGAGCACACACCCGCTTAGGCTTTGTAAAGAGTGCTAGGCAGGTTTAGACACACCCCCTAGCTTAGTTGTGCTAAGCTAAGAGCAAACCCGAGCCACAGGGCTCCAATCCACTTACAGTATGCCTGACACACACACCCATGATGTCACCTACCTCCTAGGCTTGCACCAAGCTATTCCTACTCTTACACTTTTGGGACCTGACTCACATGCTGGGGAGAACTGGGATTCACTATCCTTCCCCTCATTTGCATAGGATTGCCTGTTAACGCATAGTTACATGTCTCACACTGAGGCTCCCCCCTTAGCAACCACTACACACTGGCCAGGTTGTCTTCTGCCTGTCATTGACTTACATGGCAGAATATGGATTTTAGTTAGAATGCTTATTTTATTATTTTTCCCCCAATCCCATATGCTCACCGCTGCCCTACGCTTAAACAGTCGAGACTGGCTACAAAAAAATAAAAGTTGATTTTTTAATTCTTTTCACTGTTTGGAGTGACAATGGCCTTATACTAGGCCATTGGCATGCTTACTGCATGATATGCAGCCTTTATTTGGAGCTGTCATAGCTCCATTTTAGAATTTGCAGAAATGTACTCGGTTACTAACCAAGTGCATTTCTGTAGATTGCACTAGTCTTGCACGGACTGTTGTGAGCTTCCTGGATTGCAAATTCACCTAATTTGCATGGATTTCACCTGCAAATGGGGTGATTTGCATACCAGAGCTTAGTCCGTGCAATATTAGAGCAGGAGCACTCATGCACATCCCTGCAGGCTGTTCCTGGATCGCACAGCAGACATATTGCCTGCTTGAGCTCCTGCACTGATCTTGCACTCCATGCAAGCTTTTGAGAATCCAAGGGAGAGCTGATGCAGGTTACTGAAATTCTTGGATAGATTCCAAAAGATCAGTGCAGAGTAAAAATTACCAAGGAGTGGTTGCTGAAGATGTTAGTGTTCATAATCAGAATACTGGTGTAGAATCTGATGACAGTACCCAGTCCCTGGGCTTAGAAAACCCAGAGTTATGAAGATATAGTGGAACAATACAAACAGCAAACTGCCATGGAACTAAGTGCCCCCAGAATGGCTCCTTACACAGCTAACTACCATAGAAGTAAGTACCCCTAGAATGGCTGCTAACACAGCAACCTACCATAGAACTAAGTACCCCTAGAATGACCCCTAACACATTAAAATACTATGGAACTATGTACTCTAAGAATGTCTCTTAATACTGCAAACTACCATGGAACTAAGTACCCCCAGAATAGCTCCTAACGCAGCAAACTACCATATAATTGAATACCACCAGCATGGCTCTTAACACAGCAAGCTACCATGGAGCTATGTACTCCAAGAATGGCCCTTAACACAGTAAACTATCATGGAACTAAGTACCCCTAGAATGGCTCCTAACACAGAAAACCACCATGGGATTAAGGACACACAGCAGGGTCCCTAACACATACATATGATGTCTGTTGCGTCATTTGCTTGCACAATATTATGCAGTACATTTCAAATGTTATAAAAGCAATAATAAAGGGACAGTACAGTTTTAAATTGTTTACTTTCCTGAGAGTCAGAGTGTACCCAGTAGCTCCAAATTCTACTATGGCAAACTTCAATACATATATATTTTTAACCATGACTTGTTGCCTCACAGCAAGAGGTTCTCCCATTCGATTCGCAGCTGGAGTGCAAGGAGTGCCTTCTGTGTGGAGTCTGCATGTCCTCCCCCCGGTTGAGTGGCGTTCCGAAAGACATGCGTGAATGGGCGTGCCTTCATTGAAGGTTGGGCATTGAGCTGGCAACTCGGCACCATAAAAACCTACTGCCAATCATTAGCAGACCGGAGTTCCCCTGTGGCGACCCGTAACCGGGAAAAGCCAAAAAGACAAACAAACAACATTTGCAATTATAGTCCATTAAAGGTATCAAGTCCTGATATGTAGGTTATGCATTGCCAAGGTGCCAGAATGTGTGTTGTGCTTGTCATGCTACACTCGCAAGGGCACTCTGACAGACACTATCCAAGCCTTCACATTACACAGTGAAGAAAGCATGAGATTCTGCAATATACTATCATAATCTGGCTGCTTATTTACATGTTACTATAGACAGCAACACACTTAATTCATGTTATCCTAATTCTTACAGCAGGAATCTTATATGGAGGTCATGCCGTGGCTTCAATTATCAATAAATGAGAATATTTAACATAACTCACTTGTAAAGGTATGCCATAATGACTATAGCACTGGTTCAAAACACAACATGCTAGATGTGCAAATACCATGGCACTCAGTAGCAACATCTGTTAGATGAGTGTCAGTCTTTGTGGCTTTTGTCTACTGATGCTCATACCTGCATTGGTGTTACAGGTGTAGGACATACCAATATATTAGCAGTGGCACATGAATGTATTCATTGGATAAAAAAATCAGTATGTAACTGTTTTTGTACTTGTTACATATTTTTCTTTCTGCAATGCCTGCCAACAGTATAGCTAGCACATTGACTATTACCTTTCTTTCTCCATCACCAGTGAGGGTCAGTCATAGCATAGGCAACATCTATGCAGCCATGAATGATTTTTTCTTATTTTTAGACATAAATCTTTCTCCATGCAAGTTCATAGATGTGGGGTATGCTACTCCTTAAACTTTCAGTGTCCACTTTCCTGCACCTTGTCCCATGAAGAATACTTCATGGACACAGCTTGGCAGAGCCTATGGGCCATTATTGTAGTTGGCCAGCCTGCCTTCCTTCCCACAAGATGGGTGAGCTGCCATAAGCTGTTCACTGCCACCCTGTCACAATAACCACATTAGCCACTTCAGTACCTGAGTCACTGTTCAGTGCTGGGCCATATGAATCACAGTCAAGGCTTCATCCCAGGTGTCGAGGCCATCAGCTCTGTATTTCTATACAGATAGATGGGTATAGTGTGTGTGTGTGTGTGTGTGTGTGTGTCTGTGTGTGTGTGTCTGTGTGTAGTGTGAATGAAAAAATAACCAGCTTTTAGGATTTCCTCCATTGCTTATCAGGGCTATATACACATACACTCAGACAATGCCTAGTGCTTATGTTTCATGATGATGAAATTAACTGCCTGTGGGTACATTCAATCATGCCTACTATGCAAAGGTCTTCTGAAGGTTTGCAAGACCCCTGTGGCTCTACATTACTGTGACTTTATGTATGCCAGCTCAGACATCACACATCAGTATGAAAAAGGCACATTCCAAATCTTTGCTGTACTGCAGGCTTACACAACTTTGACCCAGCACATTTCAATCAGCTGTGCATGCCAGTCAATAAATTGTGCCTTCAGCGGTGAAAACCACACCAAAAATCATCTATCTGTCTATCTGACTTTGTTAAAATCACATATTAACTAACCTGTTGTGTGAGACAGTGAAATGTACTCTCTTTCCAACTGTAGTGCAATCTCAGAGTTGGTATATTTAGTTAGGAGGGTGTAGGGACACATTGCCCCACACTCCTACCTGGGTGGGTTACAGATGGTGCAGTTTGGGTTTTGCTTTTTTGGGGGTAATTGGGTAAGTGCTTACTTACCCTTGGAAGATCTTCATAGTTCTGTTGCTTCGATGAACTGGGAGTTCGATATTTTGAGTGTCAACAATGTGAAATTCAATAATATGGAATTTTGACGAAATTTAAATATATAAATATATATCTATATATATATCTATATATATATATATATGTGTGTGTGTGTGTGTGTGTGTGTGTGCATATGAATTTATTCCATAAGATCAGTAACTAAAATGACTGAATGCAGAAACATCAATCCAAAAGGATTGAAGCGAAGAACATCACAACCTCACAAAAAAATATCAAACCATCTTTAATACAGCAGGCTCCCCTGCATAGTCACACCTTCTTCTACTTATATATACCAAGCGCATTATTGCTGTATGATGGGGAATGGTCAAATTCACTGTGCCATAACCTATACCTAACAAATTTCCAGCATTTTACTGAAACCCCAGAATTTTACCTCATATTTTTTAACCATTCTTCATAATCTTTCTGGTTTTCTTGCCCAACAAATGCTATCATTTCTCATATTTCACTGAGATAAATGGAAACCATGTGTAGGCATGCAAATGATTACAAATCTATCTATCTATCTATCTATCTATCTATCTATCTATCTATCTATCTATCTATCATCATCATCATCATCAGCCCCCTTTTTCCCCATTTATTTCTACATGGGGTCGGGGTATCATGTTAACTGTCGCCAACTATCGTGATTCAGTGCCACACTCCTGCCTTCTTCAACACTCATGTCTGACTGTCACAGATCTTCTTTCACACAATCCATCCACCTCTTTGCTGGACATCCTCACTTCCTCTTACCTTCTTCCTTTCTGTCCCAAATCTTCATCACCAGATTGCCTTCTGCTTTTCTGCACATCTGCCAGAACCACCATAATCTGTTCTCTTTGATCTTTTCTGCAATTGGAGCTACTTTGGCTTTTGCTGTTATGTTCTTATTTCTTTGACTGTCCCTCAGTCTGCATCCTACTGCCATTCTCAGGCACTTAATTTACTTCACCTCTAGCTTCTTCAATTGTTCTGCCTTTACTGCCCAGATTTCTGTACCATACAGTAGTACTTGTCACACCATTGTCTTGTACATCTTACTTTTTAACTTCTTTGGCATTCTTCTGTCATAGACTACACCTGACACTCTATGCCACTTTGCTGCATCCCCTCTGATTCTAGCTATGACATCTTCATTTAGACTTCCCTTCTCCTCAACCAACCCTCCAAGATAATTGAAGCTGTTTACCTGTTCCACTATCTTCTTTCTCTTTTCTCAGCTTCTTTTGATTTCCCCAATTTGCTGCCATTACTACCATCTTATCTGTGCTTAGTTTCATCTCATGTGCCTTCAGGTTTGCATTCCATTCTCCAATCATTTGCTGAAGTCCTAGCTCAGAGTCTGCCTGTAATGCCACATCATCTGCATACAACAGCTTTGTTGATGTGTCCTCTGACTCGTTTGCTAATGTATGTACAGCAGTGGGTTCAGAGCTGAACTCTGGTGTACAGCCACCCCACTGTGAACCCCTCTTTGAGGCCGAACACTGAACGTACTTTTGTCATTGGGTCCTTTTACATAGCCTGTACTAACGCTATCAATGTTTGTGGGACTTCAAATCACTGCAGTACTGCACAGATCAGCTTTCTTGGGACCTTGTCATATGCTTTCTCCAAGTCTGGGAATGCCCACTTGCACTCTCTCCTCATCTCTAGCTTCTTCTGAAGTATCTGTCTCACTGCAAACATTGGGTCAATTGTGCTGCATCCTGTTCTGAATCTGAGCTCTATCTATCTATATTATATCATCAAATATTGAACGCCTCAAAGAGCAAACCAAAAAAAGAGCAACCATTGTAGAGTGAATCTAAAATTATCTAACTGTAAAAAATATATATATTTTTGTAGGGGGACCCCCACAACCGTGCTAAATCTCACAACAGCAGGGAAAGGGTAAATTCTCAGGTCCCACTGTACTTAAAGATTAAAAGATTTCTCTCTGCCTACTCTGTTGAAGTTTTTTTTTTAACTCCTGTGGGGATTTTTCACTTGCTTTCTGCTTTTTTGGACTTTATGGACATTTGTGAGTTTTCTTATCCAAATAAAATTTGTCATATGTCCATGACAGATAAAGGCAAAATCCATTTCATTCTCAGTCATAGAAGGAAGAAAGCATCTAATCATATTACATAAACTAACAAGGAATAACAACTAATTTCAGTATACATGTTTAACTTTTTGGGATGTTTCACTTTTTTTTCTACTATTAATGTAATCAAAACTCTTGTTTTGTATTAATTTAAGTAAATGTATTTTGGATAGTTTGCATAATAAGTGTGGTGCGCACCTGGTTTTAAACAGCAACAAAATAAAAAAACACAGGAAATAGCAGCTCTGTTCACATCTGAGCACTGGGTATGTGCGGCACACCTCAGGGCTTAAACTGGAATGCAATGGGAAGGGAAAGCAGCAGTAGAAAGGCAATCATAGAGAACTAGCATAGCTGGCAGGTGAAATGTATCAGAACCAGCCAATTACACAGGCAGCAGCCCAGCCCAGCACAGTACTATAAACTATGCAAACACCTTTTACTCTGGTTTTTCCCACAAACTCTACATCAACGGTGTACATAGACGGGGAAATTTTACCTGACAAAACTAAAAAAATGTTAGGGGCTGCTGCTGCTCTCATACATCAATATGTGGAAGAGACTGAGAATGGTAAGGATGTGAATGCTGATGACCAACCCACAGTGAGGAGGAGGAGAAGAGTGTACAGACCCAGGGTAACCTACCAGAGGCTACATGAGCTGGAGATAGTGGAGCGCTATAGGGTGGACAGGGACATTTCAAAGCAAATTGTTTAGCAGTGCTGGCCATGCCTCACACACAGAACCAACAGAGGAGAACCCATCCCAGTGGATGCAAAGGTATGTGTAGGGTTAAGAATACTAGCCACATGTACCTTCCAAAGGCCAACTGGGGATATCATGGGGATCTCACAGGCATCAGCATCCAGGGTACTCCACCAGTTCCTGGATGCCATGTCAGCACATGCCGGTAAGCACATATATTTCCTCAACACCCATGAGGTGTTGACCAGCAATATGCGTCTCTTCCATCAAATAGCAGAATACCCTGAGGTAGTGGGTGCTATAGACTGCTCGCACATACACATCAAAGCACCACCCAGTGAGTGGGGTAGAGTCTACATAAGGTCTTCCCCTCCATCAACTGCCAGGTCATGTGTGATGCCCAGGGCATTATCTTGAATGTGTGTGCTGGCAGCCCTGGAAGTTATCACAACTGCCACATCTGGCATATGACACAGCTGTAGCAGGAAATTGCCAGTGGGGGCATCCCATATGGACACCTAGTGGGGGATGCTGGTTACCCACTGGAGCCGTGGCTGATGACACCCATCAGAAATGCACACAATCCCAAACAAGAACTCCATAATGAGGCACACACACAAACCAGAAACATAATAGAGCATGTGTTTCAGATGCTAAAGTCATGGTTCTGGTGCTTGGACATATGCGGTGGAGCCTTGCTGTACTCTTAAGCTACATGTGCACAAATTTTTATTATATGTGCTATGCTACACAATATGATCCTGCAGAAACACCTGCGACAGGAACAGCATGGGGCAGGGCCACACAGCCCCCCACCATTACCAAGGCCATCACAGGCACAGAGGGACTATGGAGGAGGAACAACCTGAGCCTGCCCATGTAGGCAGAAGGAGGCATGCCCAGTATGCCCAGGCTTTGGCAAAGAGGCAATGCATAGCACATACACTGATGTAGTAGTGACCCAGGGAATGATACCTCCCTCTGACTCGCACATACAGTAAAAGGGATGCCAAACATGAAACTACCTGTGCTTTACCATGTATAGGGAGTGTACTATGTGCATCCGACATAGTCAGCCCTCCAGCACCATCCTCAATACTGGCACAACCACAAGGTAAGTCACTCTTCCTATCAATTGCTGAATGGAGTAGTATGTTCTGCTAGTTGTATCTATGGTATGGATGTGAGCATGCAAGAGAATCGGGTGGCTGAATGGGATGGCAACAGATAGTGGACACCTATATGGACAGCATGAAATCCATAACAAATACTGGTGTCAACAAAGTAGGCAGTACCAGACAAGGTGACAAATCCCACTGCAGTACATGTGGTGGCCCAAATGTGTGTCCATAGGACACACACATGCATTTCAGTGAGGCTTGCATACCCAACACCAGCCTCAGCCAGGAGGACAAGTGTAGATGACCATAAGGAAAGGCTGTGTTAAGGCCACAAATTGATGGCAATGGTGAACAGTCCCCTTCCAGACCTACACAAAAAGACTACAACAAGTCTGGCAGTTGTATGTTAGTTCTGAAGGGTAAGAAGTCTGAAACTGAAATGTACACCAATAAAACCTAAGATCTGTACTCTATTGATATGCCTCTAGTCTGGATGATAGGTTAGAATACAAAACAAAATGGAAGCCAACAGAGTACCTGAAATACCAATACAGTCATAGGAAATGTTTACAGTTGTCAGGTGTGCCCCCCCAATCCTTATGTAGAAATGCAGTAACATGTACATGTGGGTTTAATAACAGTGGAGCACAGATTACCTGAGCTGGCCTAATTTACAGGATAGATTGTTGCATGTGTACAATATGCAGGGGTCCGTGTGTTAGGTTGTTGTGTGTTGTATATTGTGTGGAAGTGGTCAGCATGTAGGCATGGAGGGTTGTGTCACGGTGGCCTATGCCCAGTACTGTTGATGACAGGGCCATGTTCTGACAACTGCATTGTGAACCACAATGCATCTCAGCAATAGCCAGTTCAACAGTCATTCATACACACTGTCCAGATGTCAATATCTGTCACCATCTGAAAGATGGACATGCCAAGAATGCGGGCCCAGACATACACACAGTACACAGGTGGAAGTACCCTAGACAAGAGTACATATAATGTAACCATCAACTGCACACACCTTTGGAATTGAACATACAGGTTAGCAGCACATTAGTATGGAATACTGATGTAGTCTGGCCAGTCACTGGCAGACCACAAAAGGCACAGTTATGAAGTAATGAGAGACTGACTATGTCCCTGCACAAGGCAGCATAAGGGGAATGTACCAGCTATATCTGTGAGTCAGCTGCAAGAAACTTCCATATCACACATGCACTCAGCTCACTCCACCATCAGCCACAGGTTTACCACAGGTCATATCCCTGCTGTTGGGAATGAGTACAGTATGACCCCCATGTCTGTATGGGAATACCAACAGAATGCAGCATGATGAAGAGGTGTCCCATGTAGGTGTGTCCCTAGCTGTAAGCAGCACCCTGCCAGCATCCAGACCAATGGATTAATATGGATAGGAACTATTGCCATTAACACCTCGCACACTTACCCTGTCACCCTAGGGGAATTCAGTGGCTTGCAGCCTGGGAATGTAGGAGTGACAGAATGCACTGGCCTGCTACAGATGGCCTGCATCACTACCAAATGCCCTACAGTCCTCTGTCAAATCCCTGTGTCTCATCCATACTGCCAATGTATGTTATCTCATGGGGTCCCAGCTAACAACATAACACAGACCACAGAACACAAATGCAAGGCCATGTTGACAAATCCCAGTAGCATGCCCACCATGTCCTACTACATGAACCCCTAAATACTGCTGGGATAAAGGGAAGGCTATAGGGATACTTCTTGGATATCGCTTGCATAATGTTAGGAAGAGGATAGAATAACAGAGTGGGCAGGTGTAGAAGCAAAGATGTCATGGAGTGTCTGAAGTCTGAAACTCTGATGTGTTCCCATACTACCCTTGCCTGCAAACCCAGTAATGGGTAGCTACAAACCTGCTTGTAAACCAAAATGTGAAGGGGAACTGACCAGATATATGACCCCTGCATCTGGGTAACCTGAGTGAATCTGTACAGCTGAGAGGTATGGCCACAGCAGGATATATCCATTCTGTTACGTCAATATATGTGCAAGCAGGGGATCCTTAGCCACCACAGTACCAAGGTGCTGGAACATTTATACAGACCCATCAGCAAGTGCCTGCAGCTACCCCTCCAGAATAGCATGAATGTGCAAAAATATGTAGGCTGCAGACCACAATACTGGACACAGCTTCATTCATCTTGTATTTCCCAAGAAATAACTGTGAGTAAATAAGTATATAAAGTATGTATATAAGTATGTAAATAAGTATATCTGTCAGTAATGGATGGCATAATACATCACAGTGCAAAACAGTACATATGTCTGAATATCTCTGCTAACACCAACCATGTAACACAAGCAGCACAGGCACAATAGTTACAGTATCCCACTATCTTTCACCCATTGTGACTCTATATTGTCAACCTATCTACAGATATCCAGCAGAAACAGGTCACTAGCTGTAGGTGTAGAACACCAAATCCTGGGCTGGAGTACAACCTACCTGGAATGGATTCACACACTCAATACAGAAGGTCATACTGGGCATGCTCCTACACTTAGAGGAATAAAACCCATATCTGACAACAACAGTGGTCTATACATATCTGTCAGTCACAGATGTCTGTGCACACACACCACATTGCACACCATTCATGTTTGTACACACATCGGATAGGAATATTCACAGATATCCAAGGCCAGCACACTATAAATGTCAAAAATACACACACACACACACACACACACACACACACACACACACACACACACACACACACACACACACTGATGTGGGAAAAAGAGAGACAGACAGTGACAGAGAGATTTCCATCATGAGACCTGTCCCACTCACCACACATCCAATTGGCCAATATCACATGATATGCTGATGTCAATCACTGTAGACATTTCTTTTGGTATCCCTCAGCCCTATAGTGTCTGTGGTGCTTGTGATAACTGTGTAACATGATAGTACAAATCAGTATTCATCTAGCATTTGTATACCCAGTCCTGTCAAATGTAAAGTTGTTTGTGACTGAGTGTTTGTGTGTTTCCAGAGGAATGTTTTCTGGCCCATTCACACACACTGCACTGCCCATTGCCCATGTTAGGACACATGCTGATGTCAGTCACCTTGATATAACCCTCTGGCCAAGTCTTAGCTCCATAAGCTCTCTGGCACTTGTGATAACTGTGTAATGTTGTAGTGTAACATACTAGTTAGGTAAGAGTTCTAATCTCAGACATGGCAACTGTGAAACTCTGTGTGTGTGGAGATGAATGCTTTTGAGGCCATTCACAGTCACTACACCTCCATTTGCCATAGTTTAGCAAGCCTGTTGATGTCAGTCACCTTGAAATAACCCTTTGGACAAGAGCCAGCCCTGTAAGTTCTGTGGTGCTTGCGGTAACTGTGTGATGCTGTAGTGTAACATGCTAGTTAGGTAGGAGCTCTAATCCCAGACATGGCAGCTGTGAAACTGTGTGTGTGTGTGTGTGTGTGTGTGTGTGTGTGTGTGTGTGTGTATGTGGAGATTAATGATTTTGAGGCCATTCACAGTCACTACACCTGACATTGACCTACTTTAGCAAGCCTTTTGATGTCAGTCACCTTGAAATAACCCTTTGAATAAAAAACAGCCTCATAAGCTCCATGGCACTTGCGATAACTGCGTAATGCTATAGTGTGACCTATTAGAAACACTAGTAACGGGAACACCAGGAGCACCGGGGAGCAGAGATTTATGGAACTCAAGGTGAAGGAAAGTTCCACTTGTGCCTATACCAAATCTAATAGTTGCCAAACTTTGACGAGTGGCACAATTGTTAAAGACAACTCTAATAACTCTAACAAAAACTCTGCAGAACCGGGTGTTGTGGCCAAAGGTTCATCATCGCACTTTTCCGGTGTTCAGCATAATTTAATAGGAGTCAATCAGTGTGGTGGTTCATTGGCAATACAGCGCAATGGAGTATCCAAAGGTAGCGCTGATATTGATTTACCGGCTTCACAAATTCCTAATTCTAATATGGACAGACTTCAATTGGATTCGACAGGACTAACATTTGATTTTTCAATATATGACTATGAGGATGGTGAGGAAGAAATGTTTCGTACAGGCACAAGGTCGAAGCGCACCAAGCCTGTCAGAACGTATGCACATACAGTTGGTTCTGTGTTAGCCAACAAAGGTACTGTAAAAAAATCATGTAATAATCAAAAAAATACTGACAATAGTAATAATTTTAATATGAATACATTTTTATGTAATGACTGCAATTTTGATGAAGTTGACAAAGGGAAATGTGGATTCCCTAACAAAAAAGTGGTGAATGGTAGTACAATTAAAGAAAAAATTTACACTTTAGGAAATCTTATGTGCAATATAGACAATATAAAAATTGACAATGCATATTTGCACAAATGTCTTACAATGAAAATAGTACCAATGGGATTACGTTTTTTTAAATTCCCATTAGGTGTGAATATTAATGAGGAAGTTATAGGGGAATTCAATGAATTTTTTGATGAGTGTGGTTTTAAATACATGAATTTGTTGATTAAACATGATGGGAAACTGTTAGAATGTATTAGTCAAGCAGAACAACTGAATGTGGAGATTGAGAATGATTTATTATTTGATGAGTGGAATAATTTATATCAGAAACAATTTAAGACAGTGGAAAAAAAAATCTAAAACAGTGTATGATAGGAAATGTAAAAAAATAAATAGGGACGTGGCACAATACAAAGAAAATAGAGTTTACAAGTGGTATAGGGATGTAAAAAAGCCATACTCTTCCGATGACCAACAGAATAGATTTGGAGAAAGGAAGAGATGGAATGATGAAGGTTATGTGGTAGATGATAATTACGGTGGCTATGGACACCAGGAGGGGTACACACAGAATTTTCAGAGGAATTGGAACCCCCAATATTGGAAGAAGAAAACAAGGAATATGACAGGAAATTACAACAGGGGGTACAACCAACAATGGAGGAACTATTAAGAGTGAAAGGGAAAGAATTATTGAATGTGATGAGCTGCAATACCAATGTATGGGAAAGAGACAACATAGAGAAGGATGGGGTAGTTTACAGTATGGACAATTTTAAGATTTACAACTATACTAACTTCCAGGTGGAAGATGTACATTTTAAATTACTATCCAAAGGAATGAAATTCATTCCCACACTATCCAAAGGAATGAAATTCATTCCCACACCAAAATATGATCACGTAGATCATTTTGGTTTTAGGTTAAACCAAGTTAAATAAATATGATCTGTTATGTTCCAGAATAAGGACAAAAGAGTATGCTCAGTAATAGACAAAGGTGAAACAGTATTAAAAAACAAAAGTACATTTATACCTTATATGAACCCTATGGTGGAGATTTTTGAGAAACAGGTACACAAGGATTTATATGAATTTTCCAATACAAAGAAAAAAATTATTGTTAAGGACAATTTAACTAAGGTAGAAAGGGAAGAACTTTGGAACCTAAGGAACAATCATAACATTCATATAATGAAACCTGACAAAGGAGGGGGGATTGTGTTATGCGATCAAATGGAATACAGTGTGAAATTAAATCAGCTTCTTACTGAAACTGACAATTACGAACCGGTTTCTCTGAATGAAATCAATATAGCCTATCAGAGAATTTATTTTATAATAGAATTTTTTTTTGACAATCGTATTATTAAGTATGTATGTATATATATGAAATGAAAAGTACAACATCAATTTTGGCCGTTAGGTATTCCAAAGATACATATTCTCATGCATTCCTAACAGACAAGGACTAGATATGTTTTGTGAAAGTATCAGAAAACATACCAACCTTGAATGGGACAAAATTTGTCTGATTATGGAATGCATGACACTAGTATTAGAACATAATTATATACTATTTGAGGGGGAATATTTCAAACAGAGTAGGGGAGTAGCAATGGGGTCAGCAAGTGCTCCTATATTTGCAAACCTTGTCATGTTAAACTGGGAGGAAGAAGTTTTATTCAAAAGTCAACTATTTTCACATATTATTCACTATACGAAGTTTTTAGATGACATTTATATACTATGGAAAGGAAGTGTGGAAGAGTTAAATAACTTTATTATTTTTATTAATGAGAGTAGTGATTTTCTCCAATTCACACATTCCGTCAGTACCAATGGTATAGCTTATCTTGACACCATAGTGTCTCATGATGACAAAGGCTTTAAATCAAATATATACAGAAAGAATACTTTCTCAAATGATTATTTATATTATAACAGTAATCATCCTAGAAAGATGTTACGCAACATTTTCAAGGGCCAGATTATTAGAGTGGCCAGGATGACGTCTAGAAAGGAGGAAATGTTAGTAGAGATAGAATACATAATTACTATGTTTAAAGAGAGGAAGTATAACAGTAAGATGTTGAATGATGTCAAACAATATGTAATCTCCCAGTCTGGACTAAAATATATACCTATATTAGGGATAAGTGACCCTGCAGATCATGACAAAGAACTAACAAGTGTTAGCAAATATCAGAAGGCATGTATACTCCCATACACACCTTATGTTAACAAAATTAAGGAAATATTGGAAAAACATTGGGGAATATTCCGTGTGAACCCAGAATTAACCAAAATATTAGGGGATAAACCTCTCATAGTGTATAAAATGACATATAATTTGAAGAAAATCTTGGAATCGGGTAAAGAGACTAATTTCAAGAGGGGTGATAATGGTTGTCCATCATATACCAAGAAATGTGGTAACTGTAACCAATGTGTTTATCATGGGGCAATTTGAAACCATCTTGGATAATACCAACAAGACAGTAATTAGGATAGTAAAAGGTAACTGCAACACATCCTTTGTTATATATATGGCTAAATGTCAAACATGCACAGCATATTATATAAGAAAAACGGAGAGGGCACTAAAAAAGAGGATTTACGATCACATTTATTGTATCAGAAAGAAAGATAAGAATAATGCCCTATATAGGCATGTGGAAAAGGAAGGTGATAATCATAGTTTTACCTTTGGAATTTTGGAACACATCAAACCAAATTTGAGGGGGGGCAACAGGAAAGAATGGTTAAGTTACAAAGAAATATGGTGGCAGCTGTTTACAGATGCTGCCACTGAACCTGGTTTGAATGATTCCATAGCGGTGAAACCACTGTTAATAAATCAATAAATTAGTTAAACAGTATAATAACACTATTCCCTTTGACTGTGTTTTGAACATATGTTATATGTCAACTGTTGTTTTATGAAGGTTTAAAATAAGTGAATGTGGAATATGTCTATTATGTAGTGCACTCATTAATTGTGATTTATTCATCAAAAAGCATTCCATATAACATTTTATTATATAGAAAATTAATTAATTTATACATCAATAGAATTTTCACAACCCTATTATATAAATATACATTTTATCTTAACAATAAAATTTACATTTATGGTTATATTTACACATTTATTTATATACAACAAATATAAATAGGAGTATATATTTTATTCTTACTAAGTAAAATTAATTTGATTTTTTGAACCACACTCAACAGTAATAATGTATTTTATGATGTTTAAAATATGATGAATTATATAATAGACAGATGTTTTTCAATAGATAGATGTTTTTGAATTAAAGTTTTTAGGCATATATTTATATATTTATTTTTAAAACAAAGGTCATTTTCTATATATTTTTTATCTTTATAAAGTGATACAACAACAAGTTTATGAATTGTCAGTATTGAATTTTTAATAAGTAATATTTACATCATTTAGATTACATGAGTTAACACGGGATATGTAGTAACATATTTTATAAGCATTTAGATCAATTTTTAAAGTATTTAGATATACATTTAGTTAACAAATAACAATTTATTAGGATTTCTAAAGTAAGGTTTTTTATGATGAATATAGCTTTAAGCCTTGAATAGAACAACGCTGTTTCGCGCCAAAAAAGTTATTTAAATTGTGGATTTGAAATGTTTTTTTTGTTCTGAAGAAGCCTACCAGCTAGGTGAAAGCACTAAACCGTGAATTATGTTGATGTAACTGTTTATCGTTGTGAGTGTTTCAATAAAATATTGGCTGTTTGCACTGTGAATACTGCGTTTCCTCTTATTCTGTTGTCAAGAGAAGATAGCGCAGTCTAATTCACCTTTTGACCTATTAGTTTGGTAAGAGTTTTAATCCCAAACATGACAACTGTGTGTGTTCATGTGAGAGAGTGTGTGTGTCTTTGATAATACCTGATATTATGGACATTTACACTTACTACTCTCCCCTCACCCCTCCTTTAGCACTGCTGCTGATGTTAGTCACCATCAAAGATACCTGTGGAGAGCTTACCAACTTGCAAGCTCCATGGCACATGCCATAAATGCGGAACAATGTTGTAGCAGTAACAACACAGGTATGGGGCTTGAATCCCATTTATGGCAAGTGTTTGTGTCTGTACATATGTATGTGTGTACCTCAAAGATTATGACCCATTTACACTCTACACATCTCAGAGCCTGACTTTAGCAGTCCTGCAAATATCATCCACCTTAGAAGTACCTGTTGCCAACCCTAAACCATGTGGGGTCAGTTGTGTATGTGATAAATGTGTAACATAATCATCCGTAAAGATTGTTATGTAGAGGTTTGAACCTCACCCCTGGCAAATGTAAATGTGTGTTTAGGGAAAATTATTTTTGGGATCTCTCACCCACTACATTACCCAGTGTCAGTATTTACATGGGCTGGTGACGTTAATCACCTTGGAAGCACTTTAGGACAACATCCATCCTATAAGATCTGTGGCATGTGCGATAAATGCAGTGCACTGTAGTAGCAATAAATAGTTAGGTAGAGGTTTGAATCCCAATACTGGCAAGTGTGTGTGAGTGTGTGTGTGTGTGTGTGTGTGTGTGTGTGTGTGTGTGTGTGTGTGTGTGTGTGTGTGCATGTGTGCATGTGTGCGTGTGTGCGTGTGCGTGTGTGCGTGTGTGCGTGTGTGTGTGTGCGTGTGTCTGTGTGGAGGTTGTTGTGATCATGTAATAGCACGATCCATTGTGGGGTGGGTTTTGCTGAATTATTATGTTGAGGACTTAGTTTATGTCACAATGTCCACCTTACAAGGACAACAGATGTCAAACACCAGAGAAGCTGGTGTAGACAATCCATAGCCCTGCATGTGACATTATGGATTGGTGAACAATACAGGCAAATGTTCTATTACTCAGAGAACACTCTCCACCCATGTCTCACACACAAACACACTTGGTTAGGCAACAACCACTATATTGGTAATTCCCTGCATATTGTTTCATAGATAGTAACCATGGTATGATTGCAGTGGACTACATGCCTGTTGACCACAACAGTGCCATTGACATCAGAAAATACTATGATGTGTTACATCTCCTGACTGTGTGTTATACAGCAAGTAAAAGGACATGGCACCCTGTTCCATCCCCGCAGTAGGCAAATAAATGTTTACAGTGGCCCTTTTGCTATGTTCCCCAATCGACGCCTGCAACAACTGTAGAGTCTGCAAATGTAACCCACAAAGGGAATACCATGCCTTATACACATGCCCTGTATGGACAGACACCACTAACTCCACTGAACACCTGAATCATGCTGTCAATATAGGTGCAAGCACAACCTCAGTTCCATAGCCAGGTCTCAGCCAAATGAGGTCAGGAATGCTACATCAGAAGATAGCAATCTGTCCACACAACATGCCACAGAGACCTCAAGTACACTTCCACACATCAAAGAACACATGCGCGGGACATGTGCACAACCCAGACACTCTGTTATGAAATATAGATCATATACATGGGAAGCAGTGCACATCACTGGCTACCCACAATAGTAATCCAGATGAGTGGATGGTGAATACAATACCCAGCCCTGGGGACCACTCCATGGACTACACCCCTGAGCCACACTGGAGACTATTGTCATGTGGCCTGATGCCAAGGTATTCCCTTTGCCTAGCCTTGTACAGCCTTCATGCCCATTCATCTACTACACACCTGTCAAGCAATTAACCTATGCATTTCAGTACTGGCAAGAGTGTGTGTGTGTGTGTGTGTGTGTGTGTGTGTGTGTGTGTGTGTGTGTGTGTGTGTGTGTGTGTTTGGGCATTAATGATTTTGAAGTCGTTCACACTCACTACACCTCCCATTGCCCTAGTTTAGCATGCCTGCTGATATCATTCACCTTGAAATAACCCTTTGGCCATGTTTTAGCCATATAAGCTCTGGGGCGCTTGTGATAACTATGTAATACTGTAATGTAGCAAACTAATTAGATAGTTCTAATTCTGATCCTGCCAACTGTGATAATATGTGTGTTTCTCTCAGAGAGTGTGCATGTGTCTTTGTTGATACCTGATTTTGTGGATATTCACACTTACTACACTTCCCTTACCCCTCCTTTAGCACTGCTGCTGATGTTATTCACCTTCAAAGATACCTATGGACAGCTTTCCAGCATGTAAGCTCTGTGGCAGGTGCAAAAACTGGATAACACTGTAATAAAAATACATAGTCAGGTAGGGGTTTGAAACTCAGTGCTGGTAAGTGTGTGTTTGTTTGTGTCATCAGTATCCTGTGTGGGTGCTGGAGTGAATGTGTAATGACAGGAACCATTGCAGTGTGGGTTTGCTACATAATTATTTTGAGGACCTATATGTCCCAATGTCCAGATTACATGGCCAACAGTTTTCAAACACTGTGGAGACTGTTGTAGAAAATCCTCAGTCATAAATGTGTACAGCCATGTGCAATTACTATGTGACAGTATGGATTAGTAAACAATATAGGCGACTGTTATAATACCCAGATACCACTCTCCACCCATGGATCATACACAAACATGCTTGGCTCTTACTCTCTTACTTCCTTCCTTTCTTACTTTGCCTCTGTCTCTCTGTCTCTCTCTCTCTCTCTCCCTCTTTGGTGGATGTGGAAAAATTCATCTGTTTCGCATTGGCAGCAGCTTGAGTTTTGTAAGTAATGCTCATGATCAGCTGATGGCCTGTGCATGGGTTGCAGTCACCCACTTGCTAACTGCATGTGGAACAGCTGTTTTATCATTTCTACAGCCAATTGCATGGAAACACACTCCTATAACTAAGCAATTTATGTGGGTGTTGGCCCTTTTCCTTCACCGTGAGAAAGACATCATGTGGGTGTCTGACAAACAGCATAACAGGGGGTAGTTGGAAATGGGTCTATATCATATGAGCAAATCGCACAAATTGCGAACGCTCATAATATCGAACGTACCGGACCTCGAACTTACTATTGTGCGGGGCTGTGCCCCTGACACCCCCTGCTAAATATATATTCCAACTCCGACATTGAACTACAGTGAGGAAAGGGTAAAGATCCCATTCTTCACTGTACCGCAATCTCAGAAAAAGCACTTCGAGGTCTGGTACATTCGATATTATGAGCATTCGCAATTTGTATGATTCACTCGTATGATAGAAACTCATTGGAAATACCTCTTACAACATACACTGTGGAGACAGGAGGAGGATGGTCCAGACATGGGGAAAGAATGAAAGTATTGCTGTTCTACATTTGAAATAATGTTTGTTTAACAGGGTTTGTGTGGATATGGCTGTTCTACATGATTTAATGTCTGGCATGACAGTGTTATGTGGTTGAGGAAACTTTCACCTGTAGGGCTATCTGCAGACTGGCCAGAGTTTGGAGTCTTACATGCAGTGTGTTACTCACACATTTCCTATCTTTAGAAATGCAGTAGCATACTATGATGATTGCAGTCAGTACATGGTGACATCCATGTGAGTTACTGACTTCATATCCCTCAGAAGAGATATGTCACAACAAACCTACAAACCTTGTTACACCAGGAATTTTCTCAGTTTATCACAAAAATATGTCAATATTGGCCCTGTGTTTGTGTCTCTGTCCCCTAAGTCTGTCACCCTTTCTCCATATGTCATGCAGTATGAGGTGCATATGTACAGTATATCATTATTTACTGACATCATACCTGATAACATGCCAGTGAGATATCAGACTGCTAGACATGTTATGTGTAGTAAGGAGTTATTTTTGAGGACATTCTGTTGTAGTCTGTACAGTAGTAAGGTCTGTGTACTTATGGTGATTGTTGACAGAGTGTGTATTGTGAATATGTTATTTGGTCTGTGTACAGACTGTGGTAGATGTCATTGTTCTTGGTCCTGTTCTATCTGACATTGCATGCGGCTCCAGTTTAAGGTACCCTGTCAGCATATATCTTTGCAGGGCCAGACTGAGACAGTAACCATACCACAGTCAGACATCAGACTACAATGTGTATTGAGCCAATATATGTAGGGTTAGTGTGTGAGTGGCAAATATGAGGATGGTTTTGTTCACACAGTCCATATACTATACTATTAAATAGGCTTACCATAATGTGACTGCGACTGTCTTGAGATTGGTTGTGGGTATGCACTTTCACACTGGTGTCTGTTACTCCATGCTGTTACATACCTGTAGTGCCTGATATATTTGCAAGTACATGTGTATTCCACCATAGGAAACTTGGGTCAGTGTTGTGGCAGTCTGCCTGTAGTTTTCAGAGTGCTTTGTGACATGCCTAGCAGCTCAGTGTATTTACCTAGTGTGATGTTATGTCCAAATATTTGTTAGATGGGCTGTTGCCTGTCCACCATAAGTGTTGTGTATTTCTGAAAAAGCAGTGGGATGCTGTAGAGATGTACATCACTAACTAGTGGGAAGTATGTGGGCTTGGGACCTCTGTTTCTCTGGTTAATATGTGTTAGGACAGACAGGAGTGTGTGAATGCATCAACTGTGTGAGCTTATCTATTCCAGTATTTTTGTGATATCCCTATTTACATGGCTGTAAAAATCCACTTAGCCAGGCTTGGTCAACACGTCTTGCACTAAGAAGTTCTGTGTATACCTCTGGACTGACAAGATTGTGTCAGACTGTCTACATTTATTGGTCATATCTCTGCTGTATTCCACAGGATCATTACTGTGATTTGTGTGTTACTTCACTATGATGATCTTATGATGTCTGTCAGTAACTGATGGTGTACATGTCAGTATCAGGTGACTTCCTACACAACATGTCTGTTGACACAACCCCTGTTACTGTAACAATATTCTACATTTATACCTGCAATACTTACATTACATTCCCTTGCACTAAGAGGTTGTGACTATTATACATATATATCTATATCTATCTATCTATCTATCTATCTATCTATCTATATCTATCTATCTATCTATCTATATATATATATATATATATATATATATAACTATACAGATATATCTATATCTATCTATCTATATCTATCTATATATATATATATATATATATATATATATATATATATATATATATATATATATATATATAAATAAAACTATACATATATATCTATATCTATCTATCTATATATATATATATATATATATATATATATATATATATATATATATATATATAGATTCACACACACACACACACACACATACATGTATATATATATATATATTCACTTTATAATCCCTAAATCCTGAAATACCGAATCTTAGAATTTTGAGACCATAAAGCTGAAAGCTCTAAATACCAAAATCCCAAAAGCACGAATTTTGAAATCGCGAATCCTACACTAACCAGACACCACACATATAAACAAACACACACCTTACCCACACACAAACCTACACTACATACTAGCACCCCCCACATCCCACTACTTAAATATACTAACTGCAGGGTCACACTACACAGACAAACACACGAAAACACCACCACACACCTACATTACCCTTCCACACACAACACAGTCACAACACACAATGACACACACTAAAGCCCCTAACCAACACCCGTAAACATACATACTTACCTGAACTTCCATTCAAACACCGCAACACCAGAAGTGCTACTTCAACATCTCCAAACGTCGGGATTTTGAAATTCGCGCTTCTGGGGTTTCGGTATTTAGAACTTTCGGCTTTATGATCTCAGGATTCTGTAATATGGTATTTCAGAATTTTGAGATTATAAAGTGTTCCCATATATGTATGTGTATATATATATATATATATATATATATATATATATATATATATATATATATATATATATATATATATATATATATATATATATATGGGTGTATATATGTGTGTATGGTTCCCTATCAGAAGCCTGAAACACTATAAGCCTGAAAATCAAAATCCTGAAACCAGAAGCCTGAAAATTCAAACAAACCCAAAAATCCTGAAACTCAAAATCCTGAAAACACAAATAATGCTAATATGTCACTATAAAGACACTAATATCTACCAATTGACCCTGACTCTAACCCTAACCCTAAGGTCCGTCAATATCGTACACTCACCTGACCCGCGCCCTAACCCTAACTCACTTAAACCGCCCCTAACCCCAATATTTGTCACTATTGCATAGATGCCTAACCTGCACCCTAACCCTAACTCACTTAAACCGCCCCTAACCCTAACATAAAACCAACCGCACACTCACCTGAACCCAACGCATGACCTTACACCACAGGGCTAACAATAGCAAAGCCACAATGATGTCAGTATGTCCATTTTGTGTGCCCTCTTCCTTGGAATTCCTTCTCCACATCTTCTAGATTAACAAAGAATCTGTCATGCTAGTAGTGATTATATTTGAGAAAATATGGGGTGGGTGCATGCTATCCCTATGTAAATAAGAAGGTTGACAATATACATTTCTATACATCCTGGTTTCAATACCTGCACTGCTTTGTTGCACTACTACATCCAAGAAGTTGATTTCTAACCTCGACTTCTAGTTAGTAAATTGTAGAAAATTATTAGTGTTGTTTAATTCTGTACATTATTCATCCAGTGCTTCTTCACTACTCTTCCACCCAATAAACAGATCATCCACAAAGTGTCTGTATATCCTGATCTGTGTATTCCCTTTGGAGTGTATATGATGGTGTTCCCACTCATCCCTTACCAGGTTGGCATAAGAGTTAGCACAACTAGTGCCCATCACTACTCCAGCTATTTGCCTGTAACACTTATCACTGAAGAGAAAGATGTTATGCTCTAAAATTATTTCCAGCATAATACATAAAAATCTATTTGACTGTTCTGATGCTTTCCGTGTCTCATAAGGGATGCTTTCGTCAATTCTAATCATTCGGAATTTGGTATACATGTAAAAAGAGTCGTGACATCCAAAGTCACTAACCAGTCATATTTCTTTCCCTCTGAACCTCCACATATTTCATGTAAGTCATTAAGAAAATGTTGAGTATCTCACCACTTTCAACTGTTTATTTATATTAATAGAAATTGGATCAATAAGCCAGCCTGCTCCTGCCGCTATTGGTCTGAATTTCAGAAATGTGGGTTTTCTATGGATTTTGCGTAGCCCGTATATTCGGGGTATTAAGGGTTTCTCAACATGAAAAAAATTAAACAGATCTTTATTAATAACACCCATTTGCATACTTTCCTGCAGAGTCCTGTTAATACTTTCATTCATGTCATAAGCAATGTCCGAAGAGACAGTGTCCTGTGCAATACAGCAGAGAGTTCTAGGGCTCGAACCCTATGTGTAAACGGGGAGGGTAGCGCAGAAGAGGAAAGACCTGCCATTCAATACACAAAACCACACATTAAAGAAGATGTGGGCTCAAGGAGGATTGAATTAGTGTGGAATATTTCAAACCACACACTAACAGCAGCTGAACATTCGCCACTGACCAAAAGTTTGTCTTTTATTCCTTCTTCCAAAGTTGAGATAAGAGATTTGCTAATTGAACTACGACTCTTGGTATGCAATGTAGCCTTGAAACTTTTATTTACTGATAATGACACTTCTGTGAATGATAGAACTTTTAAGAAACCTAGTACAATGATACCTAAGCTACCGGAACATTTAGATGTGTTTATTAAACGTTGTGAGAAGGTTTATAAATGTTGGGTAGCAATGGTAACACACAGCATGAAAGTAATTTATCAGATGGTGAAAGGCAAGCACTCTATGATCTACACAATAACACTGATATAGTTGTAAGTCCTTCACACAAAGGAGGACCAGTAGTAGTTTTAGACTCTGAGTACTATAATACTGAAATGCTGTTGATGTTAGCAGATGTTCATACTTATCAAATTGTCTCTTCAGACATTGCTTATGACATGTATGAAACTATTAACAGGACTCTGCAGGAGAGTATGCAAATGGGTGTTATTAATAAAGATCTGTTTAATTTTTTTTCATGTTGAGAAACCTTTAATACCCCGAATACACGGGCTACCCAAAATTCATAAAAACCCCATACATCCTAAATTCAGACCGATAGTGGCAGGAGCAGGCTGGCTTAATGAGTCAACTTCTATTAATATAAATAAACAGTTGAAAGTGGTGATAAATGAGTGCCCTAGTATACTTAGAGATACTCAACATTTTCTTAATGACTTACATGAAATATGTGGAGGTTCAGAGGGAAAGAAATTTGACTGGTTAGTGACTTTGGATGTCATGTCTCTTTTTACATGTATACCAAATTCAGACTGATTAGAAATGGTCAAGGCATCCCTTAGGAGACATGGAAAGCATCAGAACAGTCAAACAGATTTTTATGTATGTTGTTGGAAATAGTTTTAGAGCATAACATCTTTCTCTTCAGTGATAAGTGTTACAGGCAAATAGCTGGAGTAGCAATGGGCACTAGTTGTGCTAACTCTTATGCCAGCCTGGTAATCGATGAGTGGGAACACCATCATATACACTTTAAAGGGAATACACAGATCAGGATATACAGACGATTTGTGGATGATCTGTTTATTGGGTGGAAGGGTAGTGAAGAAGCACTGGATGAATAATGTACAGAATTAAACAACACTAATAATTTTCTACAATTTACTACCAAGAAGTTGAGGTTAGAAATCAACTTCTTGAATGTAGTAATGCAACAAAGCAGTGCAGGTATTAAAACCAGGATGTATAGAAAAGAATGCTATCAACCCTCTTATTTACATAGGGATAGCATGCACCCACCCCATATTTTCTCAAATATAATAAAGGAACAAGCACTCAGATCATCACGCTTCACTACTAGCGATGACAAATTCTTTGTTAATCTAGTAGATTTGAAGACGGAATTCCAAGGAAGAGGGTGCACTGAAATCCAAATAAATTCAGTATATGAACAGATTAAGGTTGAGAGGCATGGAAGAGGCAAGCCATATTTCTCAACGAAAGTAGTTAGTATAGATAAAGATGATGCCACAGACATAAGAATCTCCCTAGTTATTTCATATACTCAGGAAATAGGTAGTGTGAAAAGCATTATAAACAAGAATTGTCACATTTTACTAGTTGATGAGCAAACTGAAAGGTGGGTAGGGCAGAAGCCTAAATTCACATATAAAAACAGGAAAAGACTTAAACAGCAACTGTGTTATCTGAGGTCTAATGTGATCACCCATGAATTGGAAATAGGCACATGAAAGCATGGCAAGTGCAATTATTGTGAATATATTGATACATCTAGTTTTTTTAGGCACCCCAAAACCAGACATTTGTGAGAGATTAGAGCTAAAGCCGATTGCAATAGTAAAGACTTAGTTTATTTAGCCTCCTGTGTTAAGTGTTATATATTTTAAGTTGGCAAAACTAACTGCCATCTCAAAATCAGGATTAGAGACCATCTATATTGCACAAAAAGGGGAGAGGAATAGAGTGCATTGGCTAAACACACTATATCTATGGGGAATGAACATACGTCTTATTCCATGTACTTCATGTAAAATATGCCAGTGAAAGACTTGGTGATTTAGTAAATGGCCCAGAACTAACAGAACTGAAATGGATTTTTAGGCTTGGAGCCCATAGAGGGTATGGGTTAAATGACACACTATCCCTCTTACCTGTCTTAAGAAATAAGAATATTAAGAAATGAGTTTACATGACATAGATTTTATGAAAACTTTTTATAATTATATGTTTTAGCATGTTATTGAACTTGTATCATATGTTAAATTGACTCATTATATGAATGAACAATGGTTTTAAATATGAATGTACCTTTAAATATTTTGGAGGGAAACTGGTTTGTGTTGATTAGGCATGGTATAAAACTGAGACTTTTATTAAGTGTTATTATTTGTCTGAGGAAGTAATTTTTTTACGAAAGCGCTTACACATTACATTTTTGTGGAATTGGAATAACAAACAGACTTGTGGAATCTTTACCAGTGTACCTGTTTCCATACCTCGGGAATTTTTCTGATTTATATCTTTGGATTTTGCTCACTTTGGTTTGAGATGGCTTTTTTGCTTATATATATATATATATATATATATATATATATATATATGTATATATATATATATATATATATATATATATATATATATATATATATATATATATATATATATATATATATATATATATATATATATAGATAGATATATATATCTATATCCTTATGTGTAAACATGAGTGTTGTGTATACCTTCCCAGATGTGTCCCACCATATTTATCTATGTGTATATTTAGCTATAAGAACATGACTGATTCAATGCTATTTTCACTTACAAGTACTAAACAATTGTTGTCAAGGCAGTTGTTCACTACTATTCATTATGTGTACTGAATGATATATTTGAAAAAATAACAAGCATCTTCACAGCTTAGTGGTTAACTGGTGTGTCTATAGTGTACAGGGTCCTGGGTTCAAGACCTACAAGGGGTGTTTGTTGTTTTGCTAGGCAGAACAAGGACTGTTGGATACAGAGTGTTTAAGGCAGTTTTGAGCAGCTTTAAGTGGATTTTCGTGGGTTTGCATGATGGTATACTGTGCTAATGTATGGTTAAACAAAAAGGCGCTTACACCATGTAGGCTTCACTTACCAGTGCGCAAATGTGCTTAGCATTTATATTTAAGCAATGCTTACACCTGCTAAACAAAGCTCAGCCCTGGTAACCAGTGATCACATTCCAGTCTGATGAAATAGCAGGGAATGACATCTTTAATAAATGTATTTAATTCAATCTACATAACATGCTTCTATGTGCTGTCATTACAGTAGCTAGGGGTGTGAGTATACTGTATGGGATACCTGAGTATATATGGCTATTACAACAGTCTTTTCTCTTTGTATGTGTTTCATACATGGGTAGTATCCCAGGTCATATGCAGTCACACTTGCATGTATTGTATCATTACATTACTACGGTTAACAGTGCTTTCACAAGTAAGAGTAGATTACAGATTGTAGTACTGGAACCATACACCCCCGCATGGAAAGCTGGACTCTGAGTACTGACTATTGTGTTCTTGGTGTGTGAGCTGTATGTTATTAAATATTTGCTACTGGATATTGATCTGATATGTGGATATCAACTGTAGACTACTATGTGTATAGGACATGTCATTGAGGGCTGCTGTCATGTAGTAATGGCATAAAACATTTTTTGTATTAGAACAAGTTCCCTTGAATCCTAGAGGTGGGGACTGGGAAGCCGCTGTTGAGTACAAAGAATTAACTTGGCAACTTAGGCTAAATGCAACCAAACCACCTGGTTTAAATGATGCCATAAGTATCAGCAGTCTATTGAAATTGAGACGAGCAAAGCTTTAGAACGATTTTATATGGCAAATCTTGTTATAAGGCTTTAACAAGTTGGTTAAGCCTTACAGTTTTTGAAAATTATTGACTTGCTGCTAAGGGGTACATGTATTATTTATTATTTTTTAACATAAAATGTTTAAGTACTGAACTAAGTACCATAATGATCAGTGTAGTAGGATATAGACAAGATTTTATTATTGGCATACATTTTATGACATGTATAGATTCCAGATTTTCACATATTTAATATTTATGGCTGTATATTTATTAAGCTAATTGTTTGTACGATATACTATCAGTTTTTTGACATTAAGAGTTCGTATTAATTTATTTATTCACACACAGTGTATAGAACAACATTTTAATATTTCAAATATTGTTAACAAGTTACACGCATACATTTATCACTGGTGTGGCGTTGAGGTCAAACATATTTATGTAGTACAGTTTTATTTGAAACTATTTATACATGACATCTTAAAATATTTACGTATGATATTTTACGTACATATTGGGGGTTTTTATGACAAAGAGCAATTTTAAAGAAAGAAATTTTACGTTTATGGTTGTTTATGATTTATCACAGTTAACATGTGGTTGAATGTTTGTTTTTATTCATTTTTATTCAATTTTTATTCAACTTTGTAGAAGACACTGTTACAACTATATTCAGTATATTGACAAAAGGTTTTAGTTTAATTTCCAAACAAGTCACCTTGATTAAACCTAATTAAATATGCTAATGGTTAATCAACTGCCCTACTTAAAGGGAATCAAACATCCTGCTGTTGTATCTTGAAAAAGCCTGGTATTTACACAGGCGAAAGCGCTTGATGAAGTTGTTTCTATCTACCTTATTGTGTTGTTCGTTTTAAAATAAAGTTATTTTAGAGTCTTGAAGAGTCTTGGAAGAGTTTATTGGGCATCGACGTGCTGTTTGCAGTATTTTGTGGATCTGTGGGACTCAGTTCATTTTTTTGCTGTTTTATTGGATATTCTACATGGCAGAGAGCACAGATGTTTCCGACTTTCCAAGCACACCACTGATCTTGCGTGATGCGTCAGAGGACACGCCGGTTACGAGAGCTGAATTCCGGCAGGTTGTCTGCCTGCTCACCCAGCTAAGTAACTCTTTAAAAGATAAAGAAAGCAACTCCAATTCTGCTTCTGGAGTTGCAGGAAATCAAATGCAAGAATTTGGTGCGAGCAACACGGGAGTAGAGAAAAACGGAGAAGTACATACTTCAAACGCTAATGGACATTCAGTTGGAACTGTTGCTAAGAACGGATTATCTTTTCAACAGCAGGGTTCATCTAAAGTTGCCGACAACAACCTGAGGGCATTTAATTTTGGGGCATGGACAAGCAAAACATTCACGTTTCAACCAGGTACTGTGGATAATTCTTCGACAATGAATAAAACGGATAATGACTTTTTGTTATTTAAAGAGAAACTGTATGCATTCAAATCAACACAGTTAAAAATAGACTATTTGTATGAATGTGTTAGGGTTAGGAGAGTCCCGAAGGGCCTCCGTTTAAACAAATCCCTTAACAATGCCACTCCTGGGTCACAATTATTTAAGGACATTTCACTTTTATTTGATAATGCAGGTCTAGACATGATCCAACTTATGATTAAAGATTATGAAAAGAAAATAGATGGATTGTTACATGAACTTAATGACTTGAATGATACAATTGTTTCTGATATGCATTTTTCTAGAGTAAAAAAAGAGTATGACAATGTGTTTTTTGATGTTGACCAACATTGTATCAAAATTATGGACAGAAAGATTAGAAAGTTGGAAAGGGATCTGAATGACTACAAAAATGGGGTGGCCTATCAATCGCTTGCCAAAGGAGGGTGGTTCAACAAACAGACTAACAGTAAGGGTGTCAACAAAAATGTTCATAATCATGACAATGTACCCCCCCTTGGATGAACCACCAAGACGTAGTGAACGCTTGGCACAGAAGCAAGGTAACAACAGTAATACAAATACTCCTAACAATAACCCAAATCAGGTTTTTTATTTTCCTCAGGGCAGACAGGGAAACAGGGCTCAGTTTCAGAACAACCACATGTGGGGGAGACCACGGAGATGAGTGTATTATTACCTATTAATGACACAGGCATAGTTGGATCAATCACTGACCCCTATACAATTACAACAAAATGCAATTTTTCAATTTTTAATTTTACTGACATGGATATTTGTGATACACATTTTGAATTGTTTACAAAAGGATTCCACTTTGTTCCAACTAAGCCTTTAGAGATAACTAAAACTATTTTAGAATTAAAATTGTTCACAAGACAACTAAATTTGAACTTATTTTTTAAAGGTGCGTCCTTTACAAAAGAACCAGTTAGTAGAGCTAGTACTTTCAACCCAGCCCTCCACCCGGTTGTTAAGATTTTTGAAGAATTAGTGGAAATGGACATTAGAAAGTTAGGGAAAGCTAACAAGATAACAGAGAATTTATCTGCTAAACTGCCTTTCCCTAATTGATCAACTAAGAGAAGAGCAAATCAGGGTCATGAAACCTGGCAAGGGTGGTGGGGTGGTTTTAATGTACAAGCATGACTATGATGAAAATTTACACAACATACTTCAGGATACTGAGCAATATAGTATCACTTCTTTAAATGAAATTAACATAGCATATGCTAAAATAAAGTTTTTACTACAAGACCACTTGCTACAAGGGGTGATTAATGAAAAATTGTTTAACTTTCTAATGGTCAACAAACCTCTCACACCGGTTATGTTTGGTATTCCCAAGGTCCATAAAGGGTTGGACCCTCTAAAATTTAGACCCATTGTGGCAGGATCTGGAAGCATTACAGAACCTCTGGGCAAATTCGTAGACATTACACTCAAGAAGATGGTTTCATCTTTTAGCCACATTTGCAAGGACTCTTGGGATTTTCTTAGGAACATCAAGAAAGAGTTTTACGAAAGCACTGATTTCATGGTCACCGTGGACGTAGTAGAGTTGTTCCCTAGTATCCCCCATGTTACTGGACTGCAATGGTTCAGTGAAGTTTTAACTGAACATTCAGGTTTAAACACAAATTTAATAAACCTGTTAGTGGATTTTATGGAAATTATTTTAAACAACAATTTTATTTTTTTCAATGGGGAATTTTTTAAGCAAAGAAAAGGTGTTGCAATGGGCACACCTTCTGCCTCTGCATATGCAAACATTGTTTTATTTTATTGGGAAAGCAAGTTCATCCTTACATTACCCTGGAAAGAAAACATTATTCACTACCAAAGATATTTGGATGACATCTGCATATTGTGGAGAGGCAACAAAGAATGTCTCCAAGAGTTTTTAACTTACATTAATAACACTACTCACTTTTTAAGGTTTACATCTAACATCAGTGATTGTTCTTTAAATTATCTAGACGTAATGCTGACCAAGAACATTGAACTAAGGATGTTCCAAACATCGGTTTAGAAAGAGCACCTTTTCAAATGCATTTTTACATTTTTGTAGTGGTCACCCATTTCCACAAAAGAAGGGCATCCTGAAAGGCCAATTTATTAGAGCCTCTAGAATGTGTAACACAGACAAATTGTTTTTTAAGGAAGTGAATACACTAAAGAACTTATTTTTAGAGAGAGGTTACCCCCGGGCCTTGATTGACAAAATGTACCAAGAGGTATTGAGTAAAAGAGTGGATACATACTCTCCTTTATTAGGTTCAGTAAGGGATGATACAACATCTGACAACAACCTAACTCACAAACAAGGTAAAGGGTTTGACTCTCAATCTGCATTTGTGTACACGTTCAACAATGATGCTTACAAAATAAGAAACACTGTTGTAAAATATTGGCCAATTTTAAGATCAAATGAAGACACTAACAAATGGCTACCCACCCAACCAACATTTGTTAATGCAAGGAACATGAACCTTAAGAACATGTTTGAAAGACAAAAGCAACAACTAAAACATACTAAAGGTGCAACAACGGGCACCTTTAAATGCAATTCTTGCAAACAATGTGTATACATAATGAATACTGACTCTTTTTATATTAAATCAAGAAAGTTTAGGGTCAAATCTGATTTGTATTGTAACTGTGCATCTAAAGGGTTAGTCTACTTAGGCGTGTGTCAGGTTTGTGAAAGTTTTTACATTGGCAAAACTGAGAGGACGCTATGTAGAAGGATATACGAGCACCTCTACGACATTCAGAGAAAGAGAGAGTCCAATGCCTTTTACAGACACCTGACAACATGTCCTGAGATGACTTTAAAATTTTTTGTATTAGAACAAGTTCCCTTGAATCCTAGAGGTGGGGACTGGGAAGCCACTGTTGAGTACAAAGAATTAACTTGGCAACTTAGGATAAATGCAACCAAACCACCTGGTTTAAATGATGCCATAAGTATCAGCAGTCTATTGAAATTGAGACGAGCAAAGCTTTAGAACTATTTTATATGGCAAATCTTGTTATAAGGCTTTAACAAGTTGGTTAAGCCTTACAGTTTTTGAAAATTATTGACTTGCTGCTAGGGGGTACATGTATTATTTATTATTTTTTAACATAAAATGTTTAAGCACTGAACTAAGTACCATAATGATCAGTGTAGTAGGATATAGACAAGATTTTGTTATTGGCATACATTTTATCACATGTATAGATTCCAGATTTTCATATATTTAATATTTATGGCTGTATATTTATTAAGCTAATTGTTCGTACGATATACTATCAGTTTTTTGACATTAAGAGTTCGTATTAATTTATTTATTCACACACAGTGTACAGAACAACATTTTAATATTTCAAATATTGTTAACAAGTTACACGCATACATTTATCACTGGTGGTGTATGGCGTTGAGGTCAAACATATTTATGTAGTACAGTTTTATTTGAAACTATTTATACATGACATCTTAAAATATTTACGTATGATATTTTACGTACATATTGGGGGTTTTTATGACAAAGAGCAATTTTAAAGAAAGAAATTTTACGTTTATGGTTGTTTATGATTTATCACAGTTAACATGTGGTTGAATGTTTGTTTTTATTCATTTTTATTCAATTTTTATTCAACTTTGTAGAAGACACTGTTACAACTATATTCAGTATATTGACAAAAGGTTTTAGTTTAATTTCCAAACAAGTCACCTTGATTAAACCTAATTAAATATGCTAATGGTTAATCAACTGCCCTACTTAAAGGGAATCAAACATCCTGCTGTTGTATCTTGAAAAAGCCTGGTATTTACACAGGCGAAAGTGCTTGATGAAGTTGTTTCTATCTACCTTATTGTGTTGTTCGTTTTAAAATAAAGTAATTTTACAGTCTTGAAGAGTCTTGGAAGAGTTTATTGGGCATCGACGTGCTGTTTGCAGTATTTTGTGGATCTGCGGGACTCAGTTCGTTTTTTTGCTGTTTTATAGTAATGGCATACTTATCAGTGTCAGATGTCTATCTGTCAAAACATTCATCCTAATGCATAATCTATTAAGATAGCTGATTTCTGTCTGTCCTCTGTACAAATTTGTAGATGTCAGGTATCCATCTTGGCGGCATACAGGCAATCTATGCTTAACTGACACTGACATGTCTGCCCAGCTGTGTTATGACTGCCACAGCTAGGAAACCCCACCCTGTATGCACCACATGCCATGGATACCTCAATTAGACTACCACAGTCAACAGAACATGCTTGGGTACAGGTATCCAACCCAGACACTGGCCAAGTTATGTAATATATGTTGCATACATGTCAGTTGGAGCCTCTCACTGGCCCTCTGCAAGAGAAAACCAGATGATTGGATATTGCATTTAAATGTCACCCTGGGGATCACTCAAGTGGCATCATTTGATAGATGGCCTGCTGACAAATTTCAGGTGGCATGATACTAGTGTATCCAAATCCCCTACTCTTCTCATCTCTCCATGGGCATTAGCCTGGTACACACCTAAGAACACCTGCACCTATGGAGCCGAGTACTGATAAATGTGTCAGTGTGCATTAATGAGAATAACAGTTTCTGTGTGTTTGTAAACTTGTAGTTGATAACACTCTGAGGGCCTTCTCACCCACTACACTCATCATTTCCATAGTTAGAAAAGGCTGCTGCTATAATTGACATTAAATGTACCTTGTTACACTCTTTTCCCTATGGGCTACCTGGAGCTTACAGTACCAGCATAACACTGTTGTACAAATTGGTAGATAAGTGTGGGTTACCCTCTGAGTCCTGGCAAGTGTGTGTACATGTGCAAGTGTGCATATTTGTAGGATACAGCATTCTGGAGCCACATTCTCCATATACAATACACCTTGCCATACATTATAAGGGGTTGTGACATTAGGAGAGCCATGACAAACCCTCACGTTACAATCCCTGTGGCATGTGCAATAAATGCATATCCCAGTAGTAGCACTGATTAGATAGACAAGGGGTTGTATTTCCATTATGGTCAATGTATGATTGTGGGTATGTCAGAGCATTATCATGGGTTTCAGTGAGTAAAATATCCAATGTGGGGTGTGGGTGCTGGGTATACTGTCTTTACACCATGGTACCCCCAGTATAGGTCCCAAGGTCCACTGTATGAGGACCACTGTCACCATCAATCATACAGGCAACTGATTACACTTTCCAGCCCAATGATGCATGTGCTGTGTGGAAATTCTCTGTAACAGAATGGACTCACTGACAAGGTAGTTAGCACTGATAAACCCAGGTCTCTCAGATGTGTCTATGACTGTTATGTGTTTGTTGATGTGTATATGACAGTATGTCATACTATGTATTGTTCATTAACACCCAGTACATTCCCCATTATCATACTGTACAAGGCCTGGTGATGCTGTTCACTTAACAAGAAACTTGGGACACACATCATCCTAAAAGCTGTGTGGTGTGTGCAATTAAGGCCAAACACATTAGTAACAATAAGTACCTAGGTAGGAGTTCTACTCTCAGTGTTGCCAAGTAAGTGTGTATGTGTATCTGAAGGGATCTACTTCAGTTTGCAGAAAATAGATGTTCCAGGAGATCATTTGTCCGAGAACTGACTCGAAAAAGCTAACATTTCAAAGGGATCATCTTGTGGAAATTCATTCCATCAAAACTAGTAGTAGATGTGTAATTGCCCACTTCCCCACTGTACAGCTGTACAGTGATATTGGAGTTGGTATATATATTTGGGTGTGGATGTTCTGGGCACAGCCACCCTCGTTGGGGTTATTGTTGTGTGTATCCCCCCACTTAGTCTGCTGTAATACTGTACAGTTTATGTTAACAGGTTAAGTAGTTATTAATCACATTATGTGTGGTTCTATGCCACCCCACACCCTCCAAAGTTGAGGGCTGTGCCACCCGCACCAGCACACCTATGTTTACCAACTCCAGGATTGTACTACATTGGGGAAGAGGACATATACCCTGCCAGTACCATCATCAATGACATTAAATGGACAGACTGTTTATTTACTGATGTGATGTTTTGCCTATTTTGTCTTGGTGGAATTACATAGACCAAAATTAGTTAACTGCAAAATTAAGTACATCCATGTGTACAGTATTCTCTATGAATTGCATCAACACCAAAGCCTCTGTGTGTGTGTGTTATTCATAGACATTTGGCATGTGCCACCCAGTACACTTACCATTGTCCACTGTAGATGAGCAGCTGACATCAGCCACCATGCACTCACCTGTATACACCCCTAAGACCTATCAGACATGTGGTACATGCAGTAACTGTTATACAGACCTGTGACTTGTGTTCAGCTATACCCAGGATATGACACAGTCAATATGTCACCACAGTGCCATACCCCTTGTAGGAAACAACAGCCGACCAACATCCTGCTGACACATAGACACCTACAACACAAACTGAATGCATTATGGAGACCACAATCAGTCAGTGTTAATAACAGCTATAATGCATCATGGCTGGATAGCTACACACCCTGACATGTAAGCATTAAACTTTCCAGCTGAAACCATGTTAAACATAATTATACTGCTAAACCTTAATACATTCACTCTGTGCATTAGAACCATATTAGCATGTCCCTGCATCGATGGTATGGATGACAGAGATGTGGCACAGGTATCTTCATATGCACAGGGTGTGTTGTGGGTTTGCCAGAGACCTAGGCTGAGGTGTTTGGTTGACATCATGTGTGTGTTAGGGGGTTCTTTATCAATTGTGCTGTGCAGATGTGGTGTATGTAGGTATGGAGGTGCCCTGGTAGTGTTGGAGATGTGTGTGTGTGTGTGTGTGTGTGTGTGTGTGTGTGTGTGTGTGTGTGTGTGTGTGTGTGTGTGTATGCACACAGTTCTGCCATGTGGTTGCCCTATACAGGGTTTGTTGAACAGCTGCAGACTGTACATGGCAGGGTGTACAGTTCACCATGTCCAGCCATGGACACAGGAACTGTGCCTGCCAGGGGTTCCACGGGCACTACCAGGCAGATGCCCAAATATGGTACTCTCCCTGAAGATGACAAATGTCTGCTGGATCTGCGTCCCTGTTGGGACCGGCCAGGACCATGTGCACGTGGCCTGCTGTGTTGTGGTGTGGACAGCACTCCCCTGCAGTGATGGTGCTGGTAATGCCACTACTGGAGTGGCTGTGACTTGTTGTATGTCCACATAGACCTCCACCTGTTGATGTTGCTGACCTACGTCCACGTGGCTGTCAAACCACTCCCACCATATGCTCTAACAAAGACACCACACAGTCGAGAATTCCCACCATCTTATCCAACCATCTATCCTGGACCTCTGAAAAATAACAGAGGGCACCTGCAAGATCACGGATGTTGTCAAGTACAGCAGAATGAGTAACCCTCTTGAGCCTCAGAATCTGTCTCGTGTAATGTTCCATACATGCCTGTACCTCCATGATGGCCCAAAACATGCGTCTGCTGACAGCTGCTGTGGCACGTCTGCCAGGGGAATGATGGCCAGCAGCCCTCCTATGAGCACCCCTGTACACCTGCCTGTGTGGTGCCTCACTGGTCATCCGGCTATGGCTACTGTGTACAGACACACTTGCCATAGTCACCACACTGTCTTGTTCCATGCAACCACCCACCAACTGTCCTTCCTCTATGGCCACTGCTGATGGGGTATGTATAGGCATTGGGACTGTGTGCAGGGATGGGGTGAATAAAAGTGGGATGTCAACCAATGGCACAGCTACAGCCCCTGACCACCGTTCCTGTGCATCACCACACCTAACATAATTGTCAGAGTCTGTATGGACACTTAACATCAGTTTGCCTGCAGGAGGGACCCTGACCCATCTCACCACCTGTGAGGGGAAAACAAAAAATGTACTTTAAGACCTGTACATCATTGCTTGCCTCTACACATACATTCACGCACACACAAACACACACACACGCACACACATGCACACACGCACACACGCACACATACGTACACACACACACACACACACACACACACACACACACACACACACACACACACACACACACTTACAGGTGAGGTGACACAAAGATATTACACAGACCTCTCATTACCCAATAGTCAACATGCATGACATATAGCACTCAACAGCATGCACTGCAGTTATACAAAATCCTTCTTACCAACTTTATACATCTCTGTGATGCATGAGTTGTGTTAGTAGGTGATGCCCCTTCCCCTGGAACACACTGCATCAATGTACAAAGTATTGCTGTGCACCTGTTCAGCACCCTGGCATGTACTGTGCACCATACCTCACGAGTGTACATACCATTGCTGAATGTATATATGTGTGTGGCAGTTATGTTTGCTCTGTTGCTCACAGCCCCTATGTGTTTGTTTGACACATACCTGGGATGATATGAGGATAGATGTCAATAGTGAATGCATGACCTCTGATTTGCAGATCTCATCAGCAGCAGTGTATGTATGAGCAATAAAATCTGATTACACTGACAACCTTCAAAACTTACTGTGGCTATGAAGAGTTTATACACCCTTGTTGACATGCCAGCCTCTTCCATGATATGCAGTGGAGCCACAATACTGCATATGTTAACATTACACACACCTGATATGTGACATATGACGTGTGCAGCCAAATGCAGTATCAAACAAATGGGTTAGTTGTGCAGATGCTGATTGAGATGCATACAATATGTGGGTTGCATAAGTGTGCACACCCTTAACATAATGGTTTGTTGCAGCACCTGTTAAGTGAACTAAAGCAGTTACTATTCCTGGAAGGGGTATACTAGCATGGCCCATCTTCACTTGCCATTATTTGGTCACTCTGCCCTACAAATGTCCCCCAACTCTGCCGGATTGAAAGGTCAGCTCATGTGCACAGCCCTTGGATTTCACACAGTGCCTTTACTATTGCTGTGGAGTCAGGGTTGTGTCTGGCACAATTCATGACCTTGACTGTGTTCAGATACAGCCATACAGCGAGCTTTGGATGTATGCTTCAGTTCACTGTTGTGTTTCAGGATGACACCCCACTTTATCTTCAGCCTTATTGCAGATGCTTGACAACTATGGGTCACAACACAAGTGCCATTTTGCAGTGTTCCAAATTCAGAACGCCATGTCTACCAGCCTAGTTCTTGCTAATGAACAGCAAACTTAAAAGTGTACACTGGCACCAGCAAGGTAAAGATGGGGATGGTGGGCCTTAGGTGGAGAGAGGTGTTGCTTGTGCACGACAAGTATCTTTATAAATACTGTCTGTAGGTTTCAGCCTTGGTCTCAGTACACCATTACACATTAGGAGACTTTGGGAGACTTGATGTTATGCATATGCTACCTGCAGAGAGCCCTGGATGATGTTTCCTGTGTAAGAGCTCTTCCATCTTATTACCCTAATCCATAGGCCACACTTATGCCGATTCCAGGTGATTGTTGACACAGGCACTGCACAGGCAGTACTTGCAAGACATTCCTGCAAGTCCCTCAGTGCTCCTGCATGTTCCTGGGCAGCCTCCATGACCAGTTTGCAACATGTGTTGTCATCTGTCTTAGATGGGCATCTGTTTATTTTCTACATTAATGTTGTCCCATACTTCATAGTCACATATATGACTGTCTGCCCTGTTTTCCATGGTATATGCAATGGTGAGGTAAGGCTACTTCTCCCACTCCTGAGTGCTACCTTTCGGATGTGGGATCTATTCCATGGTTTGTAAGATGTCTGCAAGCCATGGCTGCCTCTGTTGCAAGTGAGTGGCCAAATGTCTTGGACATACTTCTTGGACAGCAGACCATTACATGGTGTGACATTGAGGCCCTGTACTTGATGGAAGGTGTGTACTCAAGAAGAGTGAATGCTGTTATTACCTCAAAAGCTGCTTCCACAATATGTTGTTTTGTGTGTGTGCACACGTATGCTTCCAGTGATTGTTAAGGTATGTATTCCCCACATTTGTTGTCCTAACATAGGGTTCCATATTACATATTCATTGCTCATGTTAGGATCACATTACAGGTTGTAAAAGGTGTGGAATGCAGTATTGGGATTTGCAGTTGTGTAGATCTGTAACAGTTGCCATTGTAACAGTGGTGTATACACTGTTGCAGTCACTGTATAAGGGTGATGTTTCAGACATGTCCCTACTGTAGGCCATTTATCCCACCATTATGTTAATTTCTGTCCACACATCTTGCACTGACAGGTTGTTAGGTTTACTGCAGGACTCTTACATACCCTTCAGATATGCCATGATAGTGATCACTGTGATGCAGTGCAGTTAACTGCGACAATAAGTGAACATGTACAGCATGCATTATGGGTAGGTGTGTTAAATGTGTGCATGGCAAATACCATGGCCATAACATGACCGGTGTATTGGCAAACCTGAACAAAACAACTCCATACTCATCAGCTACAGGCTGCTGCCCCAGCTGTATACCAGAGGGACCTACATAGTTGTGTGAGATGTAATATCAGTAGCTACATCTGTGGCATTAGAACAGGGTGGGAGCAGCATTTCAGTACATCAACAGTACAAACCCGCAATACTAGAGATTATGCACATCTGTTTATTACTACACTGCAGCAAAAGACTATGTTATCTGAAATATGCATGAAGATACATTACAGATGATGGATAAGCAACAGTGATCTACTAATGTGCCCTGGGGCCTTTCCTTCACACTCCTTATTCATTATGTGGGTGGCACCCACCTCCACAATACTATCTTCAGGTTCCTGGCTTGGCTGGTGGGCAGGTGCCCCAAGGTTGGCGAGGAGCTCCTCAGCATATGTCAGTGGGGGCTGGATGGCATGACCTCCAACTGTGGCTAGCTGGTACCTCCTAACTGTAGCAGCACTCTGACAGGCATGGTGGATGAGATCAGTGCAATGATGTTGCACTTCCTCATAACTGTGGTTATGCAGGCCAACATTATTTACTCTGTGGACAAGCTCATTCCACAGGGCGGTCCTCTCCTGCAGTTCATGGGCCCTGTGTCCAAAGAGGGTTCTGTGATGTAGTACAATGAAGTTTATGATAACATCATTTTCTTGGGGTGTATATGCAGGAAGCCGTTCATGGGGCATTGTATCTGGAAGACATAAACAGGAAAAAGGTCAGTGGACCTCATACTGCAGGGATATAATCGATGTTAATTGACATCCCCCCACCATATCTGCAACAATAATATAAACACACAAATCAATGGGTAAGTTTACACCAAACCTACGGTTGCAACATATAACCTATTGTTCAACAAATATTGAAATGTGTTTCTATTCATGTTCCATGTTGAAACACTATAATTGCTGGCCTGTTGTTATCAATGTAACCTGCATACTGTTGAAATGACACATATCTGCAGCTTAGATGGCTTAGTGGTAAATTGCTGTGGCTGTGGTGTGCAGGGTCCTGGGTTAGACACTTGCAAGGGCTGATAACATTTTTGCTGGCCAGAACAAGGGCTGTTGGATACAGAGTGATTAAGACACTTTTAAGCAGTTGTAAGCGGGTGTGAAATGGACGGTTATGCATGGTGTGAAATTCTTTTTGGGAACAGATTAACCTTTTTTTAAGGTGAGAGTGGAATGTTGTGGAAGGATAGTAGGCATATTTGGGGAGGTAGGTTGGATCAGATGACAGACAAGACAGACAGAATAGCAAACAGGGGTGGTATATGACACATGTGGGGGGGGTAAACACCTTGGATGGGGAGGGGTGTTTGGAAATCGGCCCCCAAATGGAAACAGTGAGACTGAGGTCCCCACCCATGGGCAGTCACCACTGCACCTACACGGCCCTGAAGGCGTCTGTGCTGGGGGCTGAGCAGGAGGGGCAGGCTGGCCCTCTAATTGCACCACAAGGCCATCCAGCTTGTGTAGCAGATCTCCCAATTTTCTGCGGAGCTCTCTACACACCAGACACTGGACCTGATTTCAGGTGACAGGATCTTATCTGTGCCCGCTCCTGGGGGGGGGACAAGCCTCATGAGGTGGTTCCACCTGAAGGTAGTGCAGGACCAGCAGATGAAGAAGTCCCGGGGTGGATACCAGATGTGCTGGAGCCCAGTGCCACAGCCAGATGAGGTGGGAGAGGTGAGTCCGCTGGGACCGGCCTTCCCAAATGTGCTATGGTGTTGCAGTTTTAAAACATATGTGGGTTAGTAATAGTCAACACAATCCAGGTTTAGTTATAACAGCATGCATAGATATTCCCATTAACCCAAAACACCAGATTTGGAACAGTGGCATAGCAAACATATATGGAACCACAATGGCCATTGCAATGGCATGCAGATTACATTGATTGCAACAGGCCACCAATGATAGTATTTCAACATGGAACATTAATAGAAACACATTTCAATATTTATTGAACAATAGGACATATGTCCCAACAGTAAGTTTGGTGTAAACATACCCATTGATTTGTGTATTTAGATTATTGTTGCAGATATGGTGGGGGGGAGATGTCAATTAACAATGTATATATCCTTGTAGTACTCACAACGTTAATGATCATTGCTCTAATCATTACTGTACAGTTATTATTACAATAGCCCATGGCCTTGGTTTGGGCAGTGGTATGTTTGTATACAGTGTATACTTCAACTGTCTTATAGCTAAATTCTACATCTCTTACCTGGTATACCTTGGAGAGAATGCTTCTTAACACTACATGACTGTTTTTACACATATTCCCAGATTCCAAGATAATATTATGGACATACCTCTCAATCTCTTAATGCACACACTCTGGACAAAGCTTGACAACATGGGGTACAAATAGGAACAAATTTTGAATATTGCTCTCATAAACTTGGAGAGTTGCTAGAGTGACAGGATTTGTTTTCTGATTTTTTGAGGTCTGAAAATCAAATGTATGTCATTATTTAGTGACTACTATTCTGAGATCATCCCACTGATTTGTCAGGGGGACATAGGAACAGGCAGAAAATATGAGCCAATTATCTGGACATTCTGAATAAAAATGTGTACAGTTGAGAGGTATGATTATGCATATCGCTAGTACCACTCCCAGGATACGAACCATGGCTGTATCTGCTAAAAACACAATTTAAGTTTCAGCAGAGTGTGCTATTTAAATATTGCTGTCTAGCACTTCAGGGTTTTCTGTCTAAGTCTCTTTTGGTTGTACAATCTGATCTTGTACTTACAACAATCTTATACAGACATTTCTAGACATTTTGTTATGAAACATAGTGTGGGTAACAGTAGTTAACACAGCATTACTATTTAGAGAATGAAACAATAAATGCCATACAATAGCAGAGTAAACACAACCAGTCCAGAATTTAGAGCTTTATTGCCAGGCAGTTACAGTTTTATTTAAATATGACCTGCATGGGACTATCACTGTCATATTGTCTGGTTTATTCAGTACAACCCATACACATTTTTTATACTGCCAGGTGACTTTCTACTACTTTATATTTATTTGGTATGACTACTACAAGCAGAATTGTTACTCACTAGCCTCATGATGTAGCCTTTGTAACCTACTAGCATGGGCTTCCTGATGCATAGCCCATTCATCTGCAGCTGTAAGGGAAATAGAGAAATATTTAGGCATACCTATAAATCATATACACAGGCTGGACATTAGTAAACAGTTATTGGTATGAGTACTTACACACTGCTGGGACATCACCCCTCTGCCTTGCTTCTTGGACCCACTCATTCAAGAGCTCCCTGTTTCTCTACTTCAAGTCGGCATAGAGGTGGCGGACCTGTCCACCAGTCTGAGGGATGCCAGTGGCACTGGTGAGATCAAGGGTGAGATGGTCCCAGGCTTCCACTTTATATTGGGAGCCTTGGTACTGGCCCTGCAGCAGTCTTTTGTTATGGTTTTGTACCAGGAGTCCTACCATGACCTTGGACTCCTGTACGCCCCAGCGCTGTGCACAGAATTGCATGCCCTCACCAACTCCTGCCATACTGTGTACAGTGTAAAGCTGTGACCAGTTATGAGCTGTATTCCTGTCTGTGGGGTTTAAATACGGCCAATTTCCTGCCCTTTGCCATGATTGAACAGTTTTGAATATGCTGAGCTAAGCTAAGATATGGGCAAACCTGCTTAGCTAAGGTTGGCAGTGCTTAAAGGTGCAGGTTCAGCACTGCTTACCAATGGGCAAATCCACTTAGCTAGGTTACTTATTGCTTAGCAGTCATATTTACACAATGCTTACACCTGCTAAGCAGAGCTGTGCAATGCTTAGCATTGCTTATTTTTTCAATTTATAGACTATCTGCTGTATGGTATTGATTCATCATTCATTACATATTATAAATTTGTTTACTATCCCTGACATCCCTGAATGTGCTTTCATTACATTTATTTATGTGTGACTATACTGTATGGGCCACTTGTGTTTATATGGGGGGTTTCATAACTTTATTAAACTGACACCTCATATCTGGACCTAATACAGTACTCTGGTTAACAAATATATATTATTTAGTAGCTAATTATAAAAATAAATATTTATGTACTGCTTTCACATGTAAAATGCAAATTGGTTATAGTGGGGATTGAACCGGGAATGGCTAGCTATAAAGCATATGCTCTAATTACTACACTATTGAAATACTGTTTATGCTGTTGTTGTTGTTGTTGTTGTTATGTTGTCTCTTGCTATTTAACTTCTTGTGCTGTTTAAGCTGGACTAAGCATAGCTAAGCAATGGGGACACCCAAGCAGCCACACTTAAACTTTATCTCATTTATAAAATATATATATATATATATATATATATATATATATATATATATATATATATATATATATTTGTTGTCTTATTTTATTTGTACCCTTCAGAATATCCCTGCTAATGTGGAACCACACTTAAACTTTATCTCATTTATAAAAAAAATATATATATTTGTTGTCTTATTTTATTTGTACCCTTCAGAATATGCTAATGTTGAACCTGTTATTCTATCAACTTTCTGCTTTGTGGGATGATTGTCCCTTTTGGCTTTGTCCACATTCCTTACTCTGATGGGTTGGGAGGTGTGCACTATGTGCTTATGCTACATGTGCTACTCTGACAACATTTGTCTTGGTAGGGACGATTGTCCCTTATCGCTTTGACCATATTTGTTATCCTGATGGGTCGGGGGTCTTACAAGCATTCTTGCTCATTTTAAATTGCCAAAAGGCAATTCTGGAGTGCAGGGGGCATGTATATTGTGAAAGCTCTGCTCTCACACACACCCCCTGTGCTCGTACATGGAACCATGTCCGTTTTAGAGCATGGCAGCACACCTTCATACATATGCATGGGGCGCTGCCATGCTGAACAGGAATGGTCCCTGCCTTGCAGGAATAACTTTTTCCTGCACGGCTGCTTGCTGAATCCCAGGGACTTTAAAACATCACATTCTTTTCTGAAAAGCATATTCTACAGACCTGAAAACAATGGTCTTGAGCATCTGCTCTTTTAAATAAATTGGTATAGTTTTACAAATTCTAGTTAAATGACACCATAAAGTTTCCCATCAGAAATTCATAATAAATTATGCAGGACTCATTTTAAACATTTTAATTTGTTTTTTTTTTTTTTTTTTGCTCACAAGCACTTTCTATCCATCTCATAAGTGAAAGAGGCAATTATTTTTGGGAGCGTCATAAATACTCCTTAAACAGTATACAGATTTGAAGTGCCTGTCATGGAAGATGTCCAAGTAAGTAAGAATAGCAGAGGAGAATAAAGAAATCTTAAGCATAATAAATTGACTCTGGAATTTCATAGGAAGATATTTGTAGTGAGTTTTTATTGTGGATTTATTTATTTTAATTTTCTTATGCAAAAGAATTGGGCAGTTTGAACCCATTTTTTTCAGAGGTTTCCTCCATTTGCTATGCAAAATCTACATTTTTGCAGCAGTTTCTTTTAATTTATTGTCTGAAAAAAAATCTAGGAAAGTTCTTTTTATTTCTTTGTCCTTATGCTGCCTAGATATTATATCTGTTTTTGCATTACTTGTTACTAAATTATTTTGTTTTAGGTACTTGGAGTTGAGTTTGCACTGCCTATACTATTTTTATATCATTCTAATTGTTTTTGGCTAATACTGCCTTGCCTGACTTTACTTTTTGCACTTCAGCTATTCTGAGCTGTTATGTTTTTTTTAATAATGTTTTGTTTTATTTAAATTGCTACCTTGAGCGAACTTCTTTGGCTAGGGGTTGCAGCCATATTAGAATCAACTGTGAGTCATGTATGTGATAGGTAGGCTGATTAATGCAGGCTTTGGGTGGTTTGCAGAACTAGGGCTTCAGATTATCCTAGTATTCATTGGTTATTTTGATTTCTTCTGTTGTATTCACTGTGGTACACAGAGTGCAGTGGTGCAGTAGCAGTATTTCCATAGCTGGTAATACCTGCAAGTATAATTCTCATTTCATGTACTACTGGAAAGGCACCCTCTTATAACATTAGTAAGCTCCTTATCCATTTCCACTTTATGTAAACAGTTTCAGCTGAGTTGTGTGAGTTTTCTCTTAGTTACACTAACCTTCTCATTCTGAGAACCAGTTGTACTGAGCAGCCTAGGCTTATGCAAAGTATATAACCACTGAGCCAGCTTCCATAACTGTAATATATTTTCTTAATCCATCTTTAGGTCCTCACTTACTTTAACTCTAGCAGCACCAGTCATTCCCGGAGTTAAGACACAAACATCTCCTCTATTGCAACATGATAGGACTTGGAGTCTTGAGGCAGTGAATGAACTACCTCACAGTCACTGATAACAAATTCCCACTAAACCCAAAGGACTTCATCTATGAGAGGTACAAATACTTAACTGGAGGTGTCCCTCTCTCAGTTAGCTTTGCACATTGCTCTCAGCACTGTCCTACCTCCACCCACATCTATGCAAAATCCACTGATTCCATTAAATATATTTACCCAAGCTTCCCAAGACTCCCACAACTAGGCATCAACCTTAACGCTCAGATTTACCTTTTGTAGCCAATCCATCACCAGCTTGCATCCAAGATACAGTTCATTCTGAAACTACACAAAATATTGACACTAACAGTGGTCACATAACTATCAACATAAAGCCCTTAATGCATTAAGACCAAGCTAGTCCATCTAGTAATCTAGGTAACTCCATAGTTAGACACAGAAATGTGTAACTCACCAGGTCATGCAAAGACAGGGTAATGGTTAGTTGCCTCTCAGGTGTCAGGATAAGATACATCACAAAAACCATTATGCCCCTTCATCCCAGATACATATACAATTTGCTTATTGTGTGCATGCTAGGGAAAAGGGAATGACTTGAGATGCATGTCCTTGGAGCATATTATGAGGTACATGATGAAGCTAGATTAATATGCATCTGAAAAAGGAATGATACTAGAATTCAGCAGTATCCTACAGGTACCAAGGATAATGACTCCATACAGGTAAAAGAAATTGACTTTATTTGACTACTGGCAGCATTCTAGGGGGCATGCAATATGTATCAGGCTAGGTGAACATGGTTGACAACACCAACACCTTTGCTAGGTATGGTATGCATCGCTTGCTCCTCATGGCCTGCATATACTGGCTAAGACTTTTTTCTTCTCCAATAGTTCCTTTCTTAGGCAAGATCCTTTTCTACAAATTACCCGTATAGCCAACCACAATCAAAATCAGAGGCATTAACATGAAGTTGTACTCATTACAGGCATTCCTAACAAATGAAACAAAATGTATATATGTATATGTGTGTATAGATAGATAGATAGATAGACAAATTGATAGACAGTTAGAAAGATAGGTAGATAGATAGATGGATAGATAGATAGATAGATAGATAGATAGATAGATAGATAGATAGATAGATAGATAGATAGATAGATAGATCAAAACAACTCTCACTTTAACATCACAGCAAAAGACAACACCACTATATACCCAACTGAACACACCAAATTGCTACGAGTGGAAATAAACAATAAACTAAAATTTGACATTCACATATCCATGACCATAAAAAAGCCCACAAAAAACTAGGAGCATTATACAGAAATAAGCATCTTCTCACCAAAGCAGCAAAGATTTCAATAGCAAATTCCCACCTTATCTCCACCCTACTTTATGCCTCTCCAATATATACCAACCTAAGGCAATGCGATCTAAACAAGCTAGAGACCTGCTACAACAAAATTGCCAAATTCACCACAGGGGCATCCTACCATAGTCACCACTGTCTCTCACTTGCTGAACTGGGCTGGCTTGAACTCCCTCACCTCCTTCAATGGTATCAACTCTTACTCACCCACAAACTAGTAAACCATCCACTAAATGTCCCATCCCTCCAGAATCTACTCCAGCCCTATTGCACCACCAGACCACTAAGATCCAGCAACAAAAATCACTTGCAGATCACTAAAGCCAATAACTCTACTGGTGAAGCACTATTCTCTTGCACCATAGCCAAATTATGGAACTCCCTCCCACACACAATTACCACCGTACCATCATGCACCCACTTCAAAACTTTACTAAAAGCGCACCTAAAAACATGCTGGCTATGACCTTGCAACTCCCACTCTAATATCACCCACCCCATCCAACCACTACCTTTCTTTCCACTCCACTAACTACCTTGATTATAGCAAGCTCAGATGCTCATAAGCATAGTACTTATACTTTCCACTCCACTAACTACCTTGATTATAGCAAGCTCAGATGCTCATAAGCATAGTACTTATACAGCAGGAACGTCTTATTTTAACATTTCTTAATGTCTGTTATGTACTTCACAGATAAAGATTCTAGTTGTCTACTGATGTACTATGTTCTTCATCTGTAAATATGTTGTAGGTAATTGCTATGTAAATTGTTAATCGCTATGTAATCCAATGTAACTACTGTCTGTTTATTTTAACTGTGGAGCTTTTCTCCCTGGGCCTCCGCTCCAGGGCAGGAAGCTATAGTTATGAACTGTTAAACAACTTATTCTTGTATTCCAGGAGTCAATTCCCTCAGCTTCCAATTGCCTAAAGTGTCACTCTTAGCAAGACACATAACAAGGCATTGCTTCTAGGTTGCTCTTGAAATGGGACACTTTAGTCCAATGGTCTTACCAAATAACCACAATAAAAAAATATATGTGTGTGTATATATATATATATATATATATATATATATATATATATATATATATATATATCATAAATGCATTGACAGTCTTGACTACTGGTATTCATTAGTCAGTCTGAATGTTTTACTGAAAGCAAAAAGGCTAAGATGGGCAGTTGTCAGTCATTTTGAATATTCATATGTAAGGTCACCTAAGAACATAAACATGTATAAACTTTTTTGTACCTTCCACCATTTTGGGTTCCAAATTTCAGTCATTACCAGCAGTAGGCATAGTATAATTTCAGTCCTTCCTCTGTAAAACCAACGCCCATATTAAAAAAAAAAACATGCAAAATGTTCTTATATTCAAAATATTCTTCAAAAAAAAATCATACAAGCAAACATAATAATTACAGTTCTTCATTCCCAATATGCCATCAAAAATAAACTCATTCTTCCAAGTTCATCCTCAAGAGATGGAAAAAGATTGTTCAAAAATATTATCCTCAACATTCCCCCTAAGACTGACCAACTGCTTATGTAAACTTTTGCTTGCATGCCAGCTGGACATAAATATTGGAAATGGAACTTTGTGCTCCAGTCATCGCAACACCAATGAGTGTCGTGCCACCTGTCCATCTTAACTCTATATTGCCATCAGTAACCATCACACTCAATTCACTTCCATTTTAGTATGCAATATCATACTACAAACTCACCCTAAGTGCTGCTATGAATCATCAAAACCCTTAAAACTTTCTGAAAGCTAAATCATGAAAACTGCTGGATACCATATACAATTTTATATGCATTACCTTAATAAGCCACCCAGACTACTCTCAAAAATATTTTTGTCTCCAATTTGATATACTTTATTAAGGTACCACAACATTGTCAGCATTTCATCTATCCCCATAAATGATTCAAATCTCACCTAGATATGATGGGGGTATTCCATTTGCAGCAGTTGTTCTATATATAAACACTCTGCGGGCCCTTTCTCTTTTAATGCGAGTCACATACAACACAAAATCCTTAGATAGCTTAATCTGTACATAGCTCATCTAATCACTTCCTTCCACCTTCCAGGGAATATGGCAATCTCAATATTCTTTTCTATCTTTCTAGCCTTAAACATTATTTTGATCATTTGGGTAACCTCACCAGGACTGTGGTTGTTTAAACCCTCAAACATGCAAACTTATGTCTGCCACTATTTTGTATATCTTTTATTCAACAGAGCTATAAAGTTGTCCAATCAATCTTTAATCTCCATACATCTCATCAACAATTCCTTCCTTGGCACAGCTTCACCAGAATCTAACCCATTTATCTTTATATTCCTAGGAACATCAGCCACTGTCATGGCCTTTTCAGTCCCTGCCATATGGCTAGTTATCATATCTAGTGTCCCACAAGATATAAGCTGTTTTTGATTAATTTCTTATCCCATTTACCAAGTTTAATCATGGCAGTCATTTCTCAGCAAAAACTGTTTAGAACAGCTGAAAAATATCCTTTATTACATACTGACAGCAATAAACGACAGAAGGATTGTTTACTTACTCCCAAACCATCACTGGAAATTTCAAGTATATCATTATTAAGCTCAGTTGTACCATGTAACACCATACAACTGGTCCAGATCAGTATTATCAACAGGTATGCAGCTTCAATCTTTGGGTCCATTATACCTACAGCAGACCAAATTTGTACAGTCTTGTTTATAGCCATGCAGTAGCACAGATTTTTTTGAAGTTTTCAATGGTTAGATCTCAAGCACAGATAGATTTTTAGAAGGTAGCTTGGTTAAGATTGCGATGGGACGATTAACACCAGCATGTACAGGAAACTGTGCTGGAGAAATAGCATGTTGTACCAGACTAGTGTGTACCCCAGGGGCATCTTTAAGAATGGTGTTAAAGGGAAATGACTGTGAATATCTAGACTGCATACTGATGAGAATTTAGAAGGGGCCTTTGACACGATGGGGGGTGATTTTGGAAATAGAGGCTACTCATCTAATGAAATATTGGAATCTACTGATTAAGTGCATGCTATGAGGAAGGCAAAGGCTAAACCCCAATTCTCAAATATTAGTTAACAACAGAAACAAACATTTGGTTAAAAACACACTAGTAAGCCAGGTAATGCTAAGGTGACATTAACATATTCCAATGATATTAGCTTTATTTGTGATGCTGCGAGGAGAAATTGGCCGATATTAATGGCCAATAGTAATTTAAAGACAATTGTGGGTGATAAACCTGATTTTTGTTTTAAGAATGGACTTTGTTTAAAAAATGTTTGTGCTATGATTTCACTAGATTTACTACTGTTAAATCGGATAGGGTAGGAACCTATCCATGTTGTAACTGTAAAGCCTGTGATTATATTTCATCCAAAAATTGTTTTATACACCCTATTACTGGTAGGAAATACTTGCATACACTTTATGCTGACTGCAGAAGCAGAAAGTTAGTGTATTCAGTGATAGGCAGAAATTGTGCACATTTCTACATTGGGAAAACTAATAGCTCTCCTTATGAGAAAGTATGCGAACATCTAAGTAATATACACAGACAACAAATCTGCAATGCTCTTGCTAAACATATTGCTGAATATGAATCTCATATATTCTGTGTCATGGTATTGCAGCTGGTTAAGAAAGATCTGAGAAAGGGTAGAATACCTAATAGAACTGAAACTGATGAAATTAAATGGATTATAACATTACAAGCAGATTGGGGTTATGACCTTAATGGTCATATAGCTTTAAAGCCAATTCTAAGATCATTAATGCTACATCATTAATCATTAGATGAACTGCTTGATTGGTTATGATTTGTTTTTGATTGTTGTACTATATATATTGTTGATGGTGACTGAGTTTTATATGGTCTGACGAAGCGCAGTATGGGTGAAACCACTTACCTGTTTGCAATAAATTATTTTGCTTTTAGCTTTGGTGGTTCATTTCTTTTCATCTTGTTGCTATAATCATGCAGACACCAGACATTCAAGCAGTATGAGTGATACTTTTCACTGGAAGAGAAACAAGATACCATGGAATGGATTTTTTAGTGACATAGGATGAGGGTTAGTGGAGGGTACTTCTAAAAGTCACAGTTTTGAAAACGTTAATCAAAATTATTTTTGCTAATGATTCAATAGATGTCATTTTCCTTTTTTGATGTAGGGTATACTTATGGTAACTACTGACATTCTGGATACTTATATATTTACCCCAGCAATAAAGTAGCAGGCGGTTTCTCAGATTTCTTGCAGGAGTCTCACATTACTTATTCATTTCCTTGACATCTTTTTACTGCAACAATTGATTTAAGTCTCAGCAGTTACACACACCTTAGAAATAATGGAATTAACATATGCTTTCCTTGATGTTTATTCCATGCCCATTTTTCTTAAAGTTTGCTGCTTGCGGAATAAACTCTGCACTAATAACAGAATGTAGGAATCTCTTTCAACCTTTCAAAGTCTACCAGACCAGAATATTTCAAGGGGATACTCTAGATAAAATAAATTCTTCATAATTACTGTACTTCAAGACATAAAGCAGCTGATGGTGTACCTTTTTAATGAAATAACACCTTATTCACAACTTCTGTATTTATATGATCAATAAAGGACTGTGCTCTAGTTTTAAGTGAGAAAGTAAAATTACTTCATGTGGAACTGTACCTTTGTAATGAAATGTTGCATTTTTCTGAATAGCTTTCAGTCATTGCAAAGTTTGGTTAGACATTCCTCTAGTCTCCCTATGAAGATTATATATATATATATATATATATATATATATATATATATATATATATATATATATATAAAATACGTATGGTTTACTATCAACATGTCGATCGCCCATCTGCGAATGTGCATTTTGTTGACTCCTTTTAGTGAATTCTGTAATGCTGGTTTCTCAGAATGTTGCAAAAACACTGAAAATCAACATTTCCGACTGCTCCACACCTACAAACAGGTGCTAACATGGGTCAAAAATGGGGTGAGATTTTGTGGTTCGGAATGCCGTTGTTTTACATTTCATTTTCATATTTCCAAATATGTTTCATTTCCAATCTAAAGCAATCAGAAACTTTCCTTTTGTGTTTGTGTGTATCTGTTTGTGTTCTAAATGGTGGGAGGAAGAAGAAAGTTATTCTGCAGTATAGACCTTTTTCTGCAGCATTCTACAACTGGACATTTTATTACTTATTTCTCCTTTGCTTTGTTAAAGACAATATGAAGTAAATTAACTGCATGTAATATTGGTGAGACAGGTGCCTTTATTGTCTGTTGGTGGCATGAACATTCTTCAGCCAATATGCAGAGAGTACTTCAGTATTAAGTATTCTATAATTTACTTCATTAACAGCCTTGAGGATACCAGTGTATGTGAATGAAATTTTACCTCTGAAGCCCTCTTAGCATAAAGATTATGAAAGTAAAATCGGTGCACAAATATACAGCACAAATAATAAGAAGACGAATGTAGGTTTTTCAAGGCAATTTTTATTGAGTGCCATTAGTGATTATACTGTTAATTATTGTCTAACAGTGATGAACCGTATTATTATAGAATTTGACATTTGTAATTATTGCTCAGAGGATCACGTGGCAGTCTCAGACTGTTAAATCCACATGGTTTGCAAAGCATGGGTTCTGTAAATATTATTGCATACAGTCATAGCTGTTGCAAACCAGTGACCTTTTTAGTTCAACACCGTAATCTGTAATTGGGATTCCTACTGTACTTTGGGGATTGTTTATATGTGATTAAAATGTCAGATTGCTACAGAGATGCTAGTCTGTGCTGTCTTTGGGATCCAATACAATTTTTCTGCATAACAGTGCTAGAACACACAAGGACCTAGGTGTTCTTTTTTACCTTCCACCATAATTAAAAAGCTAATAGAATAGAATGATCCTCAAAGTTTTTTGGCTTGTGTCCCACTTATCTATACAGACGTACTATGCTTTGAAGGCTGCTTGGGACCTGATATCCCATATCAGTAAGTTTTTTCTTTAGCACTGATACAGTGTGTCTTGCAATTATGATATAGAAAGACGTCATAGCATTAGTCATGGCACCATACACTTTCTGGCTCACACCACAAGGATAATATCCACTTTTGGGGCTGAAGTCTATAAATGTTACACCACCCAGTGTTCTGTGTTATACAGTTATGATAACCATTCTCATGTCAACATTATCATTTCGAGTTCCTGGCAATTTTTGGCTACTTAGCAAAACTTAAATAACTTTGCAAATACCTAAACAATTTTATTGCAAAAATACATTATTGCTGAAGATCATAATTTTGCAGATGTAAAAGTATGAAAACAAACAGGTTATGCTTTTCAACTTCATCTGTACCCCATATTATAGTCTGCCACCCTTAAATGCACACCGTTTACCATCTAAACAGCCGCATAAGAATAAACAGAAACAGAAAAATGTTGCATCTGCTATGCTACTGTATCTTAATTTTCTCACATATGAGGATCTGGGAAAGACTGTAGCATCATAGCTGCATTATTTTGATTTTAACTTGGTATGGACCTTAGCTGTTATGTGTGTGTGTGTGTGTGTGTGTGTGTGTGTGTGTGAGTCTGTGTGTGTGTGTGTGTGTGTGTGTGTGTGTGTGTGTGTGTGTGTGTGTGTGTGTGTGTGTGTGTGTGTGTGTGTGTGCATGTGTGCGTGTTTGCGTGTGTGTAGAGCACCCCACTGCATGGTTCACTATATTCTGAAATGTTGATGCAGAGTGGCAGTATGTGAAATCAACAGAGAGAAGCAGAGATAGTGTGTGTGTGTGTGTGTGTGTGTGTGTGTGTGTGTGTGTGTGTGTGTGTGTGTGTGTGTGTGTGTGTGTGTTTCAGAGGCTACATGGGTTGTGACTATGACTGTACATCTTGTGTTATGTGTGGAACACCCAGATGTACTATTCACTATATTCTGAACTGAAATGTTGATGCAGCGGCAGAATATGAAATTAATAGAAAGAGAGAGAAAGAAAGAGAATGCATATGTTTGTATTTGTTTGTGTGTGTGCATCCATGTGTATGCATGTGTGCCAAAGGCTAAGTGGGTTGTGATTGTACTGCCTGAGGTGTGTGTAGAGCACCACAATGCACAGTTCACTATATTCTGAAGTGAAATGCTAATGCAGAGCATGCAGTATATGACATCAAGAGAAAAAGAGAGAGATGCACAGTGTGTGCGTGTGTGCATGAATATGTGTGTGTGTGTGTGTGTGTGTGTGTGTGTGTGTGTGTGTGTGTGTGTGTGTGTGTGTGTGTGTGTGTGTGTGCACGTGCGCATTTGTGTACACATACCTACATATATTGTGTATGTATTAAACATGAATGAATGCCATTTCTTGTCTTTAATCATCACTTTCCTGCCAATCATCTTGTGGTTCAGTAAATTCCTTATGTTTTCTGAAAATATTTTATTCTAAGAATTGATATTTGTGTTATATTTTCTGAAGCAGTCTATTGAAAAAGGCACTCATTCCATTTTCTACAAACAACTAATTCTTTCTTTTTTTTTGTTTGCCTTTTTTGGTTAAATAAATCAACTCCCTTATTCTGTAAACAGTATTATGTTTTGGTCAGACAAATCGATTCCGTTATTCTGCAAACAGTACTGTGTCAGTGTTAACACTGTAGACAAATTCTTAAAATTCTTCTGCCTGTCACTTTTCCTTTTGCTTCTTCTGCGAACATTATTTTCTTTTGCTTCATTCAGCTTCTGTATTATCTTTGTTGCGCAAGGCCATTAGTAATTGTTTATAGTTTTCATTACCTTTAGTCTTTGGTGTTGAATCGCATCAGTTCTTTAATCATGGTGCTAAGAGTATGACTTCTTTTCCGTATCTGGTTCTTTTTTCTTCCAGCATTTAAATGCGTACTTGATTAATCCAGTTATTTGGCCTGCCTTTATTGGTTAACTGTGAATAATCATTCTTACTGATTAATAGTTTGTCTGTTTAATCTCAGATGGAATAATCACATATGTATTGATTTCTACTTTTAATGCCTTGCCTTTCAATGAAGTCTAATTCATTTTATGCTGACTAATTTACTTACATTAATTTATTTTTGGTCCTTTTCATTTAATACTATTGTGCCCTGTATTACATTATTTGCTTATTGTTCGTCCCACTAAATCTGAAGAACCTTTCATGATATTCTGCCAGCTTTTTTTTTATTTGGTTAAGTTTTGTATGATATTTTATTAAGTGGAGAGGTAATCACTTTGAGTTGTTTAATTTGAGTTTTATATCACTTTCTTTTCCTGATTATGAGTGAAGAATGTGTTTTACAGATAATGAAGCATAGAAGACTTTGATATTTCCTGTATCATGATAAAATACATGGAGGGGAGGGCACTTCTTTACATACAATATAATCATAACTGTTTTTAAGACTCGATTTAAAACTTAGAAAGCTGAATACATTTTTAGAACTTGTGGAACTAGTGGAAATTGTGATGTGTTGTGCGACAAATATACATCAAAGGGGATAGATAGGGCAAAGTGTGAAAGGTAAAATATTTATAGGTTTGCCTCACTGAGGTTTATTTACTTTCTGCTTTGGGTTCATGGGTGAGTACTGGACTAGCTGCACTTGTGGGCCATTTTTTACTCTAGACAAATCTTCTTAAAGATAAGAATCAAACCTTGTACCTCATATCGGTGAAGTAAACACTTTAATCACTATGTCATTCCTCAATCCCCAACCCTGCATTGTGCAAACAAGCCAATGCCTGACCAAAACTGTTGATCTGCTTTCACTAGATAACAAATGTGTAGCTGAACTTCTTAGCAAGTGGTAGGATTTTGAAACCTCTCTGTTAAATAAAGTTATTTTGCCTTTAAATATCGTCAATAAAAGGAAGAAAGGAAGTCTGTACACATCCATTAATCAAAGCTGCTGGAATATCTATGTGCACCTTTTTTAAGCTGAAGATGAGCTATTATCTGTTTAATGTATCTGTGGCCTTTTGTTTCTAGAAATGGGCTACAGTGTAGGCCATAATTTGATGAACCATTGTACATTTTATATATCTTAAGCTGTATTATTACGCATGCATGATTTTGTGAATTATACTGATCAGTCATTATTGAACAAATTGTATATATGATATATATTTTACCCACAGCTGGACATGCCTACGTATGATGCACTGAGTAAAATACCCCCAAACAATTACAAATATAGTTAAAACAATTCAACCACTCACAAAAGACAATTCTAATGTTTCAAGAAACAAAAGAAAGTACAGTTGTGTAAGTAAACTTACCATAACAGTAGATGCTTGAATAATCACTGCTGAAGCAGCCTTAGCTATATGGGGTATATCTTGTCAAGAATATAGTGACCATCCCGCTTCCAAAGCTTCAGGGCACATTTGCATGCCCAAACCATTAGTCAGCTTAAGGTGAGCTGACTAAAAAGACAAGCTTGCATGCCAGACCTTTCAGAACTTTCACGGAGGCTGATCCCCATAAAGACAATGCTAGGAACAACAAAAAATAAATGTCCACACCCCAGCATAAACAATACACTCAAAAAACAAGTGGGATGGAGGGAAGGAGCAGCCACTGCAGCAGAGATCATTTGAACATCTACTGTTATGCTAAGTTTAACTTACACCACTGTACTATGTTCATCATGTTGATCACTGCTGCAGTAGCCTTAGCTATATGAGCAGATTACTTTAGATTACTACAGTTGGGAGGTGGAAGGAGAAGGATCCAGGAGATCCTCAAGAATGGTCCTAGCAAAACCTGATATAGACCTAGAGAAGGAATGAAGCTTGTAGTGTGTTGTAAACATATGTATAGAGGACCAAGTTGCTGCTTTCAGAATGCTTCTAGAATCCAACCCTTTCCAGATGAAGCTGATGTCCTGGAAGAGTGGGCATTGACCCTGCCTGGAATAGTTTTCTTGTGGTGAGTATAATAAAAGGTAATAACATGAGATAATTATTTGGAGATTGTCTATTTTGACACAGGTTGTCTCTTATTCCTGCCTTCACAAAAAATATATGAAAGATTTAGTTTTGTCAACATAGTACATGAGTTGTCTGTGGACATCCATGGTATAAAGTATCTGTCTCCCTCATTTTCAGGTTTAGAAAAGAAAACTGGGAGATGAGCAGTTTGACTTAAAATATACTTGGGGTGGCACAGTGGTGCAGTGGTTAACATTGTCACCTCACAGCAAGAGGTTCTCCGGTTCGATTCTCGGTTGGGGTGCCTTCTGTGTGGATTTTGCATGTTCTCCCTGTGTTCGTGTGGGTTTCCTCCGGGTACTCCGGTTTCCTCCCACATTCCAAAGACATGCATCTGGAGCATTTCTCCCCGGGCCTCCACTGAAAACAGGCTCTGTGGAACCTAGTCGGACATTCCCGGTCAACAAATGTTAAATAAATAAACAAAAAGAAATACTCAGATACCACTTTAGGCATAAAAGAATGATTAGTTTTCATAGAAACTCAATCTATATGGAAAATGAGATAACTTTGACCTAGCATAAGAGCTTGTAACTCAGATATTCTTTTTGCAGAGGTCACAGCAATCAGTAAAACAGTTTTTCATGTTAACAAACTCAACACAGCCATATTAACTGTTGCAAATGGAGCAAGTGTTATCTTTTCTAACACAAACCTAAGATCCCAAGGGGGTGCCAACAGTTTTCTTGAAGGCCCATTATAAAAAATAAAACTTTTAAAAACAGTTAGACATGTGACTGCATTGTAAGAGGAGGGTGTACTGGCAGATATGCTGAACTAGCCAAAAAAATTACCTTGACAGAGGAGTAAGAAAGGCTATAGTTCATAGTTTAGTACTAGCCTAACTGTCCTTGTGAGCCATTTGAAGCCTAACTATTGCCTCATGTGAGAATCAAACCCTGCACCTTGTCTTTATAAGGTAAACACCTTAACCATTATGCCACCTCTTCCAAAAGAAAATGAATCACATAAATATTATAAAACCAGAGAAACACTAGTTGGCACCAGCAAGAAAACCTTTTCAAATTGCTAATATATGATTTTGCAGTAGCAGCCTTTCTTGACTGCATCAGTACCTGCTGCACTTCCTCAGAAAACAGGTGCCTAATGAGAATTAAGACCCAATCATTCAGGCAGTCAGCTGGAGATGATTGGGGTTAGGATTGGAGTTGGGGTGCATCAAACACCACTGATCTTGCATAAAAAGATACATTCTGTGAAGAAGCTTGTGGTAATTGCCCCTGACTATTTCCAAAAGAAGGGAGAACCACTGTTGTCTGGGCCAGAAGGAAGTCACCCCAATGACCTTGAGGGATTCCTTTGGAATCTTAAGAAGTGCCCTAGATATCAGTAGAAAGGCTGGAAAAGCATACAGGAACATCTCTGCTCAAGGAAAGGAAAGGCATCTGTCTTCCAGACCTTCTTGCATGGAGTTCTGGTGCAGAGCTTTCCCATTTGAATGCTCAAAGAGAAGACAAAATGATCTACTTGAAGAACTCCACACAGATGGATCAAATCTTTGAAGACCCGTGATCTAGTTTCTATTTGTGAGGTTCTACCCTTGTCCTTTCACCTTGTCTGCAACACAGTTTTTCTCAGACAGAACTGTACTATGCCTTTTATGGAAAATTTGGATAGGTGTATAACTATGATTAAATAGCTTTTCATCAAACAGAAAAAAGAATCATACAATGTCCCCCCATTAATATTTCAAAACTTGCACGCTGATTGGCCAGCGTGCCCATTGTAAATCCGACAATATACCAAAGGAAAAGGTCTGGTCGCCCGGACTTTTTTTTCCGTTGGTATATTGTCCAAGTTTTCATTTTAAAAGTTACCTGTTTGCTTGTTTTAGTTTATTTTGGAACCTTAGTCTTGTATTTTAATGTGCAGATTTGCAGTTTTTGGAAGACTGTGTTTCTAGATTATTCTATATTACTATTTCCACAAGTAGCATTACTTCTAAAAACTATCCATTTGTATTTTAAACCCTGCTTGTCCATACTCTTGTAGTTTAATTCACAGCTGTGTCAGGACTCTGTACTACTGCAGGATTTGGGACTTAGTAAATTATTATTGCATTTTTCTATAAACAGTGATACTGATATTTCTCAGGATAGTCTGGTTCTTTAAACTGCAGCAAAAGTTCAACAGTGAGAGATTTGTGTTTCAGTGCTTTTATATTCTGCTTATCATTTACCTGCTTAAAGTTGCATTCTATGTCTGTCCCATCACTGACTAACACATTAAGCTAAAGATTTTGAAAAAGCTTCAATTTTGGCTTTATTTGATTGGATGCCTCTCTAGCTAGCCTGCTTGTTCCTTTTTTTTTTTTTTTTTTTTTTTGCAACCCCATACCCTTTTGCTGTGATGATTTAATAAAGATGCGTTTCTGGCCTCCACCCATACCTCTCAACCTCTTAACCTCTTAGAGCATAAAATCTGGACAAAGCCATAAATAAAAGTGGGTCAAAGGCCAAAAAAAATAGGAACAGTTTTTAAATATTGCTCTTAAAACTTAGAAAGGTGATAGAATAACAGGTTTTGCATTAGCTTGGATTTTCTGAAGGGTATGAAGTCTGAAACTCAAATGTCTGTCATTATTTTCTAACTTCAGTCTTTAATGAAAAGCACAACTTTATGAAAAATGGACCAAAAGTATGAGGCAACAATCTGGACATTCTGTAAAAATTTCTACAGTTGAGAGGTATGCCTCCACCCCTTGTGGTAATCTGATTTCCAAAGTCCTTCCCCCCTGTCTTTCATTGCTATTGTACATTGTATAAGTTATTTATGTACTCTTCCCACCCATTGTTTTTCATAGCTCCATGGTACGGAGTGCCCACCTGGGAAGCCAGTATTGTTCTTGAGTAAACCTCCTGCTCATTTTCCTAAAACTCAGCAAAGCTTGGAGTCCTAGTCTGCATTCCATAAGTGTTTTATTTGTATTCAGTTCCAACCAGACAATGTTAAGTGCCTTTCCATTGCTAAATCACACTTGCTTAAGTTATTTTGAGTGTTCGCTACTGTTCCCTGCTTTTTTGTATGGATTTCACTGTATTTTTTGTAAAATAACTGCTTTTCCTCTCACTGTTACTGCTGTAAGACTGTCTTGAAATCACTTTCAGCAAGACATTTCCATCTAGCTATTTATCTGTTTTGTGATAGTGTTGCACTTGCGGGTCTCTTCTATTAGGTTTTCACATAAGGGGGACTGAATTTATTCATGTTTTGACATAAGTTGTTTGTCTGGTCTATCAGAATGAGGAAATGCACAAAAGGACAAGTAGTGCAGTCATTTTATTGGCCAGAGGGCCCGTTAGTTAGTTTTCAGTTTTTTTTCTATGTTGCAATTAATTTTGTGTGTTTAAGATACTGTGGTAGTGGTGCCGCGGTAGTGTTGTCACCTCACAGTAAGACGTTGTCCTGTTCAATTCCCAGTTAGAGCGTCTTCTGTGTGGAAACATGCATGAATGGGCGTGCTTTCGTTGAAGGTTGTGCGTCAGGGCTGGCAACTCGGCTTGTAAAAATCCACTGCCAATCATTAGCAGACCGGAGTTCCGCTGTGGCGACCCCTAACCGGGAAAAGCCGAAAGACACAACAACAACAATGTGGATTAGCAGTGCCCTCTAGAGTAGCAAACACCAAGAAAGCAAATTTCCCCTGTATAACAGTCCATAAAACTGTATCCTGTAAAGCAGCAATATAGAGAAAATACCCTGGGTGCCATCAAGCTTAGATCAGCTAGCTTGGTGTTGAGTGGCAATACTTTTATTAGTCTATGCCCACAAAGCACCCTTAATAGCCTTTTAACCCCAATACACCACCCTCTTGTAGCTCACCAATCAAAGTTATGGATAGTATGGCTATGCAATTTTCTAACTTCTCTGTAGCCAGCTTGGTGAAATAGGCATCTTGAGACAATGTAGCAATTGTCTCATGTTATCAACAACCACTTAATTCTTAAAAAAGCAGGTGGTGTACTTACACAATGACATTTGAGGCTAAACTCTCACATACAAGTGCATACCAGGTTGTTGAAACCACATACACAGCACCAACCTCACATAGAACACAGTATGCACATAGACTGACCTATGCTGAGTTTGGTGATCAGCTACTGTTCTGCTGTGTTTATCTGATCAATCTATGGCATCTGCTGATCTCTGCAAAACCTAAGTAGAATATTTCACTGAATATTTTACTTCTGAACTGCAGGTTTAACATATCACTGCTTATTTGAACTTTTTTTTTCTGAAATTGTTGTGCTTTGTTTGCTGTAGCATAAGACTAGATTCAGACCTGCTGAATCTAGCTCTGTTTCTATAACTTGAGCACTAAACCAGGCCATCTTTTGTTCAAGAAGGTTCCCCTGCACCCTAGTGCTAGGAGTGTGCAGTTAGAACTCATCTGATTGAAGGTTGCTGGAACAGGGCTCAGTTTTGAGCTTTTTTATTGCTTAATTTGTCTAAATCTGTTTGCTTTTGCTTGCTACATAAGCAGCACATTTGCATGGGTTTGCTCTTGTTTGCAGATCACACAGTGCCGAACAGCTGTTGGCACTGTTGGCGGTTATAGATGTAAACACTTCTGCCTGTAAATTCTCCCTTATTACTCTGCTCGGGTCCCTATTAATTTGATGAAACTTTAGCTTTTCGAACTACAAAAGATCGACAGCTAAAGATCGAAACGTCCAAACCGCGAAGGGTCAGCTAAGCAAATTTTTTCCCATGGAAAGAATTCGCTTGGCCATTACACAAAATAAAAACATTTCAACCTGAATTAAGTGGGGGGCTTCACCCCCACGTAGGGTGCTGTGCCCCCCCACACACCCCATAACTAAATATACTAACTCCAAGATCTCTCCACATCAGGGAAAGGGCAAATTCCCATTAACGGCCAAGCAAATTCTTTCCCTGAGAAAAAATGTGTTTAGCTGGCCATTAGCGATTTGGCTCTTTCGATCTTTAGCTGTTGATCTTTTATAGTTCGACAAGCTAAAGCTTCAACAAATTAATAGGGACCACTCTGCTGGTGCTCCATCAGATAGTTTTTGTGATTTCCCCTCACTGACAGATGAAACATTTAGTGAAGCTGCTGAGGTACCAACACAGATCCTACCCACTAGCCCTTTGTATATTTTGTCCAGTTCTCATGTCCTCTACTTTACCTGGTACTTCCTGTCCTCTCCCTGTTTTCTGCCTGCATCAACTTACCTGGCATTATGGACAGATAATTTCCTACAGTTTCTCCAGCCAACCTGGTTGACATGAGCATTATGAGCAATGTAGCAATTGCCTCATGTAAACTGACAACCCACTTCTTCTAGTCCACATACATTCATTATGTGAGAGATGCATATATATCAAGAACCTAGAATCCAGGCTCTCTTACTCACCAGTGAGTTCATCTGATACTAAGCAGATTGTCAGCATGCACACCTCACTTCTTGCACCTACCAAACCAGCAACACATAAACCTATATATACGGAAGTCCTTAGCAGAAGCTTACTTAAACATCAGCATTATTCACTTAATACATCTTTTGTAGAACATAGTGCACATAATATATCACATACAAGTGTCACACCAGTCAAGCCCCTAAGGCATTACACAAAAACAAACATCTTAGTCATAGGCAACTCAGTTATGAGACACAAAGATGTCCCTCTCACCAGGTTGGATAAGGAAAAAGTCACGGTCAGCTGTCTGTCAGGTTCCAGAATCCACTACATTACACACACATTCATGTATCTCAACAACAGGAACTGTTATGACTCCAAGCTGGTGTGAATGACTTGAGATGTACCTCACTGGACTATATGAGGAGAGACATGACTAAGCTCTCTGATTATGTGTCTCAGGCAGGTATGTCCCTAGCCTTAAGCAGCATTTTACCTCTGCCTAGGAAGATACCTCAATGCAAACAAAAACTGATTGACTTCAACAATTGACTTAGTTTCTGGTGTCATTCTAGTATCTGTCAGCCTGGGATGACATGGTTGACAGACCTCGATGCTTTGCCAGAGATGGTCTTCATCTGTCTCCCCTAGGATTTCAGTTATTGGCTAAGGCCCTTGCCACCCCCATATGGCTTTTTGTAGGCAATGTCACAAGAACAAAATTCCTGACATAAAAATACCCCCTATAAACAACCTCAAGGTTATGTTGCTAAACACTAGGAGTCTAAATCAGAAACTGCACTCAATGGAAGCAGTCCTTACCCTGGAAGATGCTAACATTTGTGAAGTCACTGAGACCTGGCATAAAGCTATCGAGAGCACCCCAGCTATACCAGGTTACATTTCCTTCCACACATTCAGACCATACACTCTGATGTCATGACACTAAAGAGAGGGTGGTGTAGCAATATTCATTAAAGATAAATACACCTCTAGATTGGTTAAACAATACAATTTCCTTGAATTACTTTAGGTGCTATTGACTGTAGGTAAGACCCCTATTCAGGTCATTGCCAGCTATAAGACCCCCTCCATGAATCAGAATATCTACTCAGACTACTTGACTCTGCTTGAGTTAATCAAGATACAACTAAACACCCTGGCCTTTGGTGAATTTAAGTACCCATCCATTGACTGGGTAAATTATAGTTGTTCTAACTCACTTGCCCTAAGATTCCTGGACTTTGTTAACTCCAATGCACTGGACCAGTTGGTTGACACACCCACAAGGGGCACAAACATCTTGGACCTGGTGCTTACCAACATGGGGAACCACTGCACCACCCCAAGTTTGTGGCCATCCTTGGTGAAATATGACCACAAATCAATCTCGCTAGAAGTAACTATAACTCAGGAACCCCCCCCCCCCAGCAACAACTAGACTAAAAAAAGTCTCTGAGGCCAAATACAACCTCATACATGACAGCATAAATAGCTTCATAGCCACCCCCCCACTGAGACACCTATGCTGAGTTATACACCAATGCTTTACATGAGCACCTGTACAATTGTATTGATGCTGCCATTCTTGATAGAACCAAAACAAGATCTTCAAGGAAAAACAAATCTGCCTGGTGGACAACTGCCATTAATAGGCTATACAATAGGTGAAAGAAATTGCTAAGAGTAGGAAGGAATGGTCTCAAAACTGGAAACAGTCTATCCTCAACTTAATCAAGTAAATAAGACTCTTAGTGAAGTTCTCCAAAGCTAACTATGAATCAAAGTTAGCTTCCCTAACTAAGGATAACCACAAGACATTCTTTAGTGACATCAGTAACCTCAAAGGTAAGGCCCAGATTTGAGCTGAACTCGTAGTTAATGGTACCACATATATAAAACCTGTGGATATAGCAAACCTGCTGGCTGACAGGTTCAGTGAAAACTTCACTCTCCTGGCCCAGCCACATATACCCCAAAGTATCCCTAACGCCTGACCCCCACCTAGTATCTGTGAGTATCAGGTCTTAAACATCTTCTCCAAGGTCAAAAACACAGCCTCTATGGGACCAGATAACATTTTGGGCTGTGTTCTACATGAGTTAAAATAGGAATTAGCATCACCATTGGGTAAGCTTTTCGGTCACAGCCCAAGCACTGGCTTCATACCAGCAGAATGGAAAACAGCTGCCTTTGCACAAAGGGGTTGCATACATGGACACTGGGAACTATAGACCCATTAGCCTGACCAGCCTTATCTACAAGACCACAGAATAAATCATCATGGATCTAATTAACAAATATATAGGAAATCTTCAAATGCTTGACCCCACCTAGTTTGGCTTTGTCAAGGGAAGATCATGCCTATTAAACTTGGTGGACTTCTGCGAGACAGTCACCAAAGCCCTAGACAAGGGCAAGTTCAAGGCCTTTGACACAGTCCCCCACTCAGGCATCATTGCTAAACTCAACCCATATATTGTTGGGTAGGTTGCAAACTGGCTCACTGATAGAACTCATACAGTCAAAATAGGGGTCTCTACCTCCTTCAGAAGACCTGTAACCAGTGGTGTTCCACAGGGTTCGGTTCTGGCACCCCTACTGTTTAGAGTCTACTTCTCCAAAGTACAGGCAAAAACTAAAGAACTATGGCTGACAAAGGTTGTTGATGACTGCAAACTGGGAGTGATCATTGAAACCCCTAGCAATGTCAACATCTTGCAAGAAGGTCTTATACAGACTAATGACTGGTGCCAAAGTCATGGTCTTAAATTTATTACAAAAAAAATGCATTATCATTCTCTTTGGCAAGAGTGACATTCCTGCAAACTACCACATCAATAGCCTAAGCACACAGTCAGTGGTGAGAGATCTGGGCACAATCAACAGCAACCATAACTTCAATAAACATGTCTCCACAGTGGTAAAAAGGGCATTTTATATTGCTCATCTCATAAGTAAGGGCATTGCCTCCAGAAAAAAAAGGAGGTTATACCCCCTCCTGTACTCTTCTCTCATCAGGCCAATGATAGGGTAAGATGTTCCCTTTGCTATGCTCCTTTCCAAACACCTGCTGCAATTGGAGAGACCACAAAGGTTCCTTACAAAAATGTAGGGTCTTCAATATCTTTCTTATGTGGACAAACTGAAATCATTGTCACTTTACTCTGTTCCATGCAGACTGCTCAGAGGCGACATGTGCCTTGCATATAGAATAATCTTTGACCCAGCTTTAATGGAAATTCTGCACATTCACAAGTCAAATGGCACATGGGTCTCTCACTCAAGGTACCTTAACCTGGTATGTGACATCAACAGAACTTGCTGAAGAGACAGATTTGTCTCACAGAGGTTGCCCCACCTTTGGAACAAACTTCCTATTGATGTTAAACAAAGCCTCTCATTGGCCCTATTTAAGCATAATTTGGACAATTGGATGGGTAACTGGAAATTCACCCCAGGGGTTCCACCTGTTTTTCTCTTGGAAAGGGGCAATAGGTGCTGATTTTAGTGTCTGCTTGAACCAGACACCCTTGGGAACATGGGTTGAACTTAGCTAGGCTTGTAAAGGCCCCGTGCCATTAGCCTAGTGACCTCCTATGACACTTTGACCTAAAATCAATCTTCCTAAATAACAAAGATCACCTAGACCATCTGCTGTATTCCTCAACAAGTCCAAAGGTAGACAAAAAAGACAACATCTAACATCATGTATACTGTCCCTCTCAATAGAGCCAAAACACTAAACCCCTAAGGCAAGCAAGTGCACTTCTGAGGATTCTTGTCAAAGTGGGCTCCATTGCAAGATATACTGATGCCCCTCTAACCAGGATAAACAAGAAGATAATTGTCAACTTCTTATCTGGTGCCAGGATCCACCAAATCATGCACACACTCAAGCCATTATGCCACAGGTACCAGTATGATTCCATCATAGTGCATGTAGTTGTAAATGACCTGAGATGTACATCCCTGTTCAATATGAACAGAAACATTCTGGAGCTTTCAGACTACGGTTCACCGGCTGGAATGAGCCTAGCATTGAGTAGCATATTACCATCACTGAAGATGATGCCACAATATGAGCAAAACATGGCTGATTTCAACAAGTGGCTACCTTTCTGGTGTCATTTTAAGGGGATCAAATATTTGTCAGTTTGGGATGACATGGTTAACAAGCCACTTTGCTTTGTCAAGAATAGTCTGCCCTTTTCCCCTCTAGGCTTTTGAGTACTGGCTAAAACTTTATCCACCCCCATAGTGTCTTTTTAAGGCAATGCTAAATTGACAAATTTGCCAACATTAACTGCTTTGAGAATTGCCCACAATGTGGCTGTAAAGTACATTAACAGCCACCATGTGGCTGTTATTGTACTTTACCAATTCAGGTTGCCTATATTTGTTTTTCCTATGCATTTGGCTTATGCCTTCCATTAAATGGATGAAGTCACCCTCACTGATTTTCAGAATTTTGTTGGCATGACTAAGCTACTGGGATGTTATAGTCCATTCTATTAATACTTGCAACCTTACCACAGTACTCCATTTTCAATATTATTTTTGTCTGTACGTTTTGTTTGACATTAGGTAAGTTTGATTATTTTTTCTTATTTGATTTTTACAATACTGGAGCTTTTCTGTCCATGCCATCCCTGAAATAGGGATATTACAGCTTAGCTGGACAACCCAAGAAAACAAATGGAAATAAATATACCACATAATCATTATTTTTCTTTTTCTTAAATTTCAAAAGAATATCATAGAGTTGTAAAACTATAACCTCTAAAAATTATGCAAATTCAATAAAAAACAAGTGGGTCAGTAGGGATATAGCAACAAAAGGAGGAGATGTAATAAGCAGAAACAATAATAATGAATGGGTTAATGCCCAAACCATTTAATGCATTTAATGAATGGTGAGCACTTTTATTTTCACTCTATTTGCAAAACAGATACACTTAGTTTGGATCCAGTCTCCATTTGTTTTATTTTGTTTTCCATTTCCTGTATTGATAACAAGCTCAATGATCATGGTTTACTGCTCGTTTATGGAAGAAATCTTTCTTAATAGCTCTGAATCTTGGAGACATGGTTTTGGCTGTTTTAACATTAATTAGCAGTTGAAAGCAGTGGTAGCTGAAAGTTATCTAACAATTAAATAATTTTAACATATTATTCATCAAAATGAACAAGAAAGAGCCTTATGAAATTAACAGACTCAATGGTCTAAGCAAAACAAGTTTCAAGCCACTAGAAATTAAAAGACGGCTACATGATAAATAGGAAAAGGTAAATAAAGACGCTACATTGAGTTGTTTAATCTTTCTTCAAATATAATGAGCTTGAAATTTCTAAGGTTAATGGAGAAATTGATCTAGCTTTTAACAAAATAAAGAATGGGTTGATACCTTTTGTACTTTCTAAGAAATCAAAATACATTTTTAATAAGATTTTTAGTAATATATAAATCCAAAATATTAGGTACCACAACCCAAAACAGTCAGGTGGCATAAAATTGTTTTATTGAGTTAGTGCTTTCTTGGCTATCCAAGCTGCTTCTTCAGACACAAAAATACAACAAGCATCACTCCGTTTTTTAAAAAAGGAACAACCAATGAAAAAACACAATTAATCTTGCAATTAATTCATAAATTAAGTATTTAAAGATACATCACTTATAAAACCAGAATAAACATGTTTATGTGTATATAAAACACATATAAAAATGTGCTGGTTTTGTGGTATCTTGTTTTGGTACTACATTAATCCCTCTGGTGGTACTCTGCTGTTACTTTTTTATTTAAGATTTTTAGTAAGTCTGGGGGGGGGATTGCTCAAAAAAATTAAACAGAGAAATTCAAGAAGGACTATAAAAAATATATAATTTGGAAGTTTGTGATTTATGAGTAGTATGTTATTTGTTATTTTGTTAAAGTACATCCTCTCTGCCTGTGAGTTGTGTTTTATTTTTACTGTGTTTGTTACAACTTGCACAATTAATTTAATTTGATACTCCACTTTTGTCTTTCATTTGCCTATCTAGTTGTTTGTTGCTAAATTGCACTTCAGAGTCCCTTTCCTGTGCTTTTACTTTAGAAAGTCGTGGATCATACATCTTATAGCAGAAGTGAAAGAAGGGTGTGTCTTAAGCCCTTTATTTTCACTCCGCTGACACATGACTGCATGGCCACACATGAGATGAGTAGGATCATCAGATTCATGGATGACATCACTGTTATAGGCCTGGTCAAAGATGGAGAGGAGGAGGCTTACAGGAAAGAGATTGATCAACTACTGGTCTGGTGTGACAGCAACAATCTAGCACTGAATGCCAGCAAGACAAAGGAGCTGATAGTTGATTTCAGAAGATCTCAAGTAGCACACAAACCTCTTGTGTTGAAAGGGATGACAGTGGAAAGGGTCAAAAGTACAAAGTTCTTGGGTGTTCATATCACAGAGAACTTATCCTGGTCAGTCCATGTATCCAGCACAGTCATAAAAGCTCAGCAATGCTTGCACTTTCTAAGGAAACTTAGGAAGGGAAAATTACCAAGCACTATACTTCAGACCTTTTATAGAGGCACCATTGAAAGTGTCCTGACCAACAGCATTGCAGTCTGGTATAGGAGCTGTAACAATCAGGACTGGAAGGCTCTCAAGAGAGTTGTAAGGTTGGCAGAAAGAATCATTGGCACCTCCCTTACATTTCTGGAGGATCTACACAAATGCCAGTGGATCGACAGGGCCAAAAAGATTTCTGGTGATCCAACACATCCTACCAATGGTCTGTGCACTCACCTATCCTCTGGATGGAGATACAGAAGCCTGCATTGTAAGACCATCAGACTAAAAAACAGCTTCTTTCCACTCTCAGTTAGACTGTTGAACTCTTGGGAAAAATGTAGGTAAGAAAGAAATTGAAGTCTGAAGAAGCGTTGTAAGGACGTGAAAGCGCTCACTGTTTTTGGTTTTGTTGTTTTAATAAAGAGTGAAGCTATTGCAGTTTCATTGGATTTTCTCCAGCATTTGGTGTGCCCTTGGAATTTCTTTCTTACCTACAAGTTTATTGCTGTTATCTAAGGGCGCTTTACTCGACAGAAGTGTTTGTTTGTTTATTCTTGGGAAAAATTAACCATGATGTCTGTTACATAACTAGCCTATCAAGGGGCTTATTTTATGGATGTGTAATAATTACTAAGTGTAATACTAAGGTAGCTCACCTACACACTGAAGGACTGTAAAGTGCAATACACAAACTGTGCAATAATTCAGTCTAGTCATAGATATGCTGCTATTGTTTCAATTTTACTTTGACAAAATTACCTTCATATTGTTCTTTGTCTTCCTTGTCTCCTGTTCTGGGATGGGTGTGGGTCACTGCTGTCCTACTTTACTTAACAAATTGCTTATTATTAAAATTCTACTGTTATACTTTATTAATTTTTCTCTGTCTATATGCGCAACTGATTCCTGCATTTAAAATGAAGTATTGTGATTTTGTTCAGCTACACTGCTGTGTAGTTCTGAATGACAATAGTTTTCTTTGACTTGACTTGACTTAAGAACGTGTTTGCCTGGTTACTGTGAGTTGGGAATCACTCCAGAAGAGCTCAAAGTGCAGTCATTTATTGTTCAGAGGACACTGGAATCAGTTTTTGGCTTTGTTCTGTTTGCTATAAATTAGGAGCATTTGCACAAAGCTGCTCAATATGCAGCAGCCACTGGCTGTGTCCTGTACAGAAGCAAATGCTTGGACAGTAAAATTTATCTATAAAGCTAGTGTATAGGACAGTGAAGCACTGTGTGGAGTTAAGTTTAGAGAAGCTAGTCTGTGCATCAAGCAGCACTAATACTAAATCCTAGCACTATCTAACATCTTTCCTTAACCCTAGAAACCACCCCAGGAGTCCTCTGTAAAACCCAGTTCTTAAACCATAATAGACCAGCCATATACAGGTTAAAGCAACATGGATATGCAATTCCCAAATGTCTCTGTGGCCAGCTTGGTTGATATGGGCATCCTGAGACAATGCAGCATCTATTTCATCTTCTCAAACAAATTATTAATTCTTAAAGAAACTAACACAGTATGTGAGGGATGTAGATAGACTTCTTCCTTGGAGGCAAAAATCTCTCTTACAAACAAGGTTGCCAAGAACACACACTATATCCTCTACACATAACACTCAGCCCCCTACACACACACACACACACACACACACACACACACACACACACACACACACACACACACACACTAAATTATTCATACATAACCCACACTGTAAAGGTTGCACACTCCAAATCTGACCTCAAACCAGTGACAAGTGGAGTACTTGTTTGGCATCTACTTCTCTGAAGTACAGGCCAACACTAAGGGATTCTGGCTAACAAAGTTCGCAGATGACTGCTAACTGGGAGCCATTATTGAATCCTCAAATGATGTGGATACTCTACAAAAGGGCCTTACAGAAACAGATGCTTGGTGCCAGGGCCATGGGCTCAAGCTCAATGCCAAGAAATGTATAGTTATCCCCTTTGGGAAAAAACATGTATCTGTGAATTACCATATAGGTGGCAGTACACTAAACACCGAAAGTGGCCAGTGGTCTCACCTTCGATAACCACATCGCCACAACAGTCAGGAAATCCTTCTATGTGGCACACCTCATCACTAAGGGCTTTTCATCCAAAAAAAAGGAGGTCATTGTCCCATTGTACTCATCCCTCATTAGACCCAGTATAGAATACAATGCCCCGTTTGGTATGTACCTCTCAAGACATCTGCAACAACTGGAAAGGCCGCAGAAATACCCCACTAAAAGAATCACAGGCCTAAAGCAGATGCCCTATGCTGACCGCCTTAAAAAACTCTAGCTATACTCTGTCACATATCGTCTACTCAGAGGCGATCTCTGCTTAACATACAAGGCCATGTCAAACCCAGAGCTGTTGGACATGCTACACTTAAAGAAATCCCAATCCCTCAGAGCCACATGCTCCAGGGATCTAAACCTTGTCATCACAGCAAACAAAACATGCTGGAGGGATAGGTTCCTGACCCAGAGACTCCCCAGACTCTGGAACAGATTGCCCATACATGTCAAGCAGAGTGCCTCTTTGGCCCTCTTCAAAAGGAACCTAGACGACTGGATGGGAGAAAGGAAATTCATCCCGGGGATCATGTCAGTTGCCCTGCTAGACAGGGATCCAGGGAAGTAAATAGTGTGGGAAGAAATAACCAGGGAATTGTTATGGCTAGGCTTGTATAGGCCCTAGGGATGATAGCCTAGTACCAAGTTATGAACCTATGAACCACAGGGTTCAGTCCTGGGACCTCTCCTGTTTGGTATCTACTTCTCTGAAGTACAGGCTAACACAGAAGGCCTCTGGCTAATGGAGTTCGCAGATGACTGCAAACTAGGAACTATAGTTGAGTATCCAAATGATGTGGAAATCCTACAGAAGGGACTTGCTGAGACAGATGCCTGGTGTCAGAGCCATGGCCTCAAGCTCAATGCCAAAAGTGCATTGTCATCCCCTTTGGTAAAAACTCTGTACCCATGAGCTACTACATAGACAGCAGTCTACTTAACACCGAATGTGTAATAAGAGACCTTGGGACACAGGTGGACAGTAGTCTGTCCTTTGATAGTCACATCGCTACAGTAGTCATGAATTCCTTGTACGTGGCACACCTCATCATAAAAGGGTTCTCATCCAGGAAAAAAGAGGTCATTGTTCCCCTCTACTCAACACTCATTAGACCCATTATAGAGTACAATGCCCCTTTTGGAATGTACCTCACATGACATCTCCAGCAGCTGAAAAGGCCACAGAAGTACCTCACAAAGAGGATTACTGACCTCAAACAGATGCCCTACACTGACCATCTCAAAAAACTCCAGCTTTACTCCATAGCATATCGCCTTCTCCGAGATGATCTCTGCCTAACATATAAAGATATGTCATACCCAGAGCTGTTGGACATGCTACATCTAAAGAAATCCTAGTCCCTCTGAGCTACACGGTCTAGATACCTAAACCTTGTCACCACAATAAACAGGACATGCTGGATGGATAGATTCCTGTCCCAGAGACTTCCCATACTCTGTAACAGGCTACCCATCTATGTCAAGCAAAGTTCTTCATTAGCACTCTTCAAGAAAAATCTTGATGAGTGTATGGGAAATAGGAAATACACCCCGGGGATCACTTCTGTGTCTCTGCTCGACAATGGAACAGGAAAATAACTTTCTTGGGTGGCGTAAACCAGGGAACCTTGTTGGCTAGGCTTAAGTAAGCCCTCAGGCCAATAGCCTAGTACCTACCTATGAACCTATGAGCTGCTTACCACACACACATACACACACACACACACACACACACACACACACACACACACACACACACACACACACACGCACACACACACACACACACACACACACACACACACACACACACACACACACACACACACACACACACACACATGCATATACACTACATCCTCCACACATACTGCTCACCACACACATAGATCATCTTATGATGAGGCACTTAAAAGAAACCTTCCCAAACTTCAAAGACGTCTTAAGTCTACAAACACCAATACCTATCCTCAGCCATCTCTAAAGCATACACCATAAGCAGTGACAAACCCCACACATTAGCCTATACCACTGATCCCCCAAGATGCACATAAGGCAGGCAAACATTTTACTTAGGACTCTTGTCCTAGAAGATTCCATTCTGTCACACACATGCCCCAATGACCAGGCTAGACATAAAGAAGGTAGCAGTCAGTTGATTATCTGGAGTGCATCCACAATATCATGCTTGCACTCAAGTCAATACACCACAGATACAAAAATGATTCTGTTGTAGCCCTGTGGGTCTAACTGACTTGAGACATACCTCACTGGAATATATGAAATGAGACATTATGGATCTCTCTGAATGTGTGTCACAGACAGATATGTGCCTTGCTCTGAGCAGCATTCTACCTTCACCAGGGATGATGCCACATTACGATGAACAAATGATTGACTTTGATAACTGGCTTAGTTTCTGTTGTCATTCCAGGGAGACAGTGAATATCTATCAGCAGGGGGGGGTACATGGGTAACAGACCATGTTGCTTTGACAAGGATGGTCTGTACCTGTTTCTCCTGGACTTTTGGATATCGGCTAGAACTTTATCCACCCCCTTGCAGCCCTTTTTAGGCAGTGCCATAATGACAAACCTTCCAACAACAACAAAAAAAAGACTCAAAGCAACCTTAAGGTGTTATTACTTAATAGTAGGAACCTCAGCAAGAAACTCCACACACTACAAATTCTCCTTATTCTAGAGACTATAGACATCTGTGCCATTACTGAGACTTAGTTTAAAGCTAAAGAAAGTACACCAGCACAACAAGGTTACAGTGTCTTCCAAACATTTTGATCAATAGCAGCACAGACAGGGTCTAAAGGTGGAGGTGTCTCAATCTACATCAATAACAAATATATCTCCAGGATGGTTAAACAGGATGATGCCCTGGAGTTTCTCCCTGTGCAAGTCACCATAGATAAAGTTATTTACCATATCCTAGCTAACTAAGGGTCACCATCTATGGCCCAAGAATCTTATAACTCATACCTACATCTACTGTTGACACTCACCAACTACCACTGTATAGATTGGAAACTTTCACTGCCTCAAACATGTAGGTACAATGTTTCCTAGACTGTATTAACAGAAATACCCTGGAGCTGCTGGATAGCTCTCAACCCATAATATACCTAATACTCACCAGCATGGGAAGCACTGCAACCCTCCCTCTCCACCTCTACTACCACCCAGCTGTCTCCTTTGCAATAAAAATCAACTCAGAAAACCCAGCTGAAACTGTAACAGTTAGGAAGTATTCTAAAGCAGCCTACATCCTAATGAGTAACAGTTTGGCAAATTCAATACCCTCTGAACTGTGAGACACAGCAACCTATACAGAATTGTTCACAAAAAACTGCACAAACGTGAATGGCTGCATATAGGCTGCATTACCTACCAGAAGTAAGCCAGTAACAAATACCAAAAGCAAACTGCACTGATGGAATCCCAACCTTAAAAGGGTATATAAAAAAAGGAAAGAAGCCATGGACAGAATAGGAAAGATCTACTCTCATAAAGGCAAGAGCTCACTAATTAAACTAAACAAAACAACTAAGATTACTGATTAAGTCCAACAAGACCACCAGTGAGGTCAGGATAGCTTCTTAAGCTAAGGACAACCACAAGGCTTTTTCATTTATGTTTGAAACCTTAAAGGTAACACACAAAAGTGTGCTGAATTTGGTGGTAAATGGCACCACCTTCACTGAAAAGACAGACATGGTGATTCTGCTGGGTGACAAATTCAGCTCAAACCTTAACCTCTACTCACCCTATGTGAAATCCCTTCCAGCATATCCCCCCCAGCTATCAGCAGTGAGCAGGTCTTGGTGGTGATTGCCAAAGCCAAAACAATGCCTTAAAGGGCCTCAACAGTATTCTGAGTTGCTTGCTAAATAGCTTAAAATATGACCTTCCAAGACCACTTGAGGCCCTTTTCAACTACAGCCTCAAAAGTGATTACATCCCAAGTGAATGGAGGACTGCAGTGGCCATCACTCTTCACAAGGGAGGTCCATCAATTGACCCTGGAAAATACTTCCCCATCAGTATGGCAAGTCTAATATGCAAACCATGGAATGAATTATCATTGAAATGATCAACAAGGACAAAACCAACCAACAGAAAAACTGGGCCCATCCCAGTTTGACTTTGTCAAGGGAAGGTCTTGCCTACTTAACCTGGCAGACTTCTTTGAGAGGGACTACAGAGCATTTGAGGAGAAGACAGTGCACACTGCCTACCTTGACCTGGCTAAGGCATTCAATATGACCCCCCCCCACCCTCAGATATTGCTGACAAACTCATCAAACTAGGCATAAATCCCTATAGAACTCAATGGATTGCTAGCTGGTGAACAGATAGGACCTAAGATGTCAGGATTGGTGAGACCACCTTCACTAAGGGACCTTTAAACCTATAAATCTATTACATACCAGCTGCTGGCTTGGTTCATTGGTGCATACTAGGCTAATGACCACTAATGGCCTTATAAACTTAGCTGTGCAATCCAAATGTGACCCACAAATTTGATTTATATACGGAGTGATTTACTAACTCCCTTGGAGACATAGGCACCAGGCCAAAGGTGAATTCCTAATTACCCATCTATTGGTCTAAGTTGCACTTAAATAGGGATAGAGAGGAAGTTTGCTCACATAGATGTGGAGTTTGTTCCAGAAAATGTGAATTTTCCAAAAACATATCTGTCTCTCCAACATGTCTTATTTATGATGTAAGTAAAATTTAGGTCTTTTAATCTAGTAGTTCTGATGCTGCTTGTTTTGTGGCTGTGCAAAAGGTGCATCAAAATAGGGTCCAGGGATGCCTTGTATGTCAAGCAATGATCAACTCTCATTAAGTCTGTATCATACTGAGTAAAAAGACAGGACTTTGAGGGGAACAGTGAAGAGCATTATGTTTATACCAGGCCGTCTTGCTGTAGGGAATCTTTGTGGACATTCCAGTTGCTGCATGTGTCTGTTCAGGTGCACACTGAAATGGGCATTATACTCTATGATGGGTCTGATGAGGGTTGACTACAGTGGTATGATGAGCTCTCTGGGCCTAGATGCCATGCCCTTGCTTATAAGCTGAGCAACAAAGAATGATTTTCTTACTACATTGGACACATGTTGATTGAAGGGTAGGTTACTATACACATGTGTTATGAGATCCCTCAGTAGTTAATCAACTTTTAAGGGTGTTTTACTGATGCATAGTTACCTGGGTGTCTGGCTTCTCAAAAGGTACTGCAAGGCATTTCTTGGTATTGAGTTGCCATTTCTTGGCATTAGTTGTTAGTAACATTGCATTTACAGTCATACTGAGCAGCTGTCATTGAATCAGGAGTTTTATTTTATTTTGTTTCATTTTATTTATCTCTTTATTAACCAAATAAGTGATCTTATCCAAACACTATTTCTTTGGACAAGATTATATGACCCAAGCCAAGAAGCAGTAACCATATTTCAACACAATAAGCGGAGACATCGTCTCAAAACTGCATTTATGAACAGATTATTTTCCAAGTTGCTTTTCAAACCATTTACATAGTTTCAAATGTTCATAGGTTGTTACTAGACAACCACTAGGGCCCTTACAAGCCTAGCCATGCACCCCAAACCATTTGGGTCCCAAGTGTCATACAAGGGCAGCATGTCAGTAGGCAGGTAGCTAAGAATTTGTAGGGGGTTGTTAGGATGATACTTTACTTATTGATGGTCTCTGTCCATAAGGGACATTGGGTCCAGACATGGGACAAATTTATGATTTTCCATCCAATTGCAAAAAATGCTGAAAAACGACCACAGGTGGCAAGAAAAATCCAAGGAACAAAAGATAATCCACAGCGACAAGTTTTAATTCACATAAACGAGTAGTGTAAGTGCTTTCATCTTGCTTCTATGAGCAACACTTCATCAGAAAAACAGAACTAATGCAAAATGCAGCTATTTAAATTGTCACATGCTGAACATCAGTTAGCTTCTAAAAGCATAAGTTGCAAATATCAAATATTTAAAAACATTTCAATATAAGTACAAATACTAAATGAATAAGCATGAATAAATAAGCAAGCATGAATAAAACTGACCAAGAATAAACATGCAGGCTGAGGATGACCTGACTTTAAAAATATTATAAAAAAATCTTTATTTAAAAACTGTGCCAAATAATTATTTGATGTGCAAAATGAGCAATTCATTTAAAAGAACTACCCACTAGTAAAATCATGCATCCACTATTACCCAGCCTGTCAGTTAACTAATACAATGCAAAAAATACAGAAAGTATAAAAAATACAAAAGTAATTCTACTAAGGTACAGAAGAAATAATCAATTACCTCTGCAGACTCTTCAGTTTTAAAACACAAGACAAGGAACATAAACTATTTAACCGTGGAGCATTGCAGGCATTCAATTTTATTTGCTATAATAATATGCACAACTCTAGCTTAAGGGTGAGGGGTCCCACCTGGGATCTTGTTCAATTTGATCAATCACCGTAAACTTGAAACTGTGCGGAGGATGTTCGTGCACATGCTTAGCCAGTGCCTTCTTCAATTTTAACTTCCTGATGCTGTAAATATGTTTGTAGACCCTGTCTTTGAATCTATGATCAGTCTTACTGATGTAGAAACAAGGGCGGAAGTTACAGGTTTCTAAATAGACCATTTCCTTGGTGACACAATTAAATATTTCATTAATGTAATATTTTCTCCCTCTAATGGAGACGGTATTACCCACCTCCATAAATCTACACTGGGGGCAGCTCTCGCATTTATATATGCCTGGAGCTCTTGCAACTGGGATCTTACCCCTCTCCAACCAACTTTTAAGGTTCTGCCCTCTTCTATAGACAACTGTAGGTCTGGATTAGAGAATAGAAGTCAGATCTGTATCTGAACTAAGTAGAGTCCAATTGTTATATAAACTTTGTCGCACTAAATTAGCATCGATACTGAATGATGTGATAAAAGTCACCTTGGATGGGTTCACTTTATATGACTGGCCCTGTTCAACTAAAGATGTCAAAGTGTTGGGGGCTACATGCCTAGTTGAAAATATTGGACTAAATACTCCATTGTTTCTCTTGTGTTGAACCTCAAATATCATCTATTCTAAAAGTTGGCTAGGGTACCCCTGTTTGAGAAACATTCCCCTCAAGGTTTGACAGTCCACAAAAAATTCATCATCTTCAGAAACCATGCAGGCCGCCCTCACCAACTGGCCCTTAACAACATATTTCTTTTGCTGATATTGTTGACTACTGGTGTAGTGAAGAAAGGAACTGGAGTAAGTGGATTTTCTGTGAATCTTAGCTTTGAACACTTGGTTCCCTCTATCTTTATATAAATCTACATCAAGATACGCAATGTTCTCTGTACTTGAACTGTATGTGAATGACAAAAAATTTGTTGAGGCATTCAAATAATCAATAAACTTAGCAATGTCTTACGATAGTGCCATCAAACATGATGAGCACACTATCCAAATATCTAGTGTTGTAGTAGTAGATATTGGCACTAAACGCGTTGTTGTTAAAGATGAAGTGTTGCTCCCAGTTGGCCATTATGAGGTTGGCGAAGCTAGCCCCACATGGAGAGCCCATTGCAACACCCGTCTTTTGTAAATAATTTCTCCCTTTGAACATGAAATAATTGCTTGTCAAAATTAACTCCAAAAATTCCTGTACTAGCTCAATTTCTCTTACTGAACTGCCCTTATCCAACATGAACTTGGAAACCAATTCAATCCCTGTATCCACAGGTATGACAGTATACAGGTCCTTAATGTCAATGATCAGGAAAACAATGTGGTCTCTGTATTCGAGGCCATTGACGTTACTTAGAAAGGGCTAAGAGTCTTTGCAAATATGGTCCATACTTTCAACCAATTTCTTCAAAACTGTGTCAACATACTTAGCAACGGGATAAGTAATGGAATTTCTTCTGTTCACAATAGGCCGGAGGGGTGGATCCTCTTAGCTCTTGTCAACCTTTAGAATTCCAAAAGGTATGGGCATCAGTAGGGCTAAGCATGAAAAATAATTATACAGGTCCAATGAAATCCTAAACTCTATGAACAAATCATTCAAACAAACCTTCACTTTCTGTTGTGATTTGTTCATTACATTCAATGAGGCTGATGTATAATTGTCAGTATTCAACAATCTCAGCATACGATCTCTATAATTGAATTTGTCAAAAAACACAAGGCCACATCCTTTATTTGGTTTAACTATTTTAACATTCTGAAAATGTAAGTAATTTAACCTATCCCAGTCTAACTCGTTTAAATGCAAAGTTTTACTGGAAGAAACAGATCTACTTCTATCTAAAATATCACGTAAATCTAGTTCACATACACGTTCAAAAGTCACCAAGGCAGGACTCAAAGGTGGGTTAAATACACTGGGTATTCTGCATTCTCTATCTACTGTGGGTTGGTTCTTAAACATACTTTCCAAATTTAATTTACATGTGAAGAGTTTTAAATCAATGACTGTCCTTTCTAGATTAGCTCTCTGGTCAGGGACAAAAGTTAAACCTTTAGCAAGAAGGCCAGCCAAAGGTGTTTTCACAGTCCTGCTTGAATAGTTAAAAATCTTAAACTCCTGGTTGCTATTAAACACAATACTATAATGACTTGTGTTGGCTATATCAGAGGTGCCAGCTAGGTTGTAGCTAGTGGAATAGCAACTACCTCTGGGATGACCAGTTTGGTCTTGGGCCCTGTGCATTAAACAGTCTCGGGTTGTTGGTCACATTGCTTTGGAAGTGGCCTCAGTTGTGAAAATTTTGAGAACTGTTCTTGTGATTCTGAGGGTTGTTGCCAAAAATAGGTTCTTCATTGGGTGAAGCAAAATCCCAGCTGTTGTTCCTTTGATTGGTGTTGTTCCCTTGGTTGGCATTAGTGACAATACCCCTTGATGTGTTCTTACTTCTGGTGCTGTTCCACAACCGGCCATTCCAACTAGAGTCCTCAGGTTGTTGCTCCCGTGATTCATTTACTGCCTCGGCATAGCTGTATTCAGAGGGCTAGCCATGTGGTCTATCTGGACCTTGGTTAAATTCAATACCATTGGAACGAATTGAGTGATTAAGTCAAACCTGGGCAGGTGGAGGTTTAGGGTAGTCTGATCCCTTAGTGTAGTCATTACTGTCCCTTACCAGTTTTTTATTTTTTGTGGCTTTTAGCTTGGATATCTGACCATTAATACTTGTAAAAATATGGTCATATTCATACTTGTATCTATCAAAATCTGGGTCCATTTTAATACCTTGGTCAAGTGCTTCTGTCTCTTTATTCAGTGCCTCAATAATGACTGTATAATGTTTAATGTAAAATTCAATCAACTCAAAGCCATGTTTATCAAATAAACATAATAAATCGAAATGAAAAACAGAATTGCCTACTAGACCTGCTGGAAAATGCCAGGATCTCAACCCTTTAGGTATCTGGCATCTTTGTAAGCATTCCCTGAAGCAGGCAATCTCTAGTTACAGCTTTTTAACTTTAAAGAGTTTGTCGTCAAACATTTAAAATTTTTCTGCAATGTTGAAATTAATGGCTTCACTAGACTGATTGTCATTCAAACTGGAACTGTCAGTATTTAATGAAACAGGCTCATTCAGCCAATCTTTAAGGTGCATACCAGCAAAAGTATTTGAGACAGTGTTTAAAGCAATGACAGGTTGGGCAACAGCCATATACCTATGAGTTCCCAAACGATGGTTAGAATCTGCACAAGCAATGTTATTTAAACTAGCAGTGTTATTTAAACTAGAATTAAGTTGGGAAATCCTTGTTTCACTCTGGGCTCCCAAATTGAACAGCAGAGTCAACTGTAAGCAAAGATTTACCTCTACAGGCTTCAGCCTTTGTTACAGGATTCCCCTTCGGGTCAGGCTCACCGTTTAAAATGCTGACGTTACCATTGCTGTTGGCAGGTTCCTGCTGGTGATTAGAATCAGAGGTACAAGACTTCACGGATAAGTTGTTGACAACAGTTGTAAGGACATCCACTTTCTTGTATGGGCAGATACAACATTCAGCAACTGTTTTAAATCCAAACTGTTGCAGCTAGAATCATCCAAATATTCTATTTCTTGTGAAAAAGAAAGACTTATATACTTACCATTACGTTCCATGTTTGTAGTCCATCTAGCCTACATTCTTGCTGGATGGGTTCAGAGCCGATTCTCAGCTCTGCTCGGCTGATACTAAAGCTCAAGAGCTTTTACTGGCTTGAGGCTAACCCCTATCACATGGTGCCTTACAGCAATTCCCCAGATCTTGTTTGCAAGAAAGTAAATAGGTAGATAATAGTCAGTAAACTATCAATAAGTATGCACATACAAACAGAACACTCTCTATTACTATCCATGTTAGGTGGAAGGACAACTACAACCAGGTCAGATAGCATAATGGATAGTCCACCAATTCCTCCAGGAAACAGGAAGGGGGAAGGAGGGTGGGATGCAGGAATGTAGGCGAGATGGACTACAAACATGGAATGTTATGATAAGTACATAACTTCTTTATGCTATGTAGTCCTAGCTCACTGTAATTCTTGCTGGATGGGACAGCGTCCCCACCACCTTTATCCCGGGTGGCTCAAGCAAAGAGACTCTTCAGCACAGTGGACCCAAAGGATGACCTGTCTCAGGAGGCCAAATTCAATTTGTAATGAGTGGCAAAGGTATGAGGTCTTGCCCAAGTAGCTGCTGCACAAATGGTATAAATTGGGAGTTTTCATCTAAAGGCATATGAAGTTGATACTGCTCTGGTTGAATGGCCTTTTACTTTAGCTGGTAATTGTTTGCCAACAGTTTTGTAAGCAAATGAAATGTAGTCTGAAAGCCATTTAGACAAAGTGACCATAGAAACAGGCAAGCCTTTATTTTTGTCTGAAAAGGAAACAAGCAATTGGACTGATTTTTTGAATTCTTTAGTCCTGTGCAGGTAAAAACAGAGAATTATGTGGACATCCAATTGGTGTAGTCTGTATCATGATGTATTAGTATGATTTGGGAAAAAAACTGGTAGATCGAGAGTTATGATGAGATTATGCTCTAAACATACCTTAGGAAGAAAGGAAGGATTAGCTCTAAGCGAGACTCTATCCTTGTGGAAAACAATGTAAGGAGGTCGAATGGTGAGGGCTTGCAATTCTAAAACTCTCCTAGCAGATGTTATAGCCACTAGGAACAATGTCTTCCAAGACAAGAATTTTAGATCCGATAAAGAAGAAGGTTCAAAAGGTGAAGAAAATAAAGATGTAAGAACTAGGTTTAGGTCCCAGGGCTCCAGTGGTTGCCTGATTGGAAGTTTGAAAAGGAGGATTCCTTTCAAAAAGGTTTTGCATAAAGAGTGGGACATGATTGGATTTCCCGTGTAGCCAAAATGATAATTAGAGGTGGCAGCTAACTGAACTCTTATAGTAGCAGCTGCAGCTCCTTCATGAAAAACGGATGCCAGGAAGTACAGGATAGACTCTATAGGAGCTGAGTAGGGATCTATGCCTTGGTTTGCTGCCCAAATGGAGAACCTTTTCCATTTACTGGAATATAATTTCCTGGTGGAAGGTTTGTGTTAAGAAATCAGAATGTGTTTGACTGTGGGGGAAAGGGAAACACACCTTGCTATTTATGGAACTGCAGTAGCCATGCTGTCAATTTCAGGGTTTGGATAGTAGGATGGAACTGCCCTGACTAATGAATCAGGAGGTCTGGAGATGGTTTCAGAATCCATGGTTCCTCCAAGAGATAGGGCCACAGGAAGGGGAGCTAGACTTGGCAAGGCCAGTAAGGACCAATGGGGATCAGGGTACTCTTCAACAGTTTTGCTTTCTGAATCACTTTTGGTATGAGAGGAAAGGGTGGAAAAGCATAAAGGAGTCCTGGAGGCCAGTTTTGGACCAGAGCATCCCTGGGTGACATCCCGGATAGGGAATTAGGGTAAAGTAGCTGCTGCATTTGGTGTTCATGTACATGGCGAATAGGTTGCAGCAAGGCTGGCCCTATCTGTGAAAAATCTCTTCCTCAACTTCTGAATTCAGGGACCACTCATGAGGCATCAGAATTACTCAACTGAGTTTGTCTGCTGTCACATTGGACTTCCCGGAATGTGCATTGCTACCAGAAAGCGTTGAGTGTCCATCACCCATTTCCATACTCTTAAAGCCTCTCGACAAAGTGGGTAAGATATGGTTCCTCCTTGCTTGTTTATGGACCACATTACAGACATGTTGACTGATTGAATCACAATTATCCCAGTGGGAAGAGAACTGTGAAGTGCTTGCAATGCGTATAACACCGCTGTCATCTCCAGAACATTTATGTGCAAGTGGTTCTCGTGAGCCTACCAAATACCTTGGACCATCATTTCCGGATAATGCCCCCCCCCCCACCCTATCTGGGAGGCATACATGGTCAAGACTGCATTTTGTTGAGGGGGAGCAAGTGGCCGACCTAGATGAAGTTGATCCGTATGTAACCACCATATTAGTGCCTTCTTGCAGGAGTTTGTGATGAGAATTTAGTGAGACAGGGGAGATCCTGCATTGACCAATGGGCAAATAGTAGCCACTGGTGTACTCTCATGTGCAGATGGGCTAGGGGAACTAAGAGAATGGCAGAAGCCATAGTCCCTAGGACCTGAAGGACTATCCTGGCCTGTAATTTTTCTTTTTTCAGCAAGGATCTGACTTGGTCATGGAATGATTCTATCCTTTCTGGTGTCAGTTTTGTTGTCATGGTGGTTGAATCTATTTCTGAGCCTAAGAATACAATGTGCTGGAATGGAGATAAGGCTGACTTTTTTAGGTTTATTGTAATGCCTAATCTGGCGCACAAGGATAGAGTCTCAGCCCTGGTTCTGATTAGTTGATTCTTGGTGGTAGCAGTGAGGAGCCAATCGTCTAGGTACAGAAACACCTGGAAACCTTGACATCTCAGGTGAGGTGTTATCACTGCCATTCATTTGGTGAACACTCTGGGGGCTGTAGTGAGGCCAAAGGGCAGTGTTCAAAATTGAAAATGACCGGCTCCCAGCTGAAAGTGCGGGTGTCTTCTGGAGCACCTGTTCATTTTGATGTGATAGTATGCATTCTGAAGATCTATTGAGCACATCCAATTGTCTTTCCCGATAAAGTGAAATATTGACTGCCGAGTGATCATACGGAACTTTGATTTCTTTATAGACTTGTTGAGTTTGCTGAGATCTAGAATTGATCTCCAGCCTCCTGTCTTTGGAACTAAAACGAATCGTGAGTAAGTTTCGGATCCTATTTGCTCTGTGGGGACTTTTTGGATGACTCTTTGTTGAAGCAATGAGATGACCTTTGATGTTGCATGGTCTAACTGAATGGGTGGCATGTCTGGTAGAGACTGGTTTACCGGGGTTCAGAAACAAAGGGAATAAGGTAACCTCTGGATATTATGGTTTGTACCCAACAATCTTGGGAAATTTGTAGCCAGGCACTTGGTTACAGTGAAAGATGACCTCCGACTGCCTCCAGAGATGGACAGTCAGGCAAACCCTCAGGGGCAATGGAAGGGACAATCAGAGAAAGTATCTCTATCTCCCTGATGTTGCAGCCCTCCTCTGCCACGAGGGCAGCATCTTCCATTATATTGTCCCCTCTGCCTCTAGGGGAGGGTTGACCTTGAGCCTGAGGGAAACCTTTTTGGGATTTACGGAACCACATTTTCCCTCCTGTATGGCCTTTGGGATAGGGTCTAGAAGGAAGGGAGAAACGGACTCCAACAGTAGGTAAGGTTTTCCCTTCCTGCTCGCACCTGGTCAAAGTCTCTTTTACCTGTGATCCAAAAAGAGTTAAACCATCAAAGGGGTTGCTGGTAAAGGAAGACTTAAAGGATTCTGTGAAGTTACATAGATACATCCAGGAATGTCTCCTAAGAAAAATTCCTGCTGCGGCTGCCCTGCTCACTCTGTCAGCTGCATAAGAAATCAGCTTCATGGGGGAGTTAACTATAGATGTAAGGGTGGAGAGCTGCGCAGATACCTTGTCCATGGATCCCGAAGCTACTGAACCCTGAAGGGTGTCTCCCAACACCTTCAGAAGATCCCTTTGAAGTCTAGTAAAAATGGGACAAGTAATTCAGTGATCGTAAGGTAAATGCAGTTGAAGAGAAAGCACGCTTTCCATACTGATCCATTGTCCTGGACTCTTTATTAGGAGGATGAATATTAGAAGATGTCTCGGACAACTCCTTTTTTGTGGCCGCTGCTACCTCCATAGCATACACAGGAACTCCCTTAGAAAGAAAGGACTTCTGGGGCAGTCATAAATTTGTCTGGCCTCCTTGGGACAGGCTCCACTGTGTCCAAGAAGGTGCAGGCTTTCTGGGATATGACCCCCCCAAGAGTTGGTCATATGGCAGTGTCACCCAGGAGGTGAAAGGTAGGGAACCAAAGGCCTCAAGATACACTGATTTGTCCTCATTAGGGTTAGAGGTCTTCTACTCACCCCTCTGTCTAATAATTTCAATGATGTCAGCAAAAGAGACATCCTCAGAGGGGGTTCTAGGGGACCCTTCTGACTCATCCAAATCAGTGTCTGACATGACAGACTCAGGTGAGTCAATGTGCTTCCTCTTACAAAGTCTCTTCTGAGGAAGCTCTCCAGTGGAATAATCTGGGAGGTTTCAGAAGAGGGACACCTCCAATGGGGGCTGCTTGAGTCTCTGGTTCCCTACACTGAGGGAATGGTGGGGGTGAAGAGGTTACTGCCGGCTGTTGGTGGGACATCGGATCCAAAGGCAGGGCTTTGGCACTGTACAAAGCTTTCTCTATTGCGTTGAAGGCCTTTCCACCCCACCCTGAAGATGACCTCCTCTCTGAGGAGACAGAAGGTTGGCTCAGAGCAGGAGGGATAGGTTCCAAAGCAGATGTGGGAACTGAGCTCAGCCGAGCTGAAGCACCGAGAGGGAGGGTCAGTTCCAAAGAAAAAAATGGGGTGACTATCCCTCCCGGAGTTGACTCGAGAGCATCGGCTCCCAGATCCCTCAGCTCCAGATTGAGCCACTGAGGATAGAGTTATCTGTTCCGAGGAAGTAGGAAGAATTCTCAGAACTGAAGGATCCAACACAGAAGGACCCGAAGTGTTCAACTCCAAGAACGAAGCAGTCAGAGGAGGAGCAGTAGTCTGGGGATGGGACAGCTCCGAAGCCTTTGGGTCTGGAAGAGCTAACTTTTTAGCCAAAGCCAGGTCACAGAGCATCCTCTTCACCACCCACTTGATATCCTCATCTGAAAGTGTCCTGGATGAATGGGTGCTGACAGAAGGAGATCTCCTCCTTTCTAAAATAGGAGACCTCAAAGTTGGTGAAATAGGGTAGATAACTGGTGAGTGTCTCGATACCAAAGGTTGCCTCTGCACCAAAAAAAAACGACACCGAGACAGAAGTGAAATCGGAGCCAGAACTCCTTGACTCCATTGCTTTAGACTTTTTAGATGGCTCTGAAGCTGGAACCGAAGATTTTCTCTTCACAGTTTTGGGAGCTGTCTGACCAAGTTCCAGCTGTTCCTGGAAGGAACTAGTCATAAGACCCCTGTTTATCAATTTATGTTTTCTCTCATTAAGAACACTAGCACTGAAGGTATGGCAAACAGTACAGGGTTCTTGTAAATGAGTCTCTCCCATACAGTACACACAGCTAGTGTGATTGTCAGTCAATGACATTTTTTGTGAACACTTGTCACATTTCTTGAACCCAGAAGGGTGGTGTTCCTTATGTTCTCTATCTTTCTCTATAGACATAACGAGAAAACAAGGCTAACAACAATAACAATAATAACAATACTAACTATAACCAACAGCAAAGTTATGAAGAGAAGAAAATGTTTTTTTTTTTTTTTTTAAAGGGAAGAAGGACTAGCACTCAGGGAGGAAAGGCCCTCTAATTTAAATGGGCAACTACGGCCCCCTAACTAAAATGTACCATAGAATCCTAAAAAAGTGGAATAGGGGATCAAGCACTCAACAACAATCACACAGGTAATAGATAACAACTATTAAGGTAGAAATATGAAGAAAATAGATGAAAAATAAGATTTATCAAAACATCTTCTACTTAGCCAATGAGCAAGTAAGGCGACAACCTCAAAGCTTTCACGGCAAATGAGATCTGGGGAATTGCCATGAGGCAACATGGGCTAGGGGTTAGCCTCGAGCCAGTAAATGCTCTTGAGCTTGAGTATCGGCTGAGTTGGAGCTTAGAATCGGCTCTGAACCCATACAGCAAGAATTACGGCGAGATAGGACTACATAACATCAAAGGTTCTGGAGTGGAACTTGCACTTGCAGCCATGTGGCTAACAGACAAAAAAACACTAACAAACTTGTAAAAAATAACTGCAAAAAATGCTTAAAAATTCACAGGTGGCAAGACAAATCCAAGGAACAAAAAATCCACAGAGACAAGTTTTAATTCACAAAAACAAGTTGTGTAAGTGCTTTTGTCTTGCTTCTATGAGCAAAACTTCATCAGAAAAGCAGAACTAATGCAAAATGCAGCTATTTAAAGTATCACATGCTGAACATCAATTAGCTTCTAAAAGCAAAAGTTACAAATATTTAAAAACATTTCAATATAACTACAAATACTAAATGAATAAGCATGAATAAATAAGCAATCATGAATAAAACTGACCAAGAATGAACATGCATGCTGAGCATGACCTGACTTTAAAATATTATAAAAAACATTGTTTAAAAATTGTGCTAAATAATTACTTGATGTGCAAAATAAGAAATTCATTTAAAAGAACTACCCACTAGTAAAATCATGCGCCCACTATTAGTCAGCCTGCCAGTTTACTAATATAATACAAAAAATACAGAAAGTATAAAAAAGTAATTCTACTAAGGTCTAGTGATGTAAACAAAAAAAAAAACAATGTACAGAATAAATAATCAATTATCTCTGCAGACTCTTCAGTTTTAAAACACAAGACAAGGAAAATAAATCATTTAGCCCTGGAGCATTGTAGGCATTCAATGATTTATGTTCCTTGTCTTGTGTTTCAAAACTGAAGAGTCTGCAGAGGTAATTGATTATTTCTTCTGCACCTTAGTAGAATTACTTTTGTATTCTTTATACTTTCTGTATTTCTTGTATTATATTAGTTAACTGACAGGCTGGGTAATAGTGGATGCATGATTTAGTAGGGGTAGTTCTTTTAAATTAATTACCCATTTTGCACATCAAGTAATTATTTAGCGCAGTTTTTAAACAAAGTTTTTTATAATATTTTAAAGTCAGGTCATCCTCAGTCTGCATGTTTATTCTTGGTCAGTTTTATTCATGATTGCTTATTTATTCATGCTTATTCATTTAGTATTTGTACTTTTATTGAAATGTTTTTAAATATCTGTAACTTTTGCTTTTAGAAGGTAATTGATGTTCAGCATGTGACACTTTAAATAGCTGCATTTTGCATTAGTTCTGTTTGTCTGATGAAGTCTTGCTAATAGAAGCAAGACGAAAGTGCTTACATACTTGTTTTTATGAATTAAAACTTGTCTCTGTGGATTATATTTTGTTTCTTGGATTTGTCTTGCCACTTGTGGCCATTTTTCAGCATTTTTTGCAGTTATTTTTTTACAAGTTTGTTAGTGTTTTGTGTCTGTTAACCACAAGGCTGCAAGTGCAAGTTCCACTCAAGAACCTTTGTTTTCATAACAAAAAGAACATTGGGATGAGCTGCAACAGTTTGGATTTAAAACAGTTGCTGAATGTTGTGTCTGCCCTGACCAAGAAAGTGGATGACCTTACAACTACTGTCAACAACTTATCTGTGAAGTCTTGTACCTCTGATTCTAATCAACAGCAGGAACCTGCCAACAGCAATGGTAATGTCAGCATTTTAAGTGGTAAGCCTGACCCGAAGGGGAATCCCGTAATAATGGTTGAAGCCTGTAAAGGTAAATCTTTGCTTACAGTTGACTCTGCTGCTCAGTTGGGAGCCCAAAGTGAAAAGAGGGTTTCCCAACTTAATCTGAGTGTAAACAAAACTGCTAGTTTAAATAACATTGCCTGTGCAGATTCTAACCATAATTTGGGAACTCATAGGGATATGAGTGTTGCCCAACCTGTCATTGCTTTAAACACTGTCTCAAATACTTTTGCTGGTATGCACCTTAAAGATTGGCTGAATGAGCCTGTTTCATTAAATACTGACAGTTCCAGTTTGAATGGCAATCAGTCTAGTTAAGCCATTAATTTCAACATTGTGGAAAAATTAAAAATGTTTTACAATACACTCTTTAAAGTTAAAAAGCTGCAACTAGAGATTGCGTACTTCAGGGAATGCTTACAAAGATGCCAGGTACCTAAAGGGTTGAGATCCTGGCATTTTCCAACAGGCCTAGTAGGCGATTCTGTTTTTCATCAGGATTTATTATGTTTATTTGATAAACATGGCTTTGAGTTGATTGAATTATACATTAAACATTATACAGTCATTATTGAGGCACTGAATGAAGAGATAGAAGCACTTGGCCAAGGTATTAAAATGGACCCAGATTTTGATAGATACAAGTATGAATATGACCATATTTTTACAAGTATTAATGGTCAAATATCCAAGCTAAAAGCCACAAAAAATAAAAAACTGGTAAGGGACAGTAATGACTACACTAAGGGATCAGCCTACCCTAAACATCCACCTGCTCAGGTTTGGCATAATTCCTCGATTCCTTTCAATGGCATTGAATTTAACCATGTGGCCAGCCCTCTGAATACAGCTATGTTGAGGCAGAAAGTGAACCACGGGAGCAGCAATCTGAGGGCTATAGTTGGAACAGCCGATTGCGGAACAGCACCAGAAGTAAGAACACGTCAAGGGGTATTGTCACTAAAGCCAACCACGGAAACAATGCCAATCAAAGGAACAACAGCCGGGATTTTGCTCCACCCAACGAAGAACCTATTTTTGGCAATAGCCCTCAGAATCACAAGAATAGTTCTCAACATTTTCACAACCAAGGCAGGTTCCAAACCAATTCAACCAACAACCCGAGGCCATTGAATGTGAAGAGCCCGAGACCGAACTGGTCATCCCATAGGTAGTTGCTATTCTGGCTAGCTACAACCTAGCTGGCACCTCTGATAGAGCCAGCACCAGTTCTTATAGTACTGTGTTTAATAGTGACCAGGGCTTTAACATTTTTAACTATTCAAGCATGAGTGTGGACACACCTTTGGGTGACCTTCTTGCTAAAAGTTTAACTTTAGTCCCTGACCAGAGAGCTAATCTAGCAAGGACAGTTGTTGATTTTAAACTCTTCACACGTAAATTAAATTTGGAGAGTATGTTTAAAAACCAACCCACAGTGAATAGAAAATGCAGAACACCCAGTGTATTTAACCCACCTTTGCCTCCTGCCTTGCTGACTTTTGAACGTGTATGTGAACTGGATTTACGTGATATTTTAGATAGTAGTAGATCTGTTTCTTCCAGTAAAACTTAGAATTTTAATGAGTTAGACTGGGATAGGTTGAATTTCTTACATTTTCAGAATGTTAAAATAATTAAACCAGATAAAGGAGGTGGTCTTGTGTTTTCTGACAAATTTGATTATATAGATCTTATGCTGAGATTGTTAAATACTGACAATTATACATCAGCCTCACTGAATGAAGTGAACAAATCACAACAGAAAGTGAAGGTTTGTTTGAATGATTTACTCATAGAGTCTAGGATTTCATTGGACCTGTGTAATTATTTGTCATGCTTGGCCCCACTGACGCCCATAATTTTTAGAATTCCAAAGGTTCACAAGAGCTTAGAGGATCCACCCCTCTGTCTTATTGTGAATGGAAAAAATTCCATTACTTATCCCATTGCTAAGTAGGTTGACACAGTTTTGAAGAAATTGGTTGAATGTGTGGACCATATTTGCAAAGACTCTTGATCCTTTTATGTAACGTCAATGGCCTCAAATACAGAGATCACATTGTTTTCCTCACCATTGATGTTAAGGACCTGTATAAGTCATACCTGTGGATACAGGGATTCAATAAGTGTCCAATTTCATGATGGATAAGGGCAGTTCAATAAGAGAAATTGAGCTAGTACAGGAATTTTTGGGTTAAATTTTGACAAGCAATTATTTCATGTTCGAAGGGAAATATTATTTACAAAAGATGGGTGTTGCAGTGGGCTATCCATGTGGGGCTAGCTTCACTAAGCCTTGTGATGGCCCATTGGGAGCAACACTTCATCTTTAACAATGAGTTTAGCACCAATATCTACTACTACACTAGATATTTGAATGATGTGTTCATCATGTTTGATGGCACTATTGAAGACATTGCCAAGTTTATTGATTATTTGAATGCCTCTACGAATTTTTTGTCCTTCACATATAGTTCAAGTACAGAGAATATAGCGTATATGGATGTGGATTTATATAAAGATAGAGGGAACCAAGTGTTCAAAGCTAAGATTCACAGAAAATCCACTTACTCCAATTTCTTTCTTCACTACACTAGTAGTCAGCCATATCAACAAAAGAAATCTGTTGTTAAGGGCCAGTTGGTGAGGGCAGCCCACATGGTTTTTGATGACGATGAATTTTTTGTGGAATGTCAAACCTTGAGGGGAATGTTTCTGAAACGGGGGTACCCTAGCCAACTTTTAGAAGAGATGATATTTGAGGTTCAACACAAGAGAAACAATGGAGTATTTAGTCCAATACTTTCAACTAGGGATGTAACCCCAACACTTTGACATCTTTAGTTGAACAGGGCCAGTCATATAAAGCGATCCCACCCACTGTGACATTTATCACATCATTCAGTATGATAAGTTAGTGCAACAAATTTTATATAAAATTGGACTCTTCTTAGTTCAGATACAGATCTGACTTCTATTCTTGGATCCAGACCTACAATTGTCTATAGAAGAGGGCAGAACCTTAAAAGTTTGTTGGAGAGGGGTAAGATCCCAGTTGTGAAGTCCAGGCATGTATAAATGTAAGAGATTCTTCCAGTCTAGAGTTATGGAGGTGGGTAATACCTTTTCCATTAGAGGGAGAAAATATTACTTTAATAAAAGATTTAATTGTGCCACCAAGGGAGTGGTCTATTTAGGAACCAGCAACCTCTGCCCTTGTTTCTTCATCGGTAAGACCGATTGTAGATTCAAGGACAGGTTCTACAAATATATTTACATCATCAGGAAGTTAAAATTGGAGAATGTACTGCCTAAGCATGTGCACGAACACCCTTAGCACAGTTTCAAGTTTAGGGTGATTGATTAAATTGAACAAGATCCCGGGGGGACCCCTCACACTTAAGCTAGAACTGTGTGAATTATTATGGCAAATAAAGTTGAATGCCTACAATACTCCAGGGCTAAATTATTTATGTCCCTTGTTTTGTGTTTTAAAACTGAAGAGTCTGCAGGGGTAATTGATTATTTCTTCTGTACATTAGTTGTTTGTTTACATCACTTGACCTTAGTAGAATTACTTTTGTATTTTTTATACTTTCTTTATTATATTAGTTAACTGATAGGCTGGGTAATAGTGGATGCATTATTTTACTAGTGGGTAGTTCTTTTAAATGAATTGCTCATTTTGCACATCAAGTAATTATTTAGGACAGTTTTTAAACAAAGTTTTTTATAATATTTTTAAAGTCAGGTTATCCTCAGCATGCATGTTCATTCTTGATCAGTTTTATTCATGCTTGCTTATTTATTCATGCTTATTCATTTAGTATTTTTACTTATATTAAAATATTTTTAAGTATTTGTAACTTTTGCTTTTAGAAGCTAATTGATATTCAGCATGTGACACTTTAAATAGCTGCATTTTGCATTAGTTCTGTTTGTCTGATGAAGTCTTGCTCATAGAAGCAAGACAAAAGCACTTACATACTTATTTTATTGAATTAAAACTTGTCTCTGTGGATTATATTTTTTTCCTTGGATTTGTCTTGCCAGCTGTGGTCGTTTTTCAGCATTTTTTGCAGTTATTTTTTACAATTCTGTTAGTGATTTCCCATCCAATTGTCAAGGTTTTGATTGAATAGGGTCAGAAATTAACTCTGTTTTGCATAGATGGGGGAGCATATTCCATAGTGTGGTGATCCTTTGGGACACATATCTGTCTCTCCAGCATGTTCTGTGTATGTCACTAGCAAAGTTCAAATACCTGGATCTAGTGTTACTGGTGCTGTTTGTTTAGCACATGTACAATAGATCCATCAGGGCTGGGTCTGAGGAAGCCTTGTAAGCTGGGCAAAGATCCCCTCTCAACAGCCTGTAGGAGAATTCAGAGATAGAATCTTTAGGTGGTCAGTGTATAACAGGGTATTCATACCCTAAATTCTTCTGGTGAGAAACATTTGTGGACATTTCAACCATTCCAAGTTTCTGGTTAGCTACATGTTAACAGTGATGCTGAATTCAATGACAGGTCGGACAAGGCCAAGTAGAGTGGTACTATAACTTCCTTGGACCTGCATGCCATACCCTTACTTACAAATTGGGCAACATACAATGATTTTCTTATTACTTTAGTTACATGTTGGTCAAAGACCAGATTGCTGTCTAAATGTGTTCCCAGATCCCTTTCTACTGGGTTGACTTTTAGGGGTGTTTTATCAATGGAGTAATTAACTTGCATTTACAGTTTTTCAAATGATATTATAGTGTATATTTTGGCACTGAGTTTTAAGTCGTGGTTTTGGCACTGGTCATTTGTCTGTGTTAAACCCACTTGCAATATGTTTGTGTCTTGGTAGGAATGTATAATAGCTCCCAATTTACAGCCATCTGTAAACTTGGTAAACCAGAGGCCATTAAAGTCTGTTTTGACTTCCGAGATGTAGATGCCAAAAAGGAGCAGGTCCAGTTCGAGCCCTGGGGTACTCCACTAGTGAATGGTTTCTTTGCAGAAGCAGTCTCACCATTCTTGACTTCTTGGGTTCTGTCTGTGAGCCAGCCAGCAATGCAGCGAGTTATCTAAGGATTGTCAGCAATGCCTAATGAGGGTATTCTCTCAAATGCCTTGATAAGCTGTATGCACTGTTTTGCCCTCATAAATTGTCTTGGTAACCCTCTCAAAGAGGTGTACCAGGTTCAGTATTCATCACCTTCCCTTAACAAAGCCAGTGTCTGTAGGTTCCAAATGTTATTGTTTATCATTTCCATAATAATTCAGTCCATGAATTTGCATATTAGGCTTGTTAGACTTTTGGGTCTGTAGTTTCCTGAGTTGGCTGATTGTTTGTCCTTGTAAAGGGAATGAATCTTGGGTTTGTTTTATCAATGGTGAAATTAACTTGCATTGACAGTTTTACAAAGGGCATTATAGTGTAATTCTTGACCCATTCATTTGGAAAGTAGCCTGTTTTTAGGCTGTAGTTGAAGAGTGCCTCTAGTGGCCTTGATAGGTCACGCTATAGACTATTTAAGATTTGGCCATGAGTTTTCTTCTTTTATTATATACCTATTTTAGGTGAGGATTCCACAGTTGGGGTTTGATTTTAGTGTTTGTTTTGGGTTTATTTCTGGTAGGTATTGCAGCCTCTATGTAGCCATTGACGTTTATATAGTGACTGAATAATTCTGCATTGGTAGCTGTGTTCTCTGGTTTGGAGGAACCATGAATTTTGACAAACTGTCATTTAATAGGATGTAGCTTGCCTTTGAATAGTTCCTAACTGTTACCGACTTAGCTGGATTTTCTGGGTTGATTTTTGCTTCAAATGAGAATGTTTTGTGATCTGATCTCACTAGTGAGGATTGACATGGTGGGACAAGGGTAGTGGGTGGGGGTTCAATGCTTTCCCATGTTGGTGATTACCAAATCAAGTATGTTTGATCCCCTGGGCGGAGTGTGCACTATCTGTTCCAGGGTGTTTGTGTTAATATATCCCAGGACATGGTGTCTATGGTTGATGTGGTTGAGGCAGTGTATGTTTCCCAGTCTAGAGAAGGGAAGATAAAGTCACCCATTAATTTGGTATTTGGATAGATATTGGATCTCCCTGGAGTGACACAAGAAACTAAGGCAATTATTAAAAGCAATCATTTTATTTTCATATTGTTTCATCTTACTTGGTGAAGGTAGAATGCTGCTCAATGCAATGCTCATACCTATCTTTGACACGTATTACGAGAAATCCATTCTGTCTCTTTTCATATAGTCCAGTGAGGTATGTCTCAGGTCATTTACACCCACATGAACTATGATGGAATCATATTGGTAGCTGGGTTGCAGTAATTTAAGTGTGTGATATTGTGGATCCTGTGTGCAGGTAGGCAACTAACCACTATCTTCTCCTTGTCCAACTTGGTGAATGGGACATCTGTGTGTCACACAATGGAGTCCCCGATGACAAGAGTATTAGGTAAAATGTATGCTTGTCTTATGGGCTTTGTACTTTGGAGACCATTTGATGTAAGCTTATGTGAGATGTTTGGTGTTGCTTTTCATATGTGCTTTACTGATTGCTGAGGAGCAGTGCAGCCATTAGATGGCTTTGGAGGTCTTTGAGATTTGGGAAATATTATTTTAAGCACCTCAGCATAAGATGAACTGTGTATGTGGTGAATGGTGTGTGTGAGGGATGCAGTGTGGGTATTCTTGTTTGTATATGATATTTTTACCTCAAAGGAAGTTATATATTTCTAACTCTCACATATCATGTTATTTTCTTTGATGCTTAAATCATTCTCTGAGAACAGGAGATAATTGCTGCATTGCCTAGGATGTCTAAATTTACCAAACTGGCCAAAGAGATATTTGGAAATTCCATATCCATGTTGTCTGATCCTATAATAGGGGTGACATTTTAGGATTAAGGATTGGGTTTTGACAGGAGTCTCCCAGGGAAGTGTATAAGGTTAAGGTCAGGATGTTATATAATGCTAGGATATGGTACTTCTATTCGATGCATAAGCTAGCTGATCTAACTTATTTCTGCACAATGCCCCACTGTTTAATAGGTTTTGGATCTAATCCTAACTTTGTAGATACATTTTACTGTCTAGGTGTTTGCTACTATTTAGGGTACTGATAACTACCGCAGCCTGGTGGAAATCTCCTCAAGGAGAAAAAAAGCTTCAAAACTGACTCCTATGCCCTCTAGCCAAAACATAACCAATTTATGTGCTTCCTGCAGTTCTATACAACTCAGAGCAACCAGGTAATCACCTACTGCCACAAGACTTCTGATCCTGCAAATTGTTAGTGTAAAAGCACTGCAAAAGCAGCTGTGAAGTGCAGATTAAACAACAAACAATTACCAAACAATTAAGTCCCTGGCTAATTCACCCTTCTGCAAATAGATTTGCAGGCACATAGACTAGAAAAGTCAACAAACAGAGAAATTACTATTTTTGCCACAAAATTAAATGTAGGTCTTATCACACTATGATTAATATTTACAGTTCATAAACTGCTGTGGTTGTGCTTTTCACTGTATTATATGCAAGGATACTGGCACCATTTATTTATCTATTTACACTAATTGGATAACTACCTCTGTGTATCATTACTGCTTCACGTTGCATATCCCATTGTGATTTTTAGCAGATTACCTTAGTAATCAAGTCCTTAGCTATATACTGGTTCCATGTAACTACTGCATTTATATTTGCTAGTAAGGTGTGCAGCCATGTGCTTGGAAATAAATTTAGCTTGCTAGCATTTTGTATTTAATATTTTGCATGGTAATATTCTTCCTTAGGAGGGCCATTAGAATGCTTATTCTTTTGCTGCTGAGGTATATGGGGGGCCATTGTAGTTGTAGGTTTTCTGAACTTTTTAAGCTGTACTGTGGGTTTCTCATTAGTATTGTATTTTTAAAGGTGTGCAGTTGCTTTCATGTATTTGTAGGTTAGAGTATTTAGTTAAAAAAAATCTGTTCTTGTGTCAACTGACAACAATTTGGCATTGTGTATGGTAGCTCCAGCTTATATATTAATAACTTGAATATTTTGTTTTCAGCTGTTTGAATGGTAGCAATATTTTGATGGGAGTTCATGCAGATTTTGACTAGACCATAATCATGCTGTGAACTTGCAACATTTTTTGGCTATTGATACACTTGCTTCAGTAATAAATAGGTGGGAGTTCTACAGGATATATTTAGTTGCTTTAGAACTTTGTCAGTCTGGTATTCTATGTATCTGACAAAGGCTAACTTGTTATTTAATATAATCATTTGAGGGTATGGACATTCATTCTCATTCCTTTATATTTAAATGATGATCTTATGCAAGTATCTTCTGAGTTTCTGATATCATTTCAACAGATTTTGGGATATTAGGAGTTCAATTACAAGAAGTGAGTCAATTCTATATCAGTGCAAAATTCACTTGTAATGTCTTATTTAATGTATTGGGTGATTTAAGTTTTTTTGTAAATACACTATTAACTATGTAGCATGTGCAGCTGATATTTGAAACATCATAAACAAACTATTCTGTTTTTCCTTCCAGTGCCCTTTCACATTCAAGTCTTCCCCTTCCTGACTAAGCCCCCCCCCCCCACACTTTTTGTCTTATGTCTCAGCTTTGCATTTTCTTTTTTAACTTATCAAGGCCTTGGGCTGAGTGGAGAGAGTGGTGTCATTACCTGCAGGGTCTGGACATTTTTACTGGTCATTAACCACTCCTCTATGTGTCTTGCATAAAACTAAGGCTGGTAGGGCATAGGAAAACTACAGCATGTCCCACCCGTGAGGCCTAAGGGGCATGCACTAAGCTGTCTATACAACCTCCCAGCCTGCCATCTTGCCTGTTTATATTTTTGCCATCACTAAATCTCCACTAGATAGGCATCATCATGCAGTTTCCCTCCCAGGATAGGAAACCCTATCCTCCCTGCCATCTCTGTCAATCACCCCAGCCTGTAGGTGAATTTGGGTCGCCTGGGTTGTAGTCAGGGCTTTATCACTCTAATGCACTGGAGCAGCTATAAAGTACCCTGGTGATAAATACAGAGGAAAGTAGGTGTTACAGCTCTGTGCCGCACTGGAATCCTTTTAATGTACATTCTGTCTGTGAAGAATCTTTGTTCAGGTATACTACAACGGTCTTGTTGTAGAGTCAGTATTGAAATACTGCTAGCACAATGTTAAGTTTGGTTATCTACTGAAGTAGTAGCTGATTGCTCACAATGTCAAAAGCATAATTAAGATCCAGGAAGTAGTCCATGTTCCATATTGCTGTACATTTGGCTAACTGAAGTAATTAGTGATGTTAGAGTTCTATAGCTTGAATGGAATCCATAATGTTTACCAGTGTGTTATACCACTGACTGTATTCTAATCCTTGACTGCAGAATATATATATATATATATATATATATATATATATATATTGTTTTTTTTTTCCAGAGATTTGTCAGTAGAATAGATATGGGAAGTTGATTGTTAGACAGTGAAAGTGGCAAAAGTATCTGTTTTGGGGAGAGACAATATTAAATTATATTTGCAACTGGTTGGAAACATTTGATAGTATGGGTGAAATGCAGGTTGGCATGTTACACTGTTTTATCTAATAGATCAGAATGTATTATTGGAAAACATGCCTTTGAAATAGAAGGAGGGGTAGACAAGATGCTCATCTATCACTTAGGTCTTTGTTTAGCTGTTGTGCTATCTGGCTTATTCAGTTAATAATTATCATTTGGTAACATCTGGTTTTGGATAGTACAGTGATCAGAATCAACACTGGCATCAAAACTCTTTCCCCCCGTTTTGTACATGGATTTAGGATGTCACATCAACAGTGACCATCACTTAAAGCCATAGTTCACACCAAAGGCTGGTAAACAGTAGTCAGACCTTCAGATTCAGCAAGCTCTGCACGGATTGCAGGAAAAGTGCAGCAGCTCCTGGAGGCAATATGGCCTCCATGCAATCCAGGAATAAGCTCCAGGGACATGCATGAGTGCTCCTGCACTATTTCTGCAAATGAGGTGAATTTCTCATCCAGGAAGCTGTCAGCCGGCCATGCAGGACTAGTGTAGTGTGTAGAAATTTACTCGGTTAGTAATCGAGTACATTTCTGCAAACTACAAAAAGGAGCCATGAAAACTCCAAATAAAGGGTGTATAGTATGCGTAAAGCATGCCAATAGCCAGTGGCATGGAAAACAGTTGGCAAAAATAACTTTTTTTTAGCTGATTTCAGCTGTTTAAGCATAGGGCAGTGACGTGCAAATAGGATCGGGCCAAAAATAAAGAAAAAACTGAAATAAGCATTTTAACCAAAATCACTATTTTGCCATTATACTCAATGAAAGGCAGAAGACAACATGGGCAGTGAATTGTGGTTGCTAAGGGGGAAGGCTCAGTGTGGGACCTGTAACTATGCATTAGCAGGCAATCCTATGCAAATGAGGGGAATGATACTGAATCCCAGATTTCCCCTCAATGCTAGCCAGCACCCAACCTTGTAAGTGCAGGAATAGCATGGTTCAAACCTAAGGATTAGCTGACATCATGAGGGGTGTCAGGCATACGTTAAGCTTATTGGAGCCCTGTGGCTCGGGTATGCCCTTAGCTTATCAGAGCTAAGCAAGGGGGTGTGTCTGAGGCTGCCTAGCACGCTTTACATTGTCTAAATGGGTGTGCGTGTCATGCACTAGGCTTTAAAAAATAAATAAATAAACCAGAAAATAGCAGCTCTGTGCACATCTGAGCACTGTGTTTGCACGGTGCGCCACCGGGCTTAAACAAGAATGCAATGGGAAGGGAAAACAGCAGTAGGAAGGTAATCAAAGAGAGCTATAGCAGGTGAAATGTATCAGAATCAGCCAATTACACAGGCAGCAGACCAGCCTAGCCAAGTACACCACTATAAACTATGCAAACACCTTACCCTCTGGTTTTTCCCACATACTCTATTCAATGCAGAAGGTCATACTGGGCATGCTCCCACACTTAGAGAAATGAAGGCCATGTCAGACAACTAAATACTGAAAGGTCATACTGGGCATGCTCACACACTTACAGAAATGAAGCCCGTGTTTGGTAACAACAGTGGACCATACATATCTGACAGTCAATGAAGGCCATGTCAGACAACTAAATACTGAAAGGTCATACTGGGCATGCTCACACACTTACAGAAATGAAGCCCGTGTTTGGTAACAACAGTGGACCATACATATCTGACAGTCACAGATGTTATTGCATACACTCCTCAGTACACACCAGTCATGCTTTGCATACACATTGGTTAGAAATACACACATATATCCAAGGACAACACACTATAATAGGCCAAAAATACACATACATAGATGTGTGGAAGAGAGTGACAGTGACAAAGAGCCTTCCCTCATGAGGCCTGTCCCACCCAGCACACATCCAATTGGCTAAAACCACATGATGTGCAAATGTCAATCACTGTAGACAGTTGCCTCTGGAATCCCTCAGCACTATAGTGTCTGTGGTGCTTGTGCTAATTGTGTAATGAGACTGTACAAGTCAGTAGTCATCTAACAGTTGTATACACGTACCTGTGGAATATAAACCTGTGTGTGCCTGAGTGTTGTGTGTCTGCCTCCAGATGAATGGGTTATGGCCCATGCACAAACACTGCACTCCCCATTGCCCTACTATGGCAAGCCTGCTTATGTCTTCACCTAGAAATACACCTTTGGGGAAATAGTAGCCCCGTAATCTCCATAGCACGTCCTATAACTGTGTAAAGCTGTAGTGTGATATACTAGTTAGGTAGGAGTTCTAATCCCAGATGTGGCAACTCTGTGTATGTGTGTGTGTGTGTGTGTGTGTGTGTGTGTGTGTGTGTGTGTGTGTGTGTGTGTGTGTGTGTGTGTGTGTGTGTGTTTGTCTGTGTAGGGATGAATGCTTTTTAGGCCCGTCACGCTCACTACAGCTTCAAATGCCGTACTTTGGTATGCCTGCTGATGTCATTCACTTTGAAATACACCTTTGGGGAAGAAGTAGCCTAGTAATCTCTGTGGTGTGTCCTATAATTGCATGATGCTGTAGTGTGATATACTAGTTAGGTAGTTGTTTGATTCCCAGATGTGGCAAGTGTGTGTGTTTGTCTATGTAGGGAGCAATGCTTTTGAGGCCATTCACAGCCACTACAGCCTCCATTGCCCTTCTTTGGCAAGCCTGCTGATGTCATTCACTTCATACCTTTGGGGAAGGAGTAGCCCAGTAATCCCTGTGGCATGTCTGTTCTATAACTGCGTAATGCTGTAGTGTGATGTACTAATTAGGTAGGGGTTCTTTTCCTAGACATGGCAAGTGTGTGTTTGTCTGTGTAGGGCACAATGCTTTTGAGGCCATTCACAGTCACTACAGCCTCCATTTCCCTTCTTTGGGAAGCTGCTGATGTCATTCACTTTGTAATACACCTTTGGGGAAAAAGTAACCCAGTAATCTCTGTGGTGTGTCCTATAACTGCGTCATGCTGTAGTGTGATATACTAATTAGGTAGGAGTTCTATTCCCAGACATGGCATGTTTGTGTGTGTGTTTGTCTGTGAAGGGAACAATGCTTTGGAGGCCATTCGCAGTCACTACAATCTTCATTGCCCTTGTTTGGCATGCCTGCTGATGTCATTCATTTTGAAATACACCTTTGGGAAATGAATCACCCAGTAATCTCTGTGGCATGTTCTATAGCTACATAATGCTGTTGTGTGATATGCTAGGTAGGTAGGAGTTCTATTCCCCAACATGGCAACTGTGAAACTCTATGTAGGGATCAATGTTTTTTGGCCATTCACAGTCATTAGGCACACCTACAAATGGAGAACATTGATAACTGTGCAGTAATAGAGACCAGATCCAAGCCTCCAGAGAGCACCCCTGCAATACCAGGTTCAGCTCTCACCACACCCGTTGGCCACCAAACCAGGACCAAAACAATAAAGGTGGAGGAGTGTCCATATTCACCAAGGATATTCACACCACCACGCTACATGCCCAACAGAATGTGTCTGAAATTCCTCTGGTGCAACTAACAGTACGTTAGACTGCATTCCAAATCTTATTGCTTGCTACAGATCCCCCACCATGCCCCATGACACCCGCTACAGCTACTGTGAAATATTATGATACAAGCAAACACCCTAATACTAGGTGACTTACGCTACCCTGCTATTAACTGGGAAACTACTTGTGTACCAACACTTGTGCCCAACGGTTCTTGGAAGTCATAATTCCCAATGCCCTGGATCAAGTAACCCATTGTTCCACCAGGGGCTGAAATGTCCTAGACCTGGTCATTACCAACATGAGAAATCAATGCTCCACACCTGTAGTCACCCCATCGGTGGTCAGGTATGCCCATGAGCTAATCACCCTTACCATTAACATCCCTCCCCACACCCCAGTAAGGAAACCTCCGTAAGACACATCTCCAAAGCCAATGTCATGCTACACATGTCAGACGTGCCTAACATCATGACACCCATGCAGATGAGAACTGAAAGGATAACTGCTGAATCATACATGAAGGCAATGTACGAGTACATCCACTCATGCATGAATTCTGCCATCCAATATTGAACCAAGACACTGCCCACCAAGAAAAGGAAGCCAATGTGGTGGCCCCCTGCCATAAATATACTGTACAACAAAATGAGTAAACTATTGCAGAAATGGGGGAATTCCCAGGATGCAAAATTCACCCTTACCAGCTACATTAAGAGGCAAAGATCCCTCATAACATCCACCAAAGCTAGTCACAAACATAATATAGCCAAAGATGCCAAAGACAACTGCAAGCCATTCCATAGCTATGTGAGGAATCTAAATGGCAATGCTCAGAACTGCTGTGAGCTACAACAGGATGGTATTAAATCTACCGCTCCCAGGAATATTGCCAATATCCTGACAGATTGATTCAGTGCCAAATGCACCCCCCTCCCAACCCCCAAGGGGCCCATCTCAACATGGCTAGATTGCCATATTCTGGTAATAATGGCCACATAGTTAAAAACCACACTCTGCAGAGCTATAACAACAGCAGCCATGGGACCAGTCAGCATCCTGGGCTGAGTACTACATGAACTATAAACTGAACTGGCACCTCACCTACGTGCCATGTCTAATCATAGCCAGACCTTAGGCTTTGTGCCCACTGTGTGGTGCACAGCTACAGTTATCTCAGTCCACAAGGTGGGATCCACCTTGAATCCTGGGAACTTCAGCCCCAGCAGTATGACATGCCTGATCTGCAAGGCCATGGGATGTATTATCATGGAAATTAAAACAAAGGCATTGGCAACCTGCAAACACTGAACCCTAACCAGGTTGGGTTTGTGAAGGGTCAATCATGTCACCTCCAACTAAATGACAACTGTGAATCTATCTCCAAAGTTGTGGAAGAGGGTAAGGTGGTTCACACAGCCTATCTGGACCTTGCAAAGCCCTTTGTCATCCACCACCAGTCTGGAATCACAGATAAATGTATCAAGCTGGCCATTAATCCCAATGCCACCTAATGGGCTGCCAACTGCTGTACTGACACAACCCACACTGTGAATGTGGGTGACACCAACCTGAGCCCCAGACAAGTGACAGTTGGAGTACCTTAGGGTTCCGTACTGGCACCGCCCTTGTTTGGCATCTACTGCTCTGAAGTACAGTCCAACAGTAAGGAATGACGGCAAACAAAGGTAGCAGATGACTGCACACAGGGAGCCAATATTGAATCCCCACATGATGTGGATATTCTACAGGAGGGCCTTACAGAAAGACATGCTTGGTGCCTGAGCCATGGCCTCAAGATCAATGCCATGAAATATATAGTTATCCCCAATGGGAAGGGGCATGTACCTGTGAAGTACCAAATAGGTGCCAGTATACTAAACACCTAAAGTGTGATAACAGACTTAGGGACACAGGTGGACAGTTGTCTCACCTTTGATAACCACATCGCCACAACTGTCAGGAAACCCACCTATGTGGCACACTTCCCACTAAGGGCTTTACATCCTGGAAAAGGAGCCCATTGTCCCACTGTAGGCATCTCTCAGTAGACCCAGTACAGACTACAATGGGCCATTACCTCACACTACATCTGCAACGAGTAGAGAGGTTGCAAACATACCTCATGAAATGACCACAGCCCTAAACCAAATGCCTATGCTGACCATCTGAAAATCTTCCAGCTATATACTGTCAAGTATTGTGTTCTCAGAGGCGATCTCTGCTTAACATACCATGCCATGTCAAATCCACAGCTGTTGGACATGCTGCACTTAGAGAATTCCAAAACCTCACAGCCACATGCTCCAGGGATGCAAATCCTCTCATCACAATGAGCAATACATGCAGGAGGGATGTGTTCCTGACCCAGAGACTCCCCAGACTCTGGAACAGACTGCTCATACATGTCAAGCAGAGTGCCTATTTAGCCCTCTTCAACAGGTACCCAGACAATTGGATGGGAGATAGGACATTTACCCCAGGGATCATGTCAGCTGCCCTGCTAGACAGAGGTGCAGGGAAGTAAATATTGTGGGAAGTCATAGCCAGAGAATTGTCATGTCTAGGCATGTATAGGCCCTAGGGCCGATAGCCTAGTATCAACGTATAACCCTATGAACTACAGTTTCCATTGCCCTTCTTTGGCAAGCCTGCTGATGTCATTCACTTTGAAATATACCTTTGGAGAAGGAGTAGCCCAGTAATTTCCATGGTGTGTGCTATACTGCTTAATGCTGTAGTGTGATATACTAGTTAGATAGGAGTTCTATTCCCAGACATGACAAGTGTGGATGTTTGTGTGTGTGTTTGTTTGTCTGTGTAAGGAACAATGCTTTGGAGGCCATTCACAGTCACTACAGCCTCCATTGCCCTTCTTTGGCAAGCCTGCTGATGTCATTCACTTTGAAATACACCTTTGGGGAAGGAGTAGCCCAGTAATCTCCATGGTGGGTGCTATATGTACTAGTTAGGTGAGAGTTCCAATCCCAGACAGGGCAACTGTGAGACTTGGTGTGTGCCTGTGGGTTTGTCATTCGTATTCTGTGTGGAGGTGGCTGTGAGTGTGTAAAAACTCAATTCATTGGAGAGTGGGTTTTGCATATTTCTTATATGGTGGGCCTGTTATATGTCACAATGTCCAACTTACAAGGATAATAGATGTCAAACAGCAGAGAGAGACTGTGGCTGACAATCCATACCCCTACATGGGACATCAAGGCCTGGAGAACAATTTAGGCAACCCTTGTATTACCCAGAGAACACTGTCTACCCATGTCTCATACACAAACACACTTGGCTAGGCAAAAACCACTATGTTTGAAGTTCCCTGCATATTGCCCACAGATAGTAAGCATGGTATGATTGCAGCAGACTACAGATGGCATGGCACCCTGTCACATCACTACAATAGGCACATAATTGCATACAGTGCTCCTGCACTATGTTCCCCACTAGACACCTGCAACGACTGTAGTGCTAGCAAATGTAACCCACAAAGGATATCTCATGCCTTATACACATGCCCTGTATGGACAGATGCTACTGACACCAGAGAATATCTGTATCATGCTGTCCATGTAGGTGCAGCGTCAACCTGGTGTCCATTGGCAGTTGCCACCACATGAGGCCAGGAATGGCAGATCTGATGATAACAATCGGTGAACACAACATGCCACAGACACCCCAGGTACATATCCACATGTCACAGAACATGCATGTGGGACATGTGCACACCCCAGACACCGTCCATGTCATGGACTATATAACACATACATGGCAAGCATTGCACAGCACTGGCCACCCAAAATAGTAACCCAGATGACCGGATGGTGAATACAATACTCACCTGTGTGGGCCAATCTAGACACTACACCCCTGAACCACACTGCAGACCATTTTCATGTAGCTTGATGCCAAGATATTCCCTTTACCTAGCCTTGTACAGCCTTCTGGTACAGTCAACCACTAAACACCTGTGAAGCAGTGCACCCATGCATGTTAGTACTGGCAACCTGTGTGTGTGTGTGTGTGTGTGTGTGTGTGTGTGTGTGTGTGTGTGTGTGTGTGTCTGTGTGTGTGTGTAGTATAATGATTTGGATACCATTCACACTCACTAACCTCCCATTAGCCTATTGAAGCATGCCTTCTGTCAGACACTTTCACATATCCTTTGCCCATATATCATCCTGATAACCCCTGTGGTGCATGTGATACCTATGTATTACTGTCTTGTGGCAAACTAGCTAGTTAGGAATTGTAATCCTGACCCTGCCAACTGTGATAATGTTTGTGAGTCCCTGAGAGAGTGTGGCTGTGTCGACGTTGACACCTGTTCATGTGGACAGGCATGTGTACTACACCTACCTTATCTCTCCTTTATCACTGTTGCAGATGATGCTCACCATCAGATATAACTTTGGACAGCTCCCCAACATGTAAGCTCTGTGGCACATGCAAAAAACTGCATAGACGTGTGATAGCAATACATAGGCAGGGGTTTGAAACCCTGTCCTGGTAAGTGTGTGACACAAACGTGTAGATTTTACTCTCCCACCCCCTCCCTGTCTTACATTGTCTCTGTCTGTCTGTCTCTCTCACTGCCTCTCTGGTGGATGTGAATAAGTACAGCTGCTCTGCTTAGGCAGCAGCTTGTGTTTTGTAAGTGATGCTCATGATCAGCTGATGGCCTCTGCATGAATTGCAGTCCTCCACTAGCTGATTGCATGTGGAACAGCTGTGGCAACATTCCCATAGTCAATTGCATGGAAACACACTCCTATACCTAGGAACATCATGTGGGTGTTGGGCCTCTTCATTCACTGTGAGCAGGACCTCATGTCGGTGTTTGGCAAACAGCATCACAGATGGTATTGGGATATACCTCTAACAACATACACTGTGGAGACAGGACAACAAACTGGAGGGGGATGTTCCAGACATGACTACAGAATGTAAGTGTTGCTCTTCTAAATTTGGAGTAATGTTGGTTTAACAGGGTTTGTGAGGATATGGCCGGTCTACATGATTTAATACCTGTCATGACAGTGTTATGTATTTGAGGAATCTCCCACCTGTAGGGTTGCCTGTAGGCTGGGCAGTGTTTGGAGTCCTATGTTTCTTGTGTTACTCACATATCACCTATCTTAGAACTACAGAAGCATAGTCTGAGGATTGCAGTCAGTACATGGTGACAGCCATGACAGTTACTGACTTTATATCCCCTCATAGGACATATGTCACTACAAACCCTGTTACAACAGTAAATGTATGAGGGTATCATTGCAACATGCCAATCTTGGCCCAGTGTTTATGGCTCCAGCCACACGTCTATCAACCTTTGTGCATATGTTATGTAGTAAGAGGTGCATATGTTCTGTACACCATTATTTATCGAAATCATACCTGAAAACAACCCAGTCAGATATCAGACTGCTAGACATGTTATGTATAGTAGGGGATATTTCTGAGAACATAACCTCGGCATTTTGTGGTTGTTTGTACAGTAGTGGGGTTAGGGTTGCCACCTTTTCAAATGGGCAAAGTGGGATATTTTTGGTACAAACATCAGATTTTACAGGCTGACACATACCCACGGTCAGTACAAAACTTAGAACTTACATTTTTTGCCTAAATAAAAGCTTATTCTTGTAGCATTTTAGTTGCTTATTCTGTTTCTTATAACATTTAGGTATTTTAGATGCAGAATAACTGTTTTATGCAACTATTAGATAGAATAGAGGAAATAATTTTGTCCTAAAATCTCAGGACATTTGCCATTTTTACAATTTTTTGTCAGGACACAACTGCCCAAAGAGGGACTGTCCCTCACAAAGTGGGACAGGTGGTAACCCTAAGTGGGGTCTGTGTACTTATGGTGATTGTCGACAGCATGTGTATTGCAAATACGTATCTTGGCCTGTGTACAGACTGTGATAGATGTCATTGTTCTTGGTCCTGTTCTAACTGATGTTACATGCTGCTCCAGTCTATGGTACCCTTTTGGCTCACATGTTTGTAGGGCCAAACACACACATGTCCCATACCACAGGCAGGCACTGGACTACACTGTGTCATGACCCAGTATATGTAGGGTCAGTGTGTGAGTGGCACATATGAGGATGGTGTTGATCAGAAAGTCCATATAGTGTAATATTAAGCTTGTGTACCATATGTGGCTGTGTTCACATTGTTTGTGGGTATGCACTTTCACACTAGTGTCTGTTACTCTGTGCTGTGACATGCCTGTAGAGCCTACTATATTTGCAGGTACATCTGTATTCCCCCATACAAAATGTAGGCCAGTGTTGTGGCAGTCTGCCTGTAGTTTGCAAAGTGCATTTTTACATGCCTAGCAGCTTAGTATAATTACCCAGTGTGATGTTATGTCCAGATATTTGCAAGACATACTGCTGCCGGGCACCATAACTGTTGGGTATTTCTGATAAAGCAGTGGTATTCTGTACAGATCTATGCCAATAACTGCTGGGTAGTATGTGGCCATGTGACTTCTGCACCATCAGTTATTATGTGTCAGGACAGACAGGAGTGTGTGAATGCATAAACTGTGTGGGCATATGTAGTCCAGTAATTATGTGATATACCCATGTACATGGCTGTTAACATCCACATTGTCAACTTTGGTCCATATGTCGTGCACGAAGGGGATCTGTATATACCTCTGGACTGAACAGAGAGAGCCAGACTGTCCACATATGTTGGCCCTATCTCTGCTGTTGTCCACATGATCATTACTGTGCTATCAGTGGTACTGTACCATGATGTCCTTAGGATGTCTGTCAGTAACCAATGGCGTATATGTCAATAACAGATGTGACCTCCCACACACAACATGTCTGCTAAGACAATCCCTGTTACAGTAGAAACAGTCTACATATATACCTGCAATACATAAATGACATCCCCTTGCACTAAGTGGATGAGACTACTGGTGTTGAGGTAGGATTCCACTGCATATTCTGGACATATGATAAACATATACGTGTATATATATATATATATATATATATATATATATATATATATATCTATATATATATATATATATATATGTATATACACATATACACACACACACATATATATATATATATATATATATATATATATATATATATATATATATATATATATATATATATATATATATATATATATATATATATATATATATATATGTATACGCTGATGACTCTACCTTGGTCTGCTCTGCCCCAAACTTTCCTGAACTACTGACCAAAACTCAATTAGCCTTTACCACTACAGACAACTGGATGCACCAAAACCACCTTTCTCTCAACTCCAATAAATCTAAAATACAATTTTTTCTCCCCTCCAAGGTTTCCTCTTTGGACAAAAACACTTTCAATGTCCTAAGCCAAACTAACACTGCCATTGAAGTGGTCCCCTCTGCAAAACTCTTTGGCATTACCATAGATGAACACCTCAAATTTGATCTTCACATACAACAAAACATAAAGAAAACCCACCAAAAGCTAGGTATGCTATATAGGAACAATCACTTTCTTTCCATCTCCACTAGGCATACCCTGGCAACCACCTAACTCCTACCTTCCCTTCTATATGGAGCCCCACTTCTAACCAATTTGTCTGTTACCAACACCTATAAGCTCGAAGCTTGCTATAATAAGATCTCTAAATTTGCCACCAAATCCAAAACATCAACTCACCACTGCCTCAGCCTTCACTCTCTGAACTGGTCAGAACTCCCTAACCACCTAGACTATCTACAACTAACCACTGCTCACAAACTAATATTCTCCCCTGATAAATGCCCAGCCTTAAAGGACATCCTTCCTCCATACATCCCTAACAGATCACTGAGATCTGAACACCAAAACCTAATCTCCATTCTTAAACCCAAATGACCCGCTGGCCAGCTTTTACTCTCCTTCTCGCTTGGTAAAAAATGGAACTCTCTGCCTCCTTCACTTAGGACTATACCCAACACTGAATCCTTCAAAACTCAACTTTTTCTTCACCTATCCTCCAAATGGAAATGCTCCTGATTTCACCTCACTTAAATTCTAGGGACTCCCCAATAAGCTCTCCTTACCCCCACTCCACTATACTCTCATAGTTATTCTTATTTCTCAAAAGATCCAGAACTAGCAGACTTTAATTGACTCCAAGCATGTATTGTTTCATCAAAAAAATAAATAAATAAAACACTCTGTCGTCAAGTTGTTAAACTGTCTCATAATGTATATTACACTCTGCAACTCTCGAATGTATGAACCCTACTCTTGTATTTCACTTTATAACCTTTATTTTCTATTTTGCAATGTATACTGTATGGTATTTCACTTTGCAACCTTTATTTGCATTTTGTAACCTATATTGTATTATACTGTTCATGGAGCTTTTCTCCCCGGGTCTCCACTGAAAATGGGCACTTCTTGGCCCAGTGGACTTCCCCGGTAATCATACTGAAAATAAATCAATAAATAAATAAATAAATATATATATATATATATATATATATATATATATATATATATCTATATATACATATATATACATATATATATATATATATATATATATATATATATATATATATATATATATATATATATATATATATATATATATATATATATATATATCTATATATGTATATAGCTCCATATATCTATATAGATATATAGACATATACATATCTACATACATACATATATATATATATATATATATATATATATATATATATGTATACAAACACACACACACATATATATGTATGTATATCTATGTATATATATATATATATATATATATATATATATATATATATATATATATATATATATATATATATATATATACATGCATATACACATCTATATATGTCTACACATAAACAGATATATAGATATATATGCACATATAGTTATAGGTATCTACATATTTGTTTGTATTTTTCGGCTTTTCCCAGTTAGAGGTCGCCACAGCGGAACTCCCGTCCGCTAATGATTGGCAGTAGATTTTTACGTACTGGCTTGCCAGGCCTAATGCACAACCTTCAACGAAGGAACACCCATTCACGCATGTCGTCACACAGAAGACGCTCTAACTGAGAATCGAACGGGCAACGTCTAACTGTGAGGCACAACGCTACCGCAGCACCACTACACATATATTGACATAAATAGATATATCTGTATAGATATATATGCACATATAGTTATAGATATCTACATATATATCGACATAAATTGATATATATATCTACATATATGATGTACATACATACACACACACACACACACACAGATATATATATATACAGTAGCAAGGGGTATGAGTCTCCTGTCTGGCACAATTGTGTATATATGGCTTGTAAAACACTCTTATCCATGTGAATGTGTTGCATACAAGGGTAGTATCCCAGGTTATATAGACTCACACTGGCATGTAGTGTATCATTACGTTAGTGCTTTCAAAACCAAGAGCAGACTGCTAATTGTAGTATTGGTAACAAGCACCCCTGCATGCATAGATGGACTCTGATTCCCCACTGTCATGTTCCTGGTGTGTGAGCTGTGTCACAGTATATATCTCCTACTGGATAATGATCTGACATGTGGAAATTAACTGTAGACTACTGTCTGCATAGCACATGTCAGTGTGGGCTGCCAACATGTAGTAATGGCATAAATATTGTTGTCAGACGTCTATCTGTCGACACATTCATCCTACTGCATAGGTAATTGGCAAGCTGATGTCTGTCAGTCCCTGTACAGATGAGCAGATGTCAGGTATCCAGCTTGGATACGTACATGCAACCTATGCTTGACTGACACTGACATGTCTGCCCAGCTGTGTTATAACTGGCACAGATAGGACACAACACCTTGTATTCACCACGTGCCATGGGTATCTCCACTACACTACCACATTCAACTGAACATGCTTGGGTACAAGTCAGCAACACAGACAGTAACCATGTTTTATAATATATGTTGCATACATGTCAACTTGATCACCTCAACGGCCATTTGCAGGAGGCACCCAGAGGATTGGCTGATGCATGTCACTCTCACCCTGAGAGTAACCACAGTGGTGTCTGTAGATAGATTTCCTGCTGGCACATAGCAGGTGGCATGATACCATTGTACACACATCTCCTACACTTCCCATCCCTCCATGGACAATAGCCAGCCACACACCTATGACCACCTGCAGTGATGCACCCCAGTACTGACAAATGTGTATGTGTGCATTACTGATGATATCAGTGTCTGTGTGTTAGTACACCTGTAGTTGGGAATACCATGAGGCCCTTCACACCCACCACAACACCCATTGCCATAGTTAGATATGGCTGCTGCTGTAATGGATATTACATGTACCCTGTTATGCTCCTCTCCCTAAAGGCAACCTGAGCCTTGCAGTACCAGCACAACACTGTTGTACAAATGGGTTGATAGGCATGAGATGCCCACTGAGTTCTGGCAAGTGTGCGTATGTGTGCATGTGTGTATATCCGTAGGGTACAGCATTCCAAGGCCACATACTCTTATTTCAATGTGCATTGCCACACAGTATTATGGATAGTAATGTCACTGCCCATAGGAGAGGCATGACAATGCATCATCCTACTATGACCGTGGCATATGCATTACATGCATATCCCTGTAGTACCACTCTTGGGATGGACAATGGGTTCTAATGCAGTCCTGGTCAATGTGTGATGGTGGGTATGTCAGAGTACCATCATGGGTTCCAGTGCATACAATATCCACAGTGGGGTGTGAGTTCTATGTACATTGTCATTACACCATGGCACCCCTGGTACATGTCCCATGTACAACTATATGGTGACCACTGTCACCATCAACCATACAAGTAACTGATGACACAATCCAGCCCATTTATGCATGTGCTGTGTGCAGCCTACCTGTAATACATTGGACACACTGACAGGTTAGTTAGCACTGATAGGCCCAGGACTCTTGGATGTGTGTCTGCCTGTTATGTGTCTGTTAATGTGTATATAATAGTATGTCACACTATGTATTGTCCATATAGAACCATTACATCCTCCATTTCTATACTATACATGCCTGGGGATGTTCTGCATGTAACATATAACCTGGAACACATCTCATCCTAAATGCTGTGTGCTGTGTGCAATTAAAGCCACACACATCAGTAGCACTACATACCTAGGTAGGGGTCTAGTCTCAGTGTTGCACGTAAGAGTGTGCATGAATGTGGAGGGATCTACTTCAGGTTGCTGAATATACATGTCCCAGGGGGTCACCTGTCCATGTGGCACAGGCAGTAACTGTTATACAGACCTGTGACATGTGTTCAACTGTAGCCAGGATATGGCACAGCCATGGTGTCACCACAGTGCCATACCCCTTGTGAGATATGACAGCAAGCCATCTGCCTGCTGACACATGTACACCTACAACACAAATGGATAACATTATGGAGACCACAATCACTAAGTGTTACTAACAGCTATAATGCATCATGGCTGGACAGCTACACTACCTGACATGTAAGCATTAAACATTACTTCTGACAACATGTTACACAGCAGTACATTGGTACACTGTAGTACAGTCACCATGTGCATCAGAACCATATCAGCCTGTCCCTGCATCAATTTTATGGATGGCAGGGATGTGGCATAGGTATCATCATATGCACAGGGTGTGATGGTTTGCCAGAGACCTAGCTTGGGCCATACATTTGACACCATGTGTGTGGGTGAGGGGTTTAATTTGCTGATATGGGCATGGTGATGTGGTGTGTGAAGGTATGGGGTTGCCTTAGGTGTGTTTGTATAATGTGTGGGTATGCATGAACACAGTGCTGCCATGTGGCTGCCCTATATGGGTGTTTTGTATAATGTGTGGGTATGCATGAACACAGTGCCGTGACCCATGTGTAGAATGGGGTCAGACTTCAGATAATTTGGGACAACATTAAGACACCACTTTCTTGTGGGGGTAAAAAGAATTTTTAAACCAAAGTCAGTAGATCATAAATTTTTTGGAAAAAAAAAAAGTCCAAACCAATTTCCTTTTTTCCCAAGGGGAAAAACCAAGGAAGGGGGAAGGAGGGGTTGGGTTTCCCCCCCCCGGGGGGGGAAGGAAAAAAGGCAAAAGTTTGGAAATTCCCCCAAAAACAGGGGGAAGGGGGTTATAAAATAAGGTACAAACTTTTTATGCTTTTTTGTATTTTCCTAGCTCACTGTAATTCTTGCTGGATGGGACAGCGTCCCCACCACCTTTATCCCGGGTGGCTCAAGCAAAGAGACTCTTCAGCACAGTGGACCCAAAGGATGACCTGTCTCAGGAGGCCAAATTCAATTTGTAATGAGTGGCAAAGGTATGAGGTCTTGCCCAAGTAGCTGCTGCACAAATGGTATAAATTGGGAGTTTTCATCTAAAGGCATATGAAGTTGATACTGCTCTGGTTGAATGGCCTTTTACTTTAGCTGGTAATTGTTTGCCAACAGTTTTGTAAGCAAATGAAATGTAGTCTGAAAGCCATTTAGACAAAGTGACCATAGAAACAGGCAAGCCTTTATTTTTGTCTGAAAAGGAAACAAGCAATTGGACTGATTTTTTGAATTCTTTAGTCCTGTGCAGGTAAAAACAGAGAATTATGTGGACATCCAATTGGTGTAGTCTGTATCATGATGTATTAGTATGATTTGGGAAAAAAACTGGTAGATCGAGAGTTATGATGAGATTATGCTCTAAACATACCTTAGGAAGAAAGGAAGGATTAGCTCTAAGCGAGACTCTATCCTTGTGGAAAACAATGTAAGGAGGTCGAATGGTGAGGGCTTGCAATTCTAAAACTCTCCTAGCAGATGTTATAGCCACTAGGAACAATGTCTTCCAAGACAAGAATTTTAGATCCGATAAAGAAGAAGGTTCAAAAGGTGAAGAAAATAAAGATGTAAGACCTAGGTTTAGGTCCCAGGGCTCCAGTGGTTGCCTGATTGGAAGTTTGAAAAGGAGGATTCCTTTCAAAAAGGTTTTGCATAAAGAGTGGGACATGATTGGATTTCCCGTGTAGCCAAAATGATAATTAGAGGTGGCAGCTAACTGAACTCTTATAGTAGCAGCTGCAGCTCCTTCATGAAAAACGGATGCCAGGAAGTACAGGATAGACTCTATAGGAGCTGAGTAGGGATCTATGCCTTGGTTTGCTGCCCAAATGGAGAACCTTTTCCATTTACTGGAATATAATTTCCTGGTGGAAGGTTTGTGTTAAGAAATCAGAATGTGTTTGACTGTGGGGGAAAGGGAAACACACCTTGCTATTTATGGAACTGCAGTAGCCATGCTGTCAATTTCAGGGTTTGGATAGTAGGATGGAACTGCCCTGACTAATGAATCAGGAGGTCTGGAGATGGTTTCAGAATCCATGGTTCCTCCAAGAGATAGGGCCACAGGAAGGGGAGCTAGACTTGGCAAGGCCAGTAAGGACCAATGGGGATCAGGGTACTCTTCAACAGTTTTGCTTTCTGAATCACTTTTGGTATGAGAGGAAAGGGTGGAAAAGCATAAAGGAGTCCTGGAGGCCAGTTTTGGACCAGAGCATCCCTGGGTGACATCCCCGGATAGGGAATTAGGGTAAAGTAGCTGCTGCATTTGGTGTTCATGTACATGGCGAATAGGTTGCAGCAAGGCTGGCCCTATTTGTGAAAAATCTCTTCCTCAACTTCTGAATTCAGGGACCACTCATGAGGCATCAGAATTACTCAACTGAGTTTGTCTGCTGTCACATTGGACTTCCCCGGAATGTGCATTGCTACCAGAAAGCGTTGAGTGTCCATCACCCATTTCCATACTCTTAAAGCCTCTCGACAAAGTGGGTAAGATATGGTTCCTCCTTGCTTGTTTATGGACCACATTACAGACATGTTGACTGATTGAATCACAATTATCCCAGTGGGAAGAGAACTGTGAAGTGCTTGCAATGCGTATAACACCGCTGTCATCTCCAGAACATTTATGTGCAAGTGGTTCTCGTGAGCCTACCAAATACCTTGGACCATCATTTCCGGATAATGCCCCCCCCCACCCTATCTGGGAGGCATACATGGTCAAGACTGCATTTTGTTGAGGGGGAGCAAGTGGCCGACCTAGATGAAGTTGATCCGTATGTAACCACCATGTTAGTGCCTTCTTGCAGGAGTTTGTGATGAGAATTTAGTGAGACAGGGGAGATCCTGCATTGACCAATGGGCAAATAGTAGCCACTGGTGTACTCTCATGTGCAGATGGGCTAGGGGAACTAAGAGAATGGCAGAAGCCATAGTCCCTAGGACCTGAAGGACTATCCTGGCCTGTAATTTTTCTTTTTTCAGCAAGGATCTGACTTGGTCATGGAATGATTCTATCCTTTCTGGTGTCAGTTTTGTTGTCATGGTGGTTGAATCTATTTCTGAGCCTAAGAATACAATGTGCTGGAATGGAGATAAGGCTGACTTTTTTAGGTTTATTGTAATGCCTAATCGGGCCAAGGATAGAGTCTCAGCCCTGGTTCTGATTAGTTGATTCTTGGTGGTAGCAGTGAGGAGCCAATCGTCTAGGTACAGAAACACCTGGAAACCTTGACATCTCAGGTGAGGTGTTATCACTGCCATTCATTTGGTGAACACTCTGGGGGCTGTAGTGAGGCCAAAGGGCAGTGTTCAAAATTGAAAATGACCGGCTCCCAGCTGAAAGTGCGGGTGTCTTCTGGAGCACCTGTTCATTTTGATGTGATAGTATGCATTCTGAAGATCTATTGAGCACATCCAATTGTCTTTCCCGATAAAGTGAAATATTGACTGCCGAGTGATCATACGGAACTTTGATTTCTTTATAGACTTGTTGAGTTTGCTGAGATCTAGAATTGATCTCCAGCCTCCTGTCTTTTTTGGAACTAAAACGAATCGTGAGTAAGTTTCGGATCCTATTTGCTCTGTGGGGACTTTTTGGATGACTCTTTGTTGAAGCAATGAGATGACCTTTGATGTTGCATGGTCTAACTGAATGGGTGGCATGTCTGGTAGAGACTGGTTTACCGGGGTTCAGAAACAAAGGGAATAAGGTAACCTCTGGATATTATGGTTTGTACCCAACAATCTTGGGAAATTTGTAGCCAGGCACTTGGTTACAGTGAAAGATGACCTCCGACTGCCTCCAGAGATGGACAGTCAGGCAAACCCTCAGGGGCAATGGAAGGGACAATCAGAGAAAGTATCTCTATCTCCCTGATGTTGCAGCCCTCCTCTGCCACGAGGGCAGCATCTTCCATTATATTCTCCCCCTCTGCCTCTAGGGGAGGGTTGACCTTGAGCCTGAGGGAAACCTTTTTGGGATTTACGGAACCACATTTTCCCTCCTGTATGGCCTTTGGGATAGGGTCTAGAAGGAAGGGAGAAACGGACTCCAACAGTAGGTAAGGTTTTCCCTTCCTGCTCGCACCTGGTCAAAGTCTCTTTTACCTGTGATCCAAAAAGAGTTAAACCATCAAAGGGGTTGCTGGTAAAGGAAGACTTAAAGGATTCTGTGAAGTTACATAGATACATCCAGGAATGTCTCCTAAGAAAAATTCCTGCTGCGGCTGCCCTGCTCACTCTGTCAGCTGCATAAGAAATCAGCTTCATGGGGGAGTTAACTATAGATGTAAGGGTGGAGAGCTGCGCAGATACCTTGTCCATGGATCCCGAAGCTACTGAACCCTGAAGGGTGTCTCCCAACACCTTCAGAAGATCCCTTTGAAGTCTAGTAAAAATGGGACAAGTAATTCAGTGATCGTAAGGTAAATGCAGTTGAAGAGAAAGCACGCTTTCCATACTGATCCATTGTCCTGGACTCTTTATTAGGAGGATGAATATTAGAAGATGTCTCGGACAACTCCTTTTTTGTGGCCGCTGCTACCTCCATAGCATACACAGGAACTCCCTTAGAAAGAAAGGATTTTCTGGAGCAGACATAAATTTGTCTGGCCTCCTTGGGACAGGCTCCACTGTGTCCAAGAAGGTGCAGGCTTTCTGGGATATGACCCCCCCAAGAGTTGGTCATATGGCAGTGTCACCCAGGAGGTGAAAGGTAGGGAACCAAAGGCCTCAAGATACACTGATTTGTCCTCATTAGGGTTAGAGGTCTTCTACTCACCCCTCTGTCTAATAATTTCAATGATGTCAGCAAAAGAGACATCCTCAGAGGGGGTTCTAGGGGACCCTTCTGACTCATCCAAATCAGTGTCTGACATGACAGACTCAGGTGAGTCAATGTGCTTCCTCTTACAAAGTCTCTTCTGAGGAAGCTCTCCAGTGGAATAATCTGGGGAGGTTTCAGAAGAGGGGACACCTCCAATGGGGGCTGCTTGAGTCTCTGGTTCCCTACACTGAGGGAATGGTGGGGGTGAAGAGGTTACTCCCGGCTGTTGGTGGGACATCGGATCCAAAGGCAGGGCTTTGGCACTGTACAAAGCTTTCTCTATTGCGTTGAAGGCCTTTCCACCCCACCCTGAAGATGACCTCCTCTCTGAGGAGACAGAAGGTTGGCTCAGAGCAGGAGGGATAGGTTCCAAAGCAGATGTGGGAACTGAGCTCAGCCGAGCTGAAGCACCGAGAGGGAGGGTCAGTTCCAAAGAAAAAAATGGGGTGACTATCCCTCCCGGAGTTGACTCGAGAGCATCGGCTCCCAGATCCCTCAGCTCCAGATTGAGCCACTGAGGATAGAGTTATCTGTTCCGAGGAAGTAGGAAGAATTCTCAGAACTGAAGGATCCAACACAGAAGGACCCGAAGTGTTCAACTCCAAGAACGAAGCAGTCAGAGGAGGAGCAGTAGTCTGGGGATGGGACAGCTCCGAAGCCTTTGGGTCTGGAAGAGCTAACTTTTTAGCCAAAGCCAGGTCACAGAGCATCCTCTTCACCACCCACTTGATATCCTCATCTGAAAGTGTCCTGGATGAATGGGTGCTGACAGAAGGAGATCTCCTCCTTTCTAAAATAGGAGACCTCAAAGTTGGTGAAATAGGGTAGATAACTGGTGAGTGTCTCGATACTGAAGGTTGCCTCTGCACCAAAAAAAAATGACACCGAGACAGAAGTGAAATCGGAGCCAGAACTCCTTGACTCCATTGCTTTAGACTTTTTAGATGGCTCTGAAGCTGGAACCGAAGATTTTCTCTTCACAGTTTTGGGAGCTGTCTGACCAAGTTCCAGCTGTTCCTGGAAGGAACTAGTCATAAGACGCCTGTTTATCAATTTATGTTTTCTCTCATTAAGAACACTAGCACTGAAGGTATGGCAAACAGTACAGGGTTCTTGTAAATGAGTCTCTCCCATACAGTACACACAGCTAGTGTGATTGTCAGTCAATGACATTTTTTGTGAACACTTGTCACATTTCTTGAACCCAGAAGGGTGGTGTTCCTTATGTTCTCTATCTTTCTCTATAGACATAACGAGAAAACAAGGCTAACAACAATAACAATAATAACAATACTAACTATAACCAACAGCAAATTTATGAAGAGAAGAAAACATTTTTTTTTTTTAAGGGAAGAAGGACTAACACTCAGGGAGAAAAGGCCCTCTAATTTAAACGGGCAACTACGGCCCCTAACTAAAATGTACCATAGAATCCTAAAAAGTGGAATAGGGATCAAGCACTCAACAACAATCACACAGGTAATAGATAACAACTATTAAGGTAGAAATATGAAGAAAATAGATGAAAAATAAGATTTATCAAAACATCTTCTACTTAGCCAATGAGCAAGTAAGGCGACAACCTCAAAGCTTTCACGGCAAATGAGATCTGGGGAATTGCCATGAGGCAACATGGGCTAGGGGTTAGCCTCGAGCCAGTAAATGCTCTTGAGCTTGAGTATCGGCTGAGTTGGAGCTTAGAATCGGCTCTGAACCCATACAGCAAGAATTACGGCGAGATAGGACTACATAACATCAAAGGTTCTGGAGTGGAACTTGCACTTGCAGCCATGTGGCTAACAGACAAAAAAACACTAACAAACTTGTAAAAAATAACTGCAAAAAATGCTTAAAAATTCACAGGTGGCAAGACAAATCCAAGGAACAAAAAATCCACAGAGACAAGTTTTAATTCACAAAAACAAGTTGTGTAAGTGCTTTTGTCTTGCTTCTATGAGCAAAACTTCATCAGAAAAGCAGAACTAATGCAAAATGCAGCTATTTAAAGTATCACATGCTGAACATCAATTAGCTTCTAAAAGCAAAAGTTACAAATATTTAAAAACATTTCAATATAACTAAATTTTGAATAAGCATGAATAAATAAGCAATCATGAATAAAACTGACCAAGAATGAACATGCATGCTGAGCATGACCTGACTTTAAAATATTATAAAAAACATTGTTTAAAAATTGTGCTAAATAATTACTTGATGTGCAAAATAAGAAATTCATTTAAAAGAACTACCCACTAGTAAAATCATGCGCCCACTATTAGTCAGCCTGCCAGTTTACTAATATAATACAAAAAATACAGAAAGTATAAAAAAGTAATTCTACTAAGGTCTAGTGATGTAAACAAAAAAAAAAACAATGTACAGAATAAATAATCAATTATCTCTGCAGACTCTTCAGTTTTAAAACACAAGACAAGGAAAATAAATCATTTAGCCCTGGAGCATTGTAGGCATTCAATGATTTATGTTCCTTGTCTTGTGTTTCAAAACTGAAGAGTCTGCAGAGGTAATTGATTATTTCTTCTGCACCTTAGTAGAATTACTTTTGTATTCTTTATACTTTCTGTATTTCTTGTATTATATTAGTTAACTGACAGGCTGGGTAATAGTGGATGCATGATTTAGTAGGGGTAGTTCTTTTAAATTAATTACCCATTTTGCACATCAAGTAATTATTTAGCGCAGTTTTTAAACAAAGTTTTTTATAATATTTTAAAGTCAGGTCATCCTCAGTCTGCATGTTTATTCTTGGTCAGTTTTATTCATGATTGCTTATTTATTCATGCTTATTCATTTAGTATTTGTACTTTTATTGAAATGTTTTTAAATATCTGTAACTTTTGCTTTTAGAAGGTAATTGATGTTCAGCATGTGACACTTTAAATAGCTGCATTTTGCATTAGTTCTGTTTGTCTGATGAAGTCTTGCTAATAGAAGCAAGACGAAAGTGCTTACATACTTGTTTTTATGAATTAAAACTTGTCTCTGTGGATTATATTTTGTTTCTTGGATTTGTCTTGCCACTTGTGGCCATTTTTCAGCATTTTTTGCAGTTATTTTTTTACAAGTTTGTTAGTGTTTTGTGTCTGTTAACCACAAGGCTGCAAGTGCAAGTTCCACTCAAGAACCTTTGTTTTCATAACAAAAAGAACATTGGGATGAGCTGCAACAGTTTGGATTTAAAACAGTTGCTGAATGTTGTGTCTGCCCTGACCAAGAAAGTGGATGACCTTACAACTACTGTCAACAACTTATCTGTGAAGTCTTGTACCTCTGATTCTAATCAACAGCAGGAACCTGCCAACAGCAATGGTAATGTCAGCATTTTAAGTGGTAAGCCTGACCCGAAGGGGAATCCCGTAATAATGGTTGAAGCCTGTAAAGGTAAATCTTTGCTTACAGTTGACTCTGCTGCTCAGTTGGGAGCCCAAAGTGAAAAGAGGGTTTCCCAACTTAATCTGAGTGTAAACAAAACTGCTAGTTTAAATAACATTGCCTGTGCAGATTCTAACCATAATTTGGGAACTCATAGGGATATGAGTGTTGCCCAACCTGTCATTGCTTTAAACACTGTCTCAAATACTTTTGCTGGTATGCACCTTAAAGATTGGCTGAATGAGCCTGTTTCATTAAATACTGACAGTTCCAGTTTGAATGGCAATCAGTCTAGTTAAGCCATTAATTTCAACATTGTGGAAAAATTAAAATGTTTTACAATACACTCTTTAAAGTTAAAAGCTGCAACTAGAGTTTGCGTACTTCAGGGAATGCTTACAAAGATGCCAGGTACCTAAAGGGTTGAGATCCTGGCATTTTCCAACAGGCCTAGTAGGCGATTCTGTTTTTCATCAGGATTTATTATGTTTATTTGATAAACATGGCTTTGAGTTGATTGAATTATACATTAAACATTATACAGTCATTATTGAGGCACTGAATGAAGAGATAGAAGCACTTGGCCAAGGTATTAAAATGGACCCAGATTTTGATAGATACAAGTATGAATATGACCATATTTTTACAAGTATTAATGGTCAAATATCCAAGCTAAAAGCCACAAAAAATAAAAAACTGGTAAGGGACAGTAATGACTACACTAAGGGATCAGCCTACCCTAAACATCCACCTGCTCAGGTTTGGCATAATTCCTCGATTCCTTTCAATGGCATTGAATTTAACCATGTGGCCAGCCCTCTGAATACAGCTATGTTGAGGCAGAAAGTGAACCACGGGAGCAGCAATCTGAGGGCTATAGTTGGAACAGCCGATTGCGGAACAGCACCAGAAGTAAGAACACGTCAAGGGGTATTGTCACTAAAGCCAACCACGGAAACAATGCCAATCAAAGGAACAACAGCCGGGATTTTGCTCCACCCAACGAAGAACCTATTTTTGGCAATAGCCCTCAGAATCACAAGAATAGTTCTCAACATTTTCACAACCAAGGCAGGTTCCAAACCAATTCAACCAACAACCCGAGGCCATTGAATGTGAAGAGCCCGAGACCGAACTGGTCATCCCATAGGTAGTTGCTATTCTGGCTAGCTACAACCTAGCTGGCACCTCTGATAGAGCCAGCACCAGTTCTTATAGTACTGTGTTTAATAGTGACCAGGGCTTTAACATTTTTAACTATTCAAGCATGAGTGTGGACACACCTTTGGGTGACCTTCTTGCTAAAAGTTTAACTTTAGTCCCTGACCAGAGAGCTAATCTAGCAAGGACAGTTGTTGATTTTAAACTCTTCACACGTAAATTAAATTTGGAGAGTATGTTTAAAAACCAACCCACAGTGAATAGAAAATGCAGAACACCCAGTGTATTTAACCCACCTTTGCCTCCTGCCTTGCTGACTTTTGAACGTGTATGTGAACTGGATTTACGTGATATTTTAGATAGTAGTAGATCTGTTTCTTCCAGTAAAACTTAGAATTTTAATGAGTTAGACTGGGATAGGTTGAATTTCTTACATTTTCAGAATGTTAAAATAATTAAACCAGATAAAGGAGGTGGTCTTGTGTTTTCTGACAAATTTGATTATATAGATCTTATGCTGAGATTGTTAAATACTGACAATTATACATCAGCCTCACTGAATGAAGTGAACAAATCACAACAGAAAGTGAAGGTTTGTTTGAATGATTTACTCATAGAGTCTAGGATTTCATTGGACCTGTGTAATTATTTGTCATGCTTGGCCCCACTGACGCCCATAATTTTTAGAATTCCAAAGGTTCACAAGAGCTTAGAGGATCCACCCCTCTGTCTTATTGTGAATGGAAAAAATTCCATTACTTATCCCATTGCTAAGTAGGTTGACACAGTTTTGAAGAAATTGGTTGAATGTGTGGACCATATTTGCAAAGACTCTTGATCCTTTTTATGTAACGTCAATGGCCTCAAATACAGAGATCACATTGTTTTCCTCACCATTGATGTTAAGGACCTGTATAAGTCATACCTGTGGATACAGGGATTCAATAAGTGTCCAATTTTATGATGGATAAGGGCAGTTCAATAAGAGAAATTGAGCTAGTACAGGAATTTTTGGGTTAAATTTTGACAAGCAATTATTTCATGTTCGAAGGGAAATATTATTTACAAAAGATGGGTGTTGCAGTGGGCTATCCATGTGGGGCTAGCTTCACTAAGCCTTGTGATGGCCCATTGGGAGCAACACTTCATCTTTAACAATGAGTTTAGCACCAATATCTACTACTACACTAGATATTTGAATGATGTGTTCATCATGTTTGATGGCACTATTGAAGACATTGCCAAGTTTATTGATTATTTGAATGCCTCTACGAATTTTTTGTCCTTCACATATAGTTCAAGTACAGAGAATATAGCGTATATGGATGTGGATTTATATAAAGATAGAGGGAACCAAGTGTTCAAAGCTAAGATTCACAGAAAATCCACTTACTCCAATTTCTTTCTTCACTACACTAGTAGTCAGCCATATCAACAAAAGAAATCTGTTGTTAAGGGCCAGTTGGTGAGGGCAGCCCACATGGTTTTTGATGACGATGAATTTTTTTGTGGAATGTCAAACCTTGAGGGGAATGTTTCTGAAACGGGGGTACCCTAGCCAACTTTTAGAAGAGATGATATTTGAGGTTCAACACAAGAGAAACAATGGAGTATTTAGTCCAATACTTTCAACTAGGGATGTAACCCCCAACACTTTGACATCTTTAGTTGAACAGGGCCAGTCATATAAAGCGATCCCACCCACTGTGACATTTATCACATCATTCAGTATGATAAGTTAGTGCAACAAATTTTATATAAAAATTGGACTCTTCTTAGTTCAGATACAGATCTGACTTCTATTCTTGGATCCAGACCTACAATTGTCTATAGAAGAGGGCAGAACCTTAAAAGTTTGTTGGAGAGGGGTAAGATCCCAGTTGTGAAGTCCAGGCATGTATAAATGTAAGAGATTCTTCCAGTCTAGAGTTATGGAGGTGGGTAATACCTTTTCCATTAGAGGGAGAAAATATTACTTTAATAAAAGATTTAATTGTGCCACCAAGGGAGTGGTCTATTTAGGAACCAGCAACCTCTGCCCTTGTTTCTTCATCGGTAAGACCGATTGTAGATTCAAGGACAGGTTCTACAAATATATTTACATCATCAGGAAGTTAAAATTGGAGAATGTACTGCCTAAGCATGTGCACGAACACCCTTAGCACAGTTTCAAGTTTAGGGTGATTGATTAAATTGAACAAGATCCCGGGGGGACCCCTCACACTTAAGCTAGAACTGTGTGAATTATTATGGCAAATAAAGTTGAATGCCTACAATACTCCAGGGCTAAATTATTTATGTCCCTTGTTTTGTGTTTTCAAGTCTGGGAGTGAGTGATTATTTCTTCTGTACATTGATTGTTTACATTTCATGACTATAAGTAGGTACTTTGTATTTTTTATACTTTCTTTATTATATTAGTTAACTGATAGGCTGGGTAATAGTGGATGCATTATTTTACTAGTGGGTAGTTCTTAATGGTGCTCATTTTGCATCAAGTAGTGGCTTTAGGACAGTTGCAAACAAAGTTTTATAATATTTTAAAGTCAGGTTATCCTCAGCATGCGTGTTCATTCTTGATCGGTTTATTCATGCCTTATTTATTCAGCGCTTATTCAGTGCGTGTTTTTCTTATATTAAAATATTTTTTTAAGTTTTTGCTTTTTGCTTTTAGAAGCTAATTGATATTCAGCATGTGACACTAAATAAGCTGCATTTGCGATGGTTCTGTTTGTCTGGGCAGAAGTCTTTGCTCAGAAGCAAGACAAAAGCACTACATACTTATTTATAGTTAAAACTTGTCTCATGGATTATGTTTTTCACATGGTTGTCTTGCCAACTGTGGTCGTTTTCAGCATTTTTTGATTATTTTTACAATTCTATTAGTGATTTCCCATCAATTGTCAAGGTTTACGTTGAATAGGGTCGAAATTAACTCTGTTTTGCATAGATGGGGAGCATATTCCGCCGAATGTGGTGATCCTTTGGGACACATATCTGTCTCTCAGCTTGCCGCCTTTCGCAATGGCATGTCACTGTAAGTTCAAATACCTGGATCTAGTGTTACTGGTGCTTGTTTTGTTTAGCACGTAGCCTGACTGATCATGGGAGGTGGGTCTGAAGAGGCCTTGTAAGCTGGGCAAGATCCTCTCAACAGCCTGTGGGAGAATTCAGGAGTAGAGATCTTTTGGGTGGTCAGTGTATAACAGGGTATTCATGCTAAATTCTTCTGGTGAGAAACATTTGTGGACATTTCAACCATTCCAAGTTTCTGGTTAGCTACATGTTAACAGTGATGCTGAATTCAATGACAGGTCGGACAAGGCCAAGTAGAGTGGTACTATAACTTCCTTGGACCTGCATGCCATACCCTTACTTACAAATTGGGCAACATACAATGATTTTCTTATTACTTTAGTTACATGTTGGTCAAAGACCAGATTGCTGTCTAAATGTGTTCCCAGATCCCTTTCTACTGGGTTGACTTTTAGGGGTGTTTTATCAATGGAGTAATTAACTTGCATTTACAGTTTTTCAAATGATATTATAGTGTATATTTTGGCACTGAGTTTTAAGTCGTGGTTTTGGCACTGGTCATTTGTCTGTGTTAAACCCACTTGCAATATGTTTGTGTCTTGGTAGGAATGTATAATAGCTCCCAATTTACAGCCATCTGTAAACTTGGTAAACCAGAGGCCATTAAAGTCTGTTTTGACTTCCGAGATGTAGATGCCAAAAAGGAGCAGGTCCAGTTCGGAGCCCTGGGGTACTCCACTAGTGAATGGTTTCTTTGCAGAAGCAGTCTCACCATTCTTGACTTCTTGGGTTCTGTCTGTGAGCCAGCCAGCAATGCAGCGAGTTATCTAAGGATTGTCAGCAATGCCTAATGAGGGTATTCTCTCAAATGCCTTGATAAGCTGTATGCACTGTTTTGCCCTCATAAATTGTCTTGGTAACCCTCTCAAAGAGGTGTACCAGGTTCAGTATTCATCACCTTCCCTTAACAAAGCCAGTGTCTGTAGGTTCCAAATGTTATTGTTTATCATTTCCATAATAATTCAGTCCATGAATTTGCATATTAGGCTTGTTAGACTTTTGGGTCTGTAGTTTCCTGAGTTGGCTGATTGTTTGTCCTTGTAAAGGGGAATGAATCTTGGGTTTGTTTTATCAATGGTGAAATTAACTTGCATTGACAGTTTTACAAAGGGCATTATAGTGTAATTCTTGACCCATTCATTTGGAAAGTAGCCTGTTTTTAGGCTGTAGTTGAAGAGTGCCTCTAGTGGCCTTGATAGGTCACGCTATAGACTATTTAAGATTTGGCCATGAGTTTTCTTCTTTTATTATATACCTATTTTAGGTGAGGATTCCACAGTTGGGGTTTGATTTTAGTGTTTGTTTTGGGTTTATTTCTGGTAGGTATTGCAGCCTCTATGTAGCCATTGACGTTTATATAGTGACTGAATAATTCTGCATTGGTAGCTGTGTTCTCTGGTTTGGAGGAACCATGAATTTTGACAAACTGTCATTTAATAGGATGTAGCTTGCCTTTGAATAGTTCCTAACTGTTACCGACTTAGCTGGATTTTCTGGGTTGATTTTTGCTTCAAATGAGAATGTTTTGTGATCTGATCTCACTAGTGAGGATTGACATGGTGGGACAAGGGTAGTGGGTGGGGGTTCAATGCTTTCCCATGTTGGTGATTACCAAATCAAGTATGTTTGATCCCCTGGGGGTGTGCACTATCTGTTCCAGGGTGTTTGTGTTAATATATCCCAGGACATGGTGTCTATGGTTGATGTGGTTGAGGCAGTGTATGTTTCCCAGTCTAGAGAAGGGAAGATAAAGTCACCCATTAATTTGGTATTTGGATAGATATTGGATCTCCCTGGAGTGACACAAGAAACTAAGGCAATTATTAAAAGCAATCATTTTATTTTCATATTGTTTCATCTTACTTGGTGAAGGTAGAATGCTGCTCAATGCAATGCTCATACCTATCTTTGACACTGACGAGAAATCCATTCTGTCTCTTTTCATATAGTCCAGTGAGGTATGTCTCAGGTCATTTACACCCACATGAACTATGATGGAATCATATTGGTAGCTGGGTTGCAGTAATTTAAGTGTGTGATATTGTGGATCCTGTGTGCAGGTAGGCAACTAACCACTATCTTCTCCTTGTCCAACTTGGTGAATGGGACATCTGTGTGTCACACAATGGAGTCCCCGATGACAAGAGTATTAGGTAAAATGTATGCTTGTCTTATGGGCTTTGTACTTTGGAGACCATTTGATGTAAGCTTATGTGAGATGTTTGGTGTTGCTTTTCATATGTGCTTTACTGATTGCTGAGGAGCAGTGCAGCCATTAGATGGCTTTGGAGGTCTTTGAGATTTGGGAAATATTATTTTAAGCACCTCAGCATAAGATGAACTGTGTATGTGGTGAATGGTGTGTGTGAGGGATGCAGTGTGGGTATTCTTGTTTGTATATGATATTTTTACCTCAAAGGAAGTTATATATTTCTAACTCTCACATATCATGTTATTTTCTTTGATGCTTAAATCATTCTCTGAGAACAGGAGATAATTGCTGCATTGCCTAGGATGTCTAAATTTACCAAACTGGCCAAAGAGATATTTGGAAATTCCATATCCATGTTGTCTGATCCTATAATAGGGGTGACATTTTAGGATTAAGGATTGGGTTTTGACAGGAGTCTCCCAGGGAAGTGTATAAGGTTAAGGTCAGGATGTTATATAATGCTAGGTAGGATTATTCGATGCATAAGCTAGCTGATCTAACTTATTTCTGCACAATGCCCCACTGTTTAATAGGTTTTGGATCTAATCCTAACTTTGTAGATACATTTTACTGTCTAGGTGTTTGCTACTATTTAGGGTACTGATAACTCCCAGCCTGGTGGAAATCTCCTCAAGGAGAAAAAGCTTCAAAACTGACTCCTATGCCCTCTAGCCAAAACATAACCAATTTATGTGCTTCCTGCAGTTCTATACAACTCAGAGCAACCAGGTAATCACCTACTGCCACAAGACTTCTGATCCTGCAAATTGTTAGTGTAAAAGCACTGCAAAAGCAGCTGTGAAGTGCAGATTAAACAACAAACAATTACCAAACAATTAAGTCCCTGGCTAATTCACCCTTCTGCAAATAGATTTGCAGGCACATAGACTAGAAAAGTCAACAAACAGAGAAATTACTATTTTTGCCACAAAATTAAATGTAGGTCTTATCACACTATGATTAATATTTACAGTTCATAAACTGCTGTGGTTGTGCTTTTTCACTGTATTATATGCAAGGATACTGGCACCATTTATTTATCTATTTACACTAATTGGATAACTACCTCTGTGTATCATTACTGCTTCACGTTGCATATCCCATTGTGATTTTTAGCAGATTACCTTAGTAATCAAGTCCTTAGCTATATACTGGTTCCATGTAACTACTGCATTTATATTTGCTAGTAAGGTGTGCAGCCATGTGCTTGGAAATAAATTTAGCTTGCTAGCATTTTGTATTTAATATTTTGCATGGTAATATTCTTCCTTAGGAGGGCCATTAGAATGCTTATTCTTTTGCTGCTGAGGTATATGGGGGGCCATTGTAGTTGTAGGTTTTCTGAACTTTTTAAGCTGTACTGTGGGTTTCTCATTAGTATTGTATTTTTAAAGGTGTGCAGTTGCTTTCATGTATTTGTAGGTTAGAGTATTTAGTTAAAAAAAATCTGTTCTTGTGTCAACTGACAACAATTTGGCATTGTGTATGGTAGCTCCAGCTTATATATTAATAACTTGAATATTTTGTTTTCAGCTGTTTGAATGGTAGCAATATTTTGATGGGAGTTCATGCAGATTTTGACTAGACCATAATCATGCTGTGAACTTGCAACATTTTTTGGCTACTGATACACTTGCTTCAGTAATAAATAGGTGGGAGTTCTACAGGATATATTTAGTTGCTTTAGAACTTTGTCAGTCTGGTATTCTATGTATCTGACAAAGGCTAACTTGTTATTTAATATAATCATTTGAGGGTATGGACATTCATTCTCATTCCTTTATATTTAAATGATGATCTTATGCAAGTATCTTCTGAGTTTCTGATATCATTTCAACAGATTTTGGGATATTAGCTGTTCAATTACAAGGAAGTGGAGTCAGTTCTATATCATTTAATTCACTTGTAATGTCTTATTTAATGTATTGGGTGATTTAAGTTTTTTTGTAAATACACTATTAACTATGTAGCATGTGCAGCTGATATTTGAAACATCATAAACAAACTATTCTGTTTTTCCTTCCCGTGCCTTTCATTTCAAGTCTTCCCTTCACAATAAGCCCCCCCCCCCCCACACTTTTTGTCTTATGTCTCAGCTTTGCATTTTCTTTTTTAACTTATCAAGGCCTTGGGCTGAGTGGAGAGAGTGGTGTCATTACCTGCAGGGTCTGGACATTTTTACTGGTCATTAACCACTCCTCTATGTGTCTTGCATAAAACTAAGGCTGGTAGGGCATAGGAAAACTACAGCATGTCCCACCCGTGAGGCCTAAGGGGCATGCACTAAGCTGTCTATACAACCTCCCAGCCTGCCATCTTGCCTGTTTATATTTTTGCCATCACTAAATCTCCACTAGATAGGCATCATCATGCAGTTTCCCTCCCAGGATAGGAAACCCTATCCTCCCTGCCATCTCTGTCAATCACCCCAGCCTGTAGGTGAATTTGGGTCGCCTGGGTTGTAGTCAGGGCTTTATCACTCTAATGCACTGGAGCAGCTATAAAGTACCCTGGTGATAAATACAGAGGAAAGTAGGTGTTACAGCTCGTGCCGCACTGGAATCCTTTTAATGTACATTCTGTCTGTGAAGAATCTTTGTTCAGGTATACTACAACGGTCTTGTTGTAGAGTCAGTATTGAAATACTGCTAGCACAATGTTAAGTTTGGTTATCTACTGAAGTAGTAGCTGATTGCTCACAATGTCAAAAGCATAATTAAGATCCAGGAAGTAGTCCATGTTCCATATTGCTGTACATTTGGCTAACTGAAGTAATTAGTGATGTTAGAGTTCTATAGCTTGAATGGAATCCATAATGTTTACCAGTGTGTTATACCACTGACTGTATTCTAATCCTTGACTGCAGAATATATATATATATATATATATATATATATATTGTTTTTTTTTTCCAGAGATTTGTCAGTAGAATAGATATGGGAAGTTGATTGTTAGACAGTGAAAGTGGCAAAAGTATCTGTTTTGGGGAGAGACAATATTAAATTATATTTGCAACTGGTTGGAAACATTTGATAGTATGGGTGAAATGCAGGTTGGCATGTTACACTGTTTTATCTAATAGATCAGAATGTATTATTGGAAAAAATGCCTTTGAAATAGAAGGAGGGGTAGACAAGATGCTCATCTATCACTTAGGTCTTTGTTTAGCTGTTGTGCTATCTGGCTTATTCAGTTAATAATTATCATTTGGTAACATCTGGTTTTGGATAGTACAGTGATCAGAATCAACACTGGCATCAAAACTCTTTCCCCCCGTTTTGTACATGGATTTAGGATGTCACATCAACAGTGACCATCACTTAAAGCCATAGTTCACACCAAAGGCTGGTAAACAGTAGTCAGACCCTCAGATTCAGCAAGCTCTGCACGGATTGCAGGAAAAGTGCAGCAGCTCCTGGAGGCAATATGGCCTCCATGCAATCCAGGAATAAGCTCCAGGGACATGCATGAGTGCTCCTGCACTATTTCTGCAAATGAGGTGAATTTCTCATCCAGGAAGCTGTCAGCCGGCCATGCAGGACTAGTGTAGTGTGTAGAAATTTACTCGGTTAGTAATCAGTACATTTCTGCAAACTACAAAAAGGCCATGAAAACCCCAAATAAAGGGTGTATAGTATGAAAATCCCAAAAGCCAGTGGCATGGAAAACAGTTGGCAAAAATAACTTTTTTTTAGCTGATTTCAGCTGTTTAAGCATAGGGCAGTGACGTGCAAATAGGATCGGGCCAAAAATAAAGAAAAAACTGAAATAAGCATTTTAACCAAAATCACTATTTTGCCATTATACTCAATGAAAGGCAGAAGACAACATGGGCAGTGAATTGTGGTTGCTAAGGGGGAAGGCTCAGTGTGGGACCTGTAACTATGCATTAGCAGGCAATCCTATGCAAATGAGGGGAATGATACTGAATCCCAGATTTCCCTCAATGCCCAGCACCCAACCTTGTAAGTGCAGGAATAGCATGGTTCAAACCTAAGGATTAGCTGACATCATGAGGGGTGTCAGGCATACGTTAAGCTTATTGGAGCCCTGTGGCTCGGGTATGCCCTTAGCTTATCAGAGCTAAGCAAGGGGGTGTGTCTGAGGCTGCCTAGCACGCTTTACATTGTCTAAATGGGTGTGCGTGTCATGCACTAGGCTTTAAAAAATAAATAAATAAACCAGAAAATAGCAGCTCTGTGCACATCTGAGCACTGTGTTTGCACGGTGCGCCACCGGGCTTAAACAAGAATGCAATGGGAAGGGAAAACAGCAGTAGGAAGGTAATCAAAGAGAGCTATAGCAGGTGAAATGTATCAGAATCAGCCAATTACACAGGCAGCAGACCAGCCTAGCCAAGTACACCACTATAAACTATGCAAACACCTTACCCTCTGGTTTTTCCCACATACTCTATTCAATGCAGAAGGTCATACTGGGCATGCTCCCACACTTAGAGAAATGAAGGCCATGTCAGACAACTAAATACTGAAAGGTCATACTGGGCATGCTCACACACTTACAGAAATGAAGCCCGTGTTTGGTAACAACAGTGGACCATACATATCTGACAGTCAATGAAGGCCATGTCAGACAACTAAATACTGAAAGGTCATACTGGGCATGCTCACACACTTACAGAAATGAAGCCCGTGTTTGGTAACAACAGTGGACCATACATATCTGACAGTCACAGATGTTATTGCATACACCCTCAGTACACACCAGTCATGCTTTGCATACACATTGGTTAGAAATACACACATATATCCAAGGACAACACACTATAATAGGCCAAAATACACATACATAGATGTGTGGAAGAGAGTGACAGTGACAAAGAGCCTTCCCTCATGAGGCCTGTCCCACCCAGCACACATCCAATTGGCTAAAACCACATGATGTGCAAATGTCAATCACTGTAGACAGTTGCCTCTGGAATCCCTCAGCACTATAGTGTCTGTGGTGCTTGTGCTAATTGTGTAATGAGACTGTACAAGTCAGTAGTCATCTAACAGTTGTATACACGTACCTGTGGAATATAAACCTGTGTGTGCCTGAGTGTTGTGTGTCTGCCTCCAGATGAATGGGTTATGGCCCATGCACAAACACTGCACTCCCCATTGCCCTACTATGGCAAGCCTGCTTATGTCTTCACCTAGAAATACACCTTTGGGGAAATAGTAGCCCCGTAATCTCCATAGCACGTCCTATAACTGTGTAAAGCTGTAGTGTGATATACTAGTTAGGTAGGAGTTCTAATCCCAGATGTGGCAACTCTTTTGTGTGTGTGTGTGTGTGTGTGTGTGTGTGTGTGTGTGTGTGTGTGTGTGTGTGCATGTGTGTGTGTGTGTTTGTCTGTGTAGGGATGAATGCTTTTGAGGCCCGCCCTCACTACAGCTTCAAATGCCGTACTTTGGTATGCCTGCTGATGTCATTCACTTTGAAATACACCTTTGGGGAAGAAGTAGCCTAGTAATCTCTGTGGTGTATCCTATAATTGCATGATGCTGTAGTGTGATATACTAGTTAGGTAGTTGTTTGATTCCCAGATGTGGCAAGGGGTGTGTTTGTCTATGTAGGGAGCAATGCTTTTGAGGCCATTCACAGCCACTACAGCCTCCATTGCCCTTCTTTGGCAAGCCTGCTGATGTCATTCACTTCATACCTTTGGGGAAGGAGTAGCCCAGTAATCCCTGTGGCATGTCTGTTCTATAACTGCGTAATGCTGTAGTGTGATGTACTAATTAGGTAGGGGTTCTTTTCCTAGACATGGCAAGTGTGTGTTTGTCTGTGTAGGGAACAATGCTTTTGAGGCCATTCACAGTCACTACAGCCTCCATTTCCCTTCTTTGGGAAGCTGCTGATGTCATTCACTTTGAAATACACCTTTGAGGAAAAAGTAACCCAGTAATCTCTGTGGTGTGTCCTGTAACTGCGTGATGCTGTAGTGTGATAAACTGATTAGGTAGGAGTTCTATTCCCAGACATGGCAAGTTTGTGTGTGTGTTTGTCTGTGAAGGGAACATGTTGGAGGCCATTCAGTCACTACAATCTTCATTGCCCTTTGTTTGCATGCCTGCTGACATGGCCTTATTTTGAAATACACCTTTGGGAAATGAATACCCAGTAATCTCTGGCATGTTCTATAGCTACATAATGCTGTGTATGCTAGGTAGGTAGGAGTTCTATTCCCAACATGGCAACTGTGAAACTCTATGTAGGACTAACATGGCTATTCATAGTCATTAGCACAATTATAAACAGGAACATTGATAACTGTGCAGTAATAGAGGACCAGATCCAAGCCTCCAGAGAGCACCCCTGCACACCAGGTTCAGCTCACCACACCATGGCCACCAAAACCAGGGACCAAAATAATAAAGGTGGAGGAGTGTCCATATTCACCAAGGATATTCACACCACCACGCCTACATGCCCAAATAGAAATGTAAATTAGTTCCTCTGGTGCACCAATAGTACGCTAGGACTGCATTCCAAATCTTATTGTTTGCCACAGATCCCCAATTATGCCCTGTATGACACCCGCTACAGCTACTGTGAAATATTATGATACAAGCAAACACCCTAATACTAGGTGACTTACGCTACCCTGCTATTAACTGGGAAACTAATGGTGTACCAACACTTGTGCCCAACGGTTCTTGAAGTCATAATTCTAATGCCCTGGATCAAGTAAACTCATTGTTCCACCAGGGCTGAAATGTCCTAGACCTGGTCATTACCAACATGAGAAATCAATGCTCCACACCTGTAGTCACCCCATCGGTGGTCAGGTATGCCCATGAGCTAATCACCCTTACCATTAACATCCCTCCCCACACCCCAGTAAGGAAACCTCCGTAAGACACATCTCCAAAGCCAATGTCATGCTACACATGTCAGACGTGCCTAACATCATGACACCCATGCAGATGAGAACTGAAAGGATAACTGCTGAATCATACATGAAGGCAATGTACGAGTACATCCACTCATGCATGAATTCTGCCATCCAATATTGAACCAAGACACTGCCCACCAAGAAAAGGAAGCCAATGTGGTGGCCCCCTGCCATAAATATACTGTACAACAAAATGAGTAAACTATTGCAGAAATGGGGGAATTCCCAGGATGCAAAATTCACCTTACCAGCTACATTAAGAGGCAAAGATCCCTCATAACATCCACCAAAGCTAGTCACAAACATAATATAGCCAAAGATGCCAAAGACAACTGCAAGCCATTCCATAGCTATGTGAGGAATCTAAATGGCAATGCTCAGAACTGCTGTGAGCTACAACAGGATGGTATTAAATCTACCGCTCCCAGGAATATTGCCAATATCCTGACAGATTGATTCAGTGCCAAATGCACCCCCCTCCCAACCCCCAAGGGGCCCATCTCAACATGGCTAGATTGCCATATTCTGGTAATAATGGCCACATAGTTAAAAAACCCCACTCTGCAGAGCTAAAACAACAGCAGCCATGGGACCAGTCAGCATCCTGGGCTGAGTACTACATGAACTATAAACTGAACTGGCACCTCACCTACGTGCCATGTCTAATCATAGCCAGACCTTAGGCTTTGTGCCCACTGTGTGGTGCACAGCTACAGTTATCTCAGTCCACAAGGTGGGATCCACCTTGAATCCTGGGAACTTCAGCCCCAGCAGTATGACATGCCTGATCTGCAAGGCCATGGGATGTATTATCATGGAAATTAAAACAAAGGCATTGGCAACCTGCAAACACTGAACCCTAACCAGGTTGGGTTTGTGAAGGGTCAATCATGTCACCTCCAACTAAATGACAACTGTGAATCTATCTCCAAAGTTGTGGAAGAGGGTAAGGTGGTTCACACAGCCTATCTGGACCTTGCAAAGCCCTTTGTCATCCACCACCAGTCTGGAATCACAGATAAATGTATCAAGCTGGCCATTAATCCCAATGCCACCTAATGGGCTGCCAACTGCTGTACTGACACAACCCACACTGTGAATGTGGGTGACACCAACCTGAGCCCCAGACAAGTGACAGTTGGAGTACCTTAGGGTTCCGTACTGGCACCGCCCCTTTTTTGGCATCTACTGCTCTGAAGTACAGTCCAACAGTAAGGAATGACGGCAAACAAAGGTTGCAGATGACTGCACACTGGGAACCATTTTTGATTCCCCACATGATGTGGATATTCTACAGGAGGGCCTTACAGAAAGACATGCTTGGTGCCTGAGCCATGGCCTCAAGATCAATGCCATGAAATATATAGTTATCCCCAATGGGAAGGGGCATGTACCTGTGAAGTACCAAATAGGTGCCAGTATACTAAACACCTAAAGTGTGATAACAGACTTAGGGACACAGGTGGACAGTTGTCTCACCTTTGATAACCACATCGCCACAACTGTCAGGAAACCCACCTATGTGGCACACTTCCCACTAAGGGCTTTACATCCTGGAAAAGGAGCCCATTGTCCCACTGTAGGCATCTCTCAGTAGACCCAGTACAGACTACAATGGGCCATTACCTCACACTACATCTGCAACAGTAGAGAGGTTGCAAACATACCTCATGAAATGACCACAGCCCTAAACCAAATGCCTATGCTGACCATCTGAAAATCTTCCAGCTATATACTGTCAAGTATTGTGTTCTCAGAGGCGATCTCTGCTTAACATACCATGCCATGTCAAATCCACAGCTGTTGGACATGCTGCACTTAGAGAATTCCAAAACCTCACAGCCACATGCTCCAGGGATGCAAATCCTCTCATCACAATGAGCAATACACGCAGGAGGGATGTGTTCCGGCCCCAGAGACGCCCCCCGCTCGGGACCAGACTGCTCATACATGTCAAGCAGAGTGCCTATTTAGCCCTCTTCAACAGGTACCCAGACAATTGGATGGGAGATAGGACATTTACCCCAGGGATCATGTCAGCTGCCCTGCTAGACAGAGGTGCAGGGAAGTAAATATTGTGGGAAGTCATAGCCAGAGAATTGTCATGTCTAGGCATGTATAGGCCCTAGGGCCGATAGCCTAGTATCAACGTATAACCCTATGAACTACAGTTTCCATTGCCCTTCTTTGGCAAGCCTGCTGATGTCATTCACTTTGAAATATACCTTTGGAGAAGGAGTAGCCCAGTAATTTCCATGGTGTGTGCTATACTGCTTAATGCTGTAGTGTGATATACTAGTTAGATAGGAGTTCTATTCCCAGACATGACAAGTGTGGATGTTTGTGTGTGTGTTTGTTTGTCTGTGTAAGGAACAATGCTTTGGAGGCCATTCACAGTCACTACAGCCTCCATTGCCTCTTTGGCAAGCCTGCTGATGTCATTCACTTTGAAATACACCTTTGGGGAAGGAGTAGCCCAGTAATCTCCATGGTGGGTGCTATATGTACTAGTTAGGTGAGAGTTCCAATCCCAGACAGGGCAACTGTGAGACTTGGTGTGTGCCTGTGGGTTTGTCATTATTCTGTGTGGAGGTGGCTGTGAGTGTAAAACTCAATTCATTGGAGAGTGGGTTTTGCATATTTCTTATATGGTGGGCCTGTTATATGTCACAATGTCCAACTTACAAGGATAATAGATGTCAAACAGCAGAGAGAGACTGTGGCTGACAATCCATACCCCTACATGGGACATCAAGGCCTGGAGAACAATTTAGGCAACCCTTGTATTACCCAGAGAACACTGTCTACCCATGTCTCATACACAAACACACTTGGCTAGGCAAAAACCACTATGTTTGAAGTTCCCTGCATATTGCCCACAGATAGTAAGCATGGTATGATTGCAGCAGACTACAGATGGCATGGCACCCTGTCACATCACTACAATAGGCACATAATTGCATACAGTGCTCCTGCACTATGTTCCCCACTAGACACCTGCAACGACTGTAGTGCTAGCAAATGTAACCCACAAAGGATATCTCATGCCTTATACACATGCCCTGTATGGACAGATGCTACTGACACCAGAGAATATCTGTATCATGCTGTCCATGTAGGTGCAGCGTCAACCTGGTGTCCATTGGCAGTTGCCACCACATGAGGCCAGGAATGGCAGATCTGATGATAACAATCGGTGAACACAACATGCCCAGACACCCCAGGTACATATCCACATGTCACAGAACATGCATGTGGGACATGTGCACAAGACACCGTCCATGTCATGGACTATATAACACATACATGGCAAGCATTGCACAGCACTGGCCACCCAAAATAGTAACCCAGATGACCGGATGGTGAATACAATACTCACCTGTGTGGGCCAATCTAGACACTACACCCCTGAACCACACTGCAGACCATTTTCATGTAGCTTGATGCCAAGATATTCCCTTTACCTAGCCTTGTACAGCCTTCTGGTACAGTCAACCACTAAACACCTGTGAAGCAGTGCACCCATGCATGTTAGTACTGGCAACCTGTGTGTGTGTGTGTGTGTGTGTGTGTGTGTGTGTGTGTGTGTGTGTGTGTGTGTCTGTGTGTGTGTGTAGTATAATGATTTGGATACCATTCACACTCACTAACCTCCCATTAGCCTATTGAAGCATGCCTTCTGTCAGACACTTTCACATATCCTTTGCCCATATATCATCCTGATAACCCCCGTGGTGCATGTGATACCTATGTATTACTGTCTTGTGGCAAACTAGCTAGTTAGGAATTGTAATCCTGACCCTGCCAACTGTGATAATGTTTGTGAGTCCCTGAGAGAGTGTGGCTGTGTCGAGTTGACACCTGTTCATGTGGACAGGCATGTGTACTACACCTACCTTATCTCTCCTTTATCACTGTTGCAGATGATGCTCACCATCAGATATAACTTTGGACAGCTCCCCAACATGTAAGCTCTGTGGCACATGCAAAAAACTGCATAGATGGGTAGCAATACATAGGCAGGGGTTTGAAACCCTGTCCTGGTAAGTGTGTGACACAAACGTGTAGATTTTACTCTCCACCCCTCCCTGTCTTACATTGTCTCTGTCTGTCTGTCTCTCCTGCCTCTCTGGTAGATGTGGAGAAGTACACCTGCTTTGCTTAGGCAGCAACGTGTGTTTTGTAAGTGATGTTCATGATCAGCGGATGGCCTCTGCACTAGATGATTGCATGTGGAACAGCTATGGTAACATTCCCATAGTCAATTGCATGGAAACACACTCCTATACCTATGAATATCATGTGGGTATTGGGCCTTTTAATTCACTGTGAACAGGACCTCATGTCGGTGTTTGGCAAACAACATCACAGATGGTAGTGGGATATACCTCTAACAACATACACTGTGGAGACAAGCAACAAACAGGAGGGGGATGTTTCAGGCATGACTACAGAATGTAAGTGTTGCTCTTCTGCATTTGGAGTAATGTTGGTTTAACAGGGTTTGTGGGAAAGGCTGGTCTACATGATTTTTAAAATTCATGACAGTGTTATGTATTTGAGGAATTCCCACCTGTAGGTTGCCTTACTGGGCCCGTTTTTTGATCCTATGTTTCGTGTTCTCACATATCAAACCTTTTCTTTTGAATAGAAGCATAGTCTGAATTAGTCATACTGGTACAGATGACAGTTCTGACTTTATTATAGGAATATTCAACAAATGTTAAAGTAATGTATGAGGGTTATCATTGCAAATGCAATTTTGGCCAGTGTTTAGGCTCCCCCAAAACGCTATCAACCTTTGTGCCATATTTATGTAGTTAAAATGATTTGTTTCTTAACCATTTTATTTATCGAAACTTTTTACTGAAAAACCAGTCCAAAAAATCAGGGCTTTGCCCTGTTATGTATAGTAGGGATATTTCGAGAACTAACTGGCATTTTGGTTGTTTGTCATGTGTTGGGTTGCCACCCTTTTCAAATGGGCAAAATATTTTTTGGTTCCTTTTTAGATTTTACAGGCTGACATCCCCCGTCAGTACCTTTTGCTTACATTTTTGCCTAAATAAAGCTTATTCTTGTAGGGATTTTGTTTTATCTGTTTTTTAAATTTAGGTATTTTAGTGCAAATAATGTTTTATCAACTAAGTAGAATAGGGAAATTTAATTTTGTCCTAAAATCTGGCTTGCCATTTTACATTTTTGTCAGGACACTTTCCAAAGAGGGCTGTCCTCACAAGTGGGACAGGTGGTAACTAAGTGGGGTCTGTGTACTTATGGTGTTGTGCAGCATGTGTATTTGCAACACGTTTTGCCTGGTTTCAGCTGTGATAGATGTCATTGTTTTGGGCCGTTTCTGAGTACATGCTGCTCCAGTATGGACCCTTTGGTAAAGTTTGTAGGGCAACACAACATGTCCCATAAACCACAGGAGCATGGCACACTGTGTTTATGACCCAGTATATTTTAGGGTCAGTGTGTGATGGGAATATAATGGTGTTGATAGAAAGTCCATAATATGTAATATTCTTTGTACCCTATTTGGGTGTTTCCCCATTGTTTTGGGATATTTCAACAGTGTCTGTTTACTCTGTGCTGACATGCCTGGCCTACATATTTGCATACATCTGTTTTCCCATACAAATGTAGGCCAGTGTTGTCAGTTCCTTAGGTTTGCAAAGTGGCATTTTAAAAATGCCTAGCAGCTTTAGTAAATTCCCGTGTGATGTATGTCCAATATTTGCAAGACATACTGCCGGGCACATAACTGTTTGGGTATTTCTGATAAAGCAGTGGTATTCTGTACGATATGCAAAAACTTTTTATGTATGTGACTTCTGCACCATCATTAATTTGTTCAGGAAGACGAGTGTAATGATAAATGTGTATATTATATAATTATGTGATATACCCATGTACATGGCTGTTAACATCCACATTGTAACTTTGGTCCATATTCCATTTAAATCTGTATATACTTGATAAAGAGAAGACTGTACATATTTTATTTTGTTGTACATGATATTACTGTGCTCAGTGGTCTGTCATGATGTCCTTGATCTGCAGTAACCAATGTAGTCAATAACAGATGTGACTCACACACAACCCTGTCTTTAAACAATCCCTTTCATAAAACCCGTCCCACATATAACCTGCAATACATTAAATGCATCCCCTTGCATAAGTGGATGAGACACCCGTGTTGATAGATTCCACCATACAAAATATGATAAATATGGTATTATATAATATATAATTATATATCCCCTTTTTAATATTCCCATATATATAAAAATTTGTTTTACACAAACACTATTTCATATTATATATATATTATAAATTATTAATATATATTATATATAATATAATATTATATATAATATATATATGATAATGATGACTCCTACCTTGGTCTTTCTCTGCCCCAAACTTTCCTGAACTAAATGACCAAACCTCAATTTAGCTTTAAAACCACTCAGCCACTGGATACAAAACCACCTTCTCTCAACTCCCTTAAACTAAAAACAATTTTCTCCTCCAAGGTTCCTTTACCCCAAAAACACTTTCAATGTCCTTAAACCAACTAAACTGCCCTTTAAGTTTTGCAAAATTTTGGCATCCAAGATGAACACCTCAAATTTTGATTTCATCAAAAAACATAAAAAAACCCACCAAAAGCCTAGGTATGTCTATGGAACAATCCTTCTTTCCATCTCACTAGGATACCCGGCAACCACCTAATTACCTTCCTCTATATGGAGCCCATTCTAAAATTGCTGTTACCAACACTATAAGCTCAAGCTTGCAATAAATAAGACTTAAATTTACAAATCCAAAACATCAATCACCACTGCCTACCTTCACTTTGAATTCAGAATCCCAACCACTAACTATTACAACTAACATCTCAAAATAATATTTTGATAAATCCAAGTTAAAACATCTTTCATACATCCCAACAGATCACTAGATCTGAACAAAAACTAATCTCATCTTAAACCCAAATGACACAGTTACTTTCCTTTGCTATAAAAATAACTCTTGCCTCCTCACTTAGGACTATAAACATGAATCTTCAAATCAATTTTTTCACCTATCCTAAATGAAATGCTCCTGATTTCAATCACTTAATTTAGGGACTAATAAGCTTCCTTAACCCCCACTCCCTATATCAGTTATTCTTTAAAGGATCCAGCTAAGACAATTGACTAAGGCATGATTGTTTCACAAAAAATAAATAACATAAACCTCTGTCCAATTGTTAAACTGTCTCATTGTATAATTGCAACTTATGTATGAACCCTACTTGTATTCACATAAATTTATTTTCTATTTGCAATGTATACTGTATTTCCCCTTCAACCTTTATTTGCAATTTGGGAACCTATATTTGTATTATACCCCGTTCATGGAGTTTTCTTTTCCCGGCTCCACTGAAAAGGGACTTCTTGGCCCAAGGGACTTCTGAATCATCTGTAAACAATAATATAAATTATTATATATCATTATTTATTATTATAATATATATATATACTATATATATTACATTAATTATATATTATATTATATATATAAATATTTATTTGATAATTATATATATATATATTTCATTATTTTATTATACTCCATATATTTTCTTATGACAATACAATTCATACAAATTTTAATATTATAATAATTTAATGTATATATATAAAATATAAAACAACACACACATATAATGAGTATCACTAATAAATATAAACTAAATATATATAAATAAAAAATAACCCTATTTATAATATATTCCATCTCAATTGTCACACATAACCATTAGAATTTGGATTTATACATTATTATAGGTAACTACATTTTGTTTGTAATTTTGGCTTTTCCCAGTTAGAGTGGCAATGTCCCTAATGTGGCAAAATTTTTCGTACTTTGGGTTGCCAGGGCTAAGCACAACCTTCAACGAAGGAACACCCATTCAGTCGACAAAAGAAGACGCCTAACTGAGAATCAACGGGAAGCCTAACTGTGGGACAACGCTTCAGCACCACTACTTATTGACATAATAGATATTCTGTATAATATATGACATTAGTTATAGATTCTACAATATATATACATTTACAATTTGATATATATATCTACATTTTATTTATGTAAAAATAACACACCAAAAACACACACAGATATATATATAAGTAGCAAGGGGTATGAGTGCTCCTGTTGGCACAATTTGTATATATGCTTGTAAAACACTCTTATCCATGTGAATGTGTTGCAATACAAGGGTTAGTATCCCAGGTTATTTTAGACTCACACTGGCATGTATGTATCAACTTTAGTGCTTCAAACCAAGGGAGCTGCTAATTGTTGTATTTAACAAGGACCCTGCATTGCATAGATGGACTCTGATTCCCCCTGTCATGTTCCTGTTGTGATGGTGTCACAGTATATATCTCCTACAATAATACTGCATGTGGAAATTAACTGAAAAACTACTGTCTGCAATAGCACATGTCATGTGGGCTGCCCATGTTAGTAATGGCATAAATTATTGTTGTCAACGTTTCTGTGACACATTCATTTGCATAGGCTAATTGGCAAGCTATGGTCTGTCATCCCTGTAAGATTAAACAATTTTCAGGTACCAGCTTGGAAGCAACCTATGTTTACTGAACATACATGTCTGCCCGCTGTTTATATGGCACAGATAGGACACAACATTTATTCACATGCGGGTTCTTCCACTACACTACCCAAAATTCTGAACATGCTTGGGTACAGTTTTGCAACAAGAAGTAACCATGTTTTTAATTATGTTGCATACATGTCAATTGGGTCACCTAGGGTTTGCAGGAGGCACCCAGGGTTGGCTGATGCATGTCATCTCACCCTGAAGTACACAGTGGTGCTGAGAAGTTTCCTGGGGTGGCCAGGCAGGTGGCATGATACCTTGTAACAATTCCCTACATCCCTTCCATGGACTGCCAGGCACACACCTTGACCACCTGCAGTGATGGACCCGGGACTGACAAATGGTGTATTTACTATGATATCAGTGTTGTGTGTTAGTACACCTGTAGTTGGAAACCATGAGGCCTTCACACCAACCCAACACCCATTGCCATAGTTAATATGGCCTGCGTTAATGGATATTACATGTACCCTTTATGCTCCTCTTAAAGGCAATGAGCCTTGCAGACCAGCACAACACTGTTTTACAAATTGGGTTGATAGGCATGATGCCCCCACTGAGTTTTGGCATGTAGTGGCCTGTGTGAATCCGTAGGGTACAGCATTAAGACAACCAATGGATTCCACACGTATTATGGATAGTAATGTCCTGCCCCTAGGAGAGGTACAATGCATCATCCCTACTTGCTGGGATACAAGATTTTAATCCTGTGTACCACTTTGGTGGGCAATGGGTTTTAATGCACCTGTCAATGTTGATGGTGGGTATGCAATAACATCATGGTTCCAGTGCATAATACAAGGGTGTTTAGTTCTGTTACATTGTCATTACACCCTTACCCTGGTACATTCCCATGTACAAATATAACCACTGTCACCATCAACCATACAAAACTGATACACAATCCAGCCCATTATGCATGTGCTGTGTGAGCCTACCTGACATTGGGCACAGACAGGGTTTGTTAGCACTGATAGGCCGGACTCTTGGATTTTTGTGTTCTCCTGGTTATGGTTTTGTTTTAATGTGTTATATATGGTATGTCACACTATGTAAGGCATATAGAACTTTTTATCCCCCATTTATACTGTACAATCCTGGGGATTTCTGCATTAACATATAACCTGGAACAAAAACTCATCCTAAATTGTTGGCTGTTTTGAATTAAAGCCAACAATCGTAGCATTTTAAAACCTGGTAGGGTTAGTCTCAGTGTTGCCAATAAGGGGTTCTGAATTGGAGGATTACATTCAGGTTCTAATATACATTCCCAGGGGTCACCCGTCATGTGGCACGGAGTAACTTTATACAGATTTTGACATTTTCAACTGTAGCCAGGAAAATGCACAATTGTACCACAGTGATACTTGGTAGATATGACAGCAGCCATCCCCTTGACAATGTCACCCACAACAAAATGGATAACATTTAACACAATATAAGTGTTACTTTTTTAAAGCTATTTGCATCATGGTGGCAGCTAATATGAACATGGTACTTAAACATTATGAAACATGTTTTCACACTACATTGGTAATGTTTAGTACATAATGTGCATCAGAACCATATTCGTTCCCTCATCAATTTATGGATCAGGATGTCAAGGTATCATCTAAAGGGTTGATGGTTTGCCGAGATAGCTTGGGCCATACATTTGACACATGTGTGTTAGGGGTTTTTTGCTGATATTTGGGGGATGATGGGTGTGTGAAGGTATTTGCCTAAGGTTGTTTGTTATAATGTTGTTGGGTTTTGATTTTTAACAAGTTCTCCATTGGTCCCTATTTTTTGGTGTTTTTTGAAAGCTAGTCCATATGGTAGGTTCGGTTCAGTTCAGCTCTGGCCAAGACATGCAATATCCTAAGGGGTTCCTGGGCTTCCAGGTACAGTCCATGTTATTTATATACATTTTTGTCCACTAAACAGGTTCCTGGAACTGGAGGATTATGGTCTGCTGTGGTTGGGGTGGCAACCTCCAATTGCTAAATATGCATACAGGATCTTTGGGCCTTCTGTCCACGAGTCCCAGATTTGAGTTGTCTCCAGACATGTTCTTGACAGAAATTATGGGATGAGGCCCACCATTCACCCACCCTTATATGATTTGGATAATCAGGAGGGCCCTGCAAGTTCATGGATGTTTGTCACTTACAATGAGAAACAGTCTGCATCAACCCCGTTGGTGACAGTTCAAATATGTGCCTGCACCCCTGAAGCCTAATATTTTCATTGGTTTTACCCTTTTACTTTGCCAGGGAAAATGACCATGGCCCCCCAGACCCGGTACATTGCCATGTGGTCCCTGCGGACATGGCTATGCCTTTTTCTGTATAGAACAGAAATAATAACAAGTCTTTCAATGTCAACCCAATCTAATGTCCTCTGCTATGCAATGTAATTGGGGAATATTAGCACATGATGTTTGTGGATGGGTTAAAAACAGGGATTTAATTTATGGAGGGCCTTGACAAAGCCCCTGTGTTCATCAACTATCATCATTTCGGGGTCTGAAAGGCCCAATCGATTTCATGCAATGGGCCTTCCCACTGCCCCCTTAGAGGAAAGCAAAACACTTTTAACCGTATGAGATAACAGTACACACTATAACACATATACCAATTTACAACACACCACACACAAAACACCAAAACAACACACACCAAACACAACACAAAACAACAACAAAACACACTGAATTTCCATAAACCTACCTGTCCCTCTCAACTGGGCTATCCCCATGATGACAGAAAGGTTGGAGAGGACCCTTGATTGTTCGTTACTTCATCAGTTGGTTTTTGTTGAAAGATTCAACCCCTTCATTTTTTATAATTGGACTTTTGTTTTCATGAATGTTTATATCGAATGATTTCACCTACCCATGGAAAAAAGCTATAAATAAATGTTTAGGTACTGGATTACGATGTGACATATTTTCTTGGGCTGACTTTCTACTTAACAGAAAACATATTTGGTAACTTGAAAATCTTTTTGGAACATTTTGGCTTAATTTGGGAATCGTGGACAGTTAAATTTTGAGGTTGCTAGGATTTCAATACCTACGCTGTTGGGCCTATATTTACTGTTTAAACTAACTGTTACAGGAGCCCTTGTTTGGGACTGTGACATTATTGGTGAACTGCATATTATATATGAACATTTAAACAGGCATTGTATGTGAATTGACCTTTTGGTATCATAAATTGTGGAAACATTTAAAATAGGTCAAAATTTTCATATATTACCAACAGATGTATATTGAGGTGGTGCAGGATTATTACTAATTGTCACCTTTGAATTTATGTTGCAACTAATAGTCAATATTTTTTGTACTAATTTAAATTAATATATTTCCATTTTTTACTGGTTTAGTTTGCCATTTGTATTTCACTATTTTGAACTTTTTCTTTAAAAAATATTAAATCTCTTACACAATTTTTATTGTGAATTTTTTTGAGTATTAATGATTGTTATTGAATTTAACTTGAAGGAAATTTTATTCCTATAACATCAACATTATGGTTTATGGAATTAAAATTGGGTCAGTCTAAAATTTGGGGATTTGCATTTGCTTATATGTCCTGTTTGTTTAGCTTCAGGTATCCAAATTTCATTTTTTGATGTGCTTATGTTTTCCCTTTGGCAACCTGATTTCTAATCAATCTAGGAAAAAAACTGATATAAAAATAAAACAAATTGAACATACAGGTATATGAATATTGGTTACAACGCTACTGTTGGCTAATGGGAACTGATTTTTAAAATTGTTCCCCTTCCTTTCCATGATTATTTTGTTCCTTTTCAATAGGTTCAATTATTGATACAATATGGTATGGTAATACAAAATTTATTTCAGTCTGGCCAAATTTTTATAATTTATCAAAGGAAATTTTGGCCTTTGTGAATACCATATAATAATAACTTAGGGCCCCAAAAACAAGTTTAAACCTATTATGTGTAAGGATAAGCTTGATTATATGTTGGCAACGTATTTTTAAATAAAATTAAATTAAAATCTGGGCTTTTTTGCCTCACTAAAATTTGATGTCAACTATCTTTGGGTTGATACTTCCACTTTGGGGACTATTTTTGGTTGAAAAGAGGAATTTTGGGAGAATGACTTTGGAACAATTTTGTATACCCTTATTTCATAATAGATTTGGTAATATTTTATGTCATTGGAGGATATCAGGGTTGGGCCATTTTAACCCCAAACAGCAAATCCAGTAGAAAATATTAATATACATTGGAGCCCGTTTTCTAAATTTGGAAAAGGCCTTTACGAGCAATATTTCCATTTAGTTGGCATATTTACATAAAAATTTGGTTTCCTAGAGGGCTTATAAGACTTCAAATGGTAGAAACTGAACAAGGTTACCATGAATAATTAAATGTTCTATCTTTGTCAAGATATTACTTTATTATGAGATATTGATAATAATAATGGAATTAGGAATTTGTCTGATCAAAAATTAAGTCTTCTATAGTATGAAATTGTTAAATAAAATTGTCGAATTAACAAATATATAAACAGGATAGAAAGTTAAAAATCAATGTTATACTATGGGCCCTTAAATAAAGTCAGTTTCAAAATTTATGTAGAGGTGACAAGAAAGGCCAGGCTATTTTAAATATGCAATCCTATTAATTCAGGGGAGCCTCTCACCGTTGAAGGTATCATGTGGATATGCCAAAAAAGAACGTTACAAACCCTTTTGGGGGTGAAAATATAGGAACTACCAACCGGTTGGTCAGAATCATGGAGGGTTGTTGTTTGTTAACAGTGAAAAAGGAAATGTTTTATCTTCTCAATGTTACTAGGATCAACAAACTTTAAAAGGGGGATTGCCAGTTATAAACAAATGCACATATGGGTTTTCGCCTCCCTTAAGATATTTTTCAGTCAAATCAGAAGTTGTATTATGGTTGATTATTCAGTCGCCATTTAAAATCATTTCAGTTTGCCCCCCCCCCCCCCCCCCCCCCCCCCCCCCCCCCCCCCCCCCCCCCCCCCCCGCCCCCCCCCCCCCCCCCCCCCCTCCCCCCCCCCCCCCCCCCCCCCCCCCCGCCCCCCCCCCCCCCCCCCCCCCCCCCCCCCCCCCCCCCCCCCCCCCCCCCCCCCCCCCCCCCCCCCCCCCCCCCCCCCCCCCCCCCCCCCCCCCCCCCCCCCCCCCCCCCCCCCCCCCCCCCCCTTTTTTTTTTTTTTTTTTTTTTTTTTTTTTTTTTTTTTTTTTTTTTTTTTTTTTTTTTTTTTTTTTTTTTTTTTTTTTTTTTTTTTTTTTTTTTTTTTTTTTTTTTTTTTTTTTTTTTTTTTTTTTTTTTTTTTTTTTTTTTTTTTTTTTTTTTTTTTTTTTTTTTTTTTTTTTTTTTTTTTTTTTTTTTTTTTTTTTTTTTTTTTTTTTTTTTTTTTTTTTTTTTTTTTTTTTTTTTTTTTTTTTTTTTTTTTTTTTATTTTTTTTTTTTTTTTTTTTCGCCTTTTTTTTTTTTTTTTTTTTTTTTTTTTTTTTGTTTTTTTTCTTTTTTTTTTTTTTTTTTTTTTTTTTTTTTTTTTTTTTTTTTTTTGTTTTTCTTTTTTTTTTGTTTTTTTTTTTTTTTTTTTTTTTTTTTTTTTTTTTTTTTTTTTTTTTTTTTTTTTTTTGTTTTTTTTTTTTATTGGCCCCAAAACATAAAATTGGGGGGGGTTGGGTCCATATAAATTTTTATTTTTGGGCCCCCTTCCAATCCCCTTTTTTTCCTAAAATGTGGCCTTATCTGCAGTCCCCAAGAGGTAATGTTTACTGTCATTGACAGGATTATAGGGGATAGGAGCCATCAACAAGGATGGCAAAACACACTCAGTTTTAAAGAAAAATATTGGATTATCTATCTTGGAGCCTTGTTTCCTCCTGGTCTGAATGACCATTTATGATGAATATAATACCATTTAGCTTTTGTTCTATAGATACAATGCTATAGTAAGCTCCATTGTATCATGTCTTAATTATATTAGACATATTTTCATATATTTTTTGGACTAACAATAGTTTTTACATTAATATATTTTGTTTTATATATATATATATATATATATATATATATATATATATATTTTTTTTTTTTTTTTTTTTTCCCGAGCCTTTTATATATAGGTCAATTTTGTCTGCATCCAGTTGATGGGTACCCCATTGAATTTGGCCCATGGATGTATGGTTATGTTACATCATGTTGTGCTCACTTTCATTAGTTTTTCTGTTATAATTAATATATATATATTTATGGTATATGTATTTACAATTGTTCATATCATTGAATACATATTGTGTTCATTACTGATGGGCAATTACAATATGGTTTTCAGTTCTCATGAATATTTATTAGATAGATAGGGGTTGTATCATACCATTGGTGAATTATGGCTGACTTAGGCTATAAATATGTATGTTGCTTGATTCTGGGCATATTTTATTATTCACTGAAGAAGGCACTCTGCCAAAACCGGTCTGAAGGTTGGATTTATTGTTGGGGCATTTTTATGTTCCATTACATCTTCCAATAAAGCGTTGGACTATTTATGCTGGCCGTTTGTGTTTTTTACTATCCACATGATGGCCAGACGTGTGCCTGTCATGTTTTGTCTGTCCACCACACAGGTCTTGTGTCAGATATATCACTGGCAGTTTGTGTGTTGAGTGTTATCAGTACATGGCTACATCCATTTGTGTTTCTGTCTTCATATTCCTGACTAAGGGTATGTTGCAGACTAAACTGTAACACCAGCAACTTGCTCAGTGTATGACAACACTGTTTCACATATGGGGCTGTGTTCCGGCCTCTGTCCACCACCTGCATACTAGGCTTTGTCCATGTGACATGCAGTAAGAGGTTGTTATGTAGTGGCCTGTGATTATGTCATGCTGCCATTCCTACCATCATTCCAGTGCTGATGTGGCCCCCACACATATTGTGGGGTTGGGTCCATATATATATGTGGGCTTCATCTGCCTAAAACATGTGTGCCCTTCTGCAGTCCAGAGGTCAATGTATGTAACAGTGTTATATGCCCCTGTAAGTCAGTCAATGGGGGGGGGGGGTATGCACCATAAATAACCTAGGTTGTTAACAACATGTGAAGGATATCAGTAGTAAGCTGCCTTAAGCTATATGGATATACATTACCATACATTTCACCTTGGGAATATTGCTGGCCTTCTGCTTACTGCCATACAGACTGTTCTGTTTGTCAGTGTGGTAGTGATGGTTTCAGTTATGCATTATTATGTAACAGATACATCCCATTGTGTCAACTTAAGTCATTTCCCCCTAGGGATTGTGTACAGAGTGTAGTTAGAGGCTGCTGGACTATACATCTGCATTACTTACTGTTGATTGTTATCCTGTGGCCCAGTCTGTCTTTACTGTTGTACTACTTGCAGGCCTTGGCCTGCACAGCAACATATGTTATGCTTTCTGATTACTGTATTGAATTATCTGCTTGAGAGTTGCATTAATTTGTTTGTATGCATTTCAAAGTCTAAACAGCTATATGATATGGCATATAACTGTGATAGTACAAAAATAAAACTTTCCTATGCATGCAAACCTGTGTGTGGTGTTATATCCTTTGACTTCTCTCTGGGTATATGTTTCAGGCAACAATTTTCTTTTGTATGGGTGACTCATAGACTGTCCATTTGATAAGGTGGCAACTGTAGGAATACTGGCTGTTCAGTATGGTGTGCATCCTCTAAATATGTAACTTCCTATGCATATATCTGTGTGTATATGTTTAGTTACATATATATCTATATATGTGTATATATATATATATATATATATATATATATATATATGTATCTATCTGCATATGTGTGTGTGTGTGTGTGTGTGTGTGTGTGTTTGTGTGTGTGTGTGTATATATATACATATATATATATATATATATATATATATATATGTATGTATATATATATATATATATATATATATATATATATATATATATATATATATATATATATATGTATCTTTGGAATGTTTATTGCTTCCACATTGTACATACCCTATGGTAGCCAGAGTGTACTGCATGATATGTTATTGATACCATCCTAACATCATACAGGTGGGATGGTTTACTGTTAAAGTCTTGTCACCATGTTGTGTCGGGTCCTGAGTATGGGATTTGCAACAGTTCGTATTGTATTGTAGGGCAGATCTGTTTTGCTGTGGGGGAGGGGGTGATATCAATACTTACAGGATGTATTTAGCTTGGGCCCCTCACCCCCATTAATGGTGCCTTTGGCCATATATGTATTTGTTATGTTCTCTTTTATATCTATAGATATATATCTGTATATATATATATATATATATATATATATATATATATATATATATATATATATATTTATATGGGTCTACTTCATATGATCGACAGTTCATTTGATTGGCACTCATCTGACCGAGACCAAAACACCTAAAGTTCAAAACACCTAAAACACATTTGATTGAACCTCATAACACTGACACATGAAATTAAAAGCATTATGCCCTTTTCCCCACTGTAGCACGATCCTGGAGTTAGTATATATAGCTCGGGGGGTGTGGGAGTGTAGCCCCCCACATACTTCATACATTTCAAACATACACATGGATACTCATAACTGAAATGACTAAGTCTTTCCAGAAAACAATGTGTATCTAAACTATGTGAACTAACAGAAAACTGAACATGAACAACGATGGGCAAACCCGCACAGCAGTGGTTAAATTTTATCTGTTTCATAAAAAAGAAAAGCTTGTTTATATTTCATATTTTAACTATTGCTAGGAATATTTAAAATTGAAATATCTATTAGGGTTTGTTTTAGTGGCACTTTTGTGTTGCATTTATTTTGGAGTCAGATAATGACTAATGGAGACATACTTTATCTGGTTTAAGAAATCTAGAGGGTAACAAGTTATACTGTAACCAACTGCTGTAACCAACTGATTATGGCCTATAAAATCCTCTATAATCTGGACAATACTCCTGCACTTAAAAATATTATCACCCCCAATAACAATCCTAGACCGCTTCGATCCTCTAACAAACTACTAATTCAGACTAGCAAAATTAATAACACAGCCGGTGATTCTCTCTTTGCAAACTCTGTAAGTAGATCCTGGAACTCTCTTCCAGCTGATATTACCTTACTTTCCACCTTAGGTCAATTTAAAACTAGACTCAAACAACATTTGTCACTTAACTGGCTATGTCAGTGTATCAAGCCTGGCTAACACGAATGTGTAAAAATCTGTTAACCAGTTTACTGTGTAATTTAATTTAATCCTAACTTGTGCTCAGGAATAACTGTAACCTGTGGAACTTGTTTAACTTGCTTACTTATGTAATCTCTGTAAATAGTCTGTTTGTAATATGTAATGCTGGTATTATGTAATGCTGTATCTGCTTACCCTTGGAGCTTTTCTCCCCGGGCCTCTGCTGAAAATGGACATGCATCCAGTCGGACTATCCCGGTCAACAAATGTAAAATAAATAAAAAATAAAAATTTTGTATTGTGCTGCTTTGTATAGATAGAGATGACATGACAGCAATTATAAAATACTTTTTAAGAAAATACAGTACATTTCATTAACATTTAATTGAAAAAAAAGACTTCAAACTGCAGACACTTGTGAATAGAAAATGTAGTTTAAATGTCTGTTAACAGCTCTTTGAAGCTGAGATTGCGTACTTCAAGAAGAGTGTGGAAAAAGGTGTGTCAACACTTTAAGGAGTGCAGCTTGATAGCTTTATGGAAAATAATATGGTGAAGTACTTTGCTTTGTTGAGGATTTAAAACCAGTATTAAGAGATAAGAGCACCTCTGAGAATACAAGTGTGAGTAACTAATGAAAGAAAAAAGACAGGTTTTAGAAGCTAGGTGAAGTGCCATTCTATTCATATCAGGAAACAAAAAGAAAAACTCATTTGCTGATGTCTACCATGACCCATATAAAGTGAGGTTGAGTATAACAGACTTAGATAAAAATGCAAAGATAGGAAATAAGAACTGAGATTCTGTCACAAACAGAAATAACAACATGATATTGCAGTTTTCCAGCCATCCCGTATAAAAAAAAATTACCAAGGAATGGTGCAACATAAACTACTTGGTGGTACTCTAATGCTGGTCTGCAGTAAGAATTTAGATTTGAATGTTTTGGAGTTGCATTCAAAGAGGAAAGTTTAAATAATTTTCCGGGAGAATGGTTTTAAATGATGCAGCTATGATTTTCTGAATGTGCTAGAAATTACTGTGTCTGTGCATTTCCACAGAAGAATTTAAGCATTTGAAGTGTTAATGACTGAGATAACTAAAAATATAAATGCTCATTCAATTCTTTTGCTGAGACTTGATCATATTCAATTTAGTGTGGCTTGTCTTTATTACAGCATCACTTATTGCTTCGACAAGCAAAATAATTATAGGAACTCAACCATAGTCATTGTACTATATTCAAAATATGGAACTACATCACACTAGCTCTAATAAATGTAGAAGAAATGTACAAAATGAGTACAGTTTACTAACAACAACGGAAAGAAAGCTCACAGCATAGGTAAAATTTGTACTTTATATGCCACACAATCAGTGAACACACAGGCACACAGAAAACATACACACACACACACACACACACACACACACACACACACACACACACACACACACACACACACACACGCACACATGCAAACACACACACACACACACACACACACATACCAACATGCATGTTTTGATGCAGTTTCCCTTTGTTTGCCAGAACAGTTTTTTGTTTGCAACATAACAATTTACTTTTACACTGTTTTTAAAGCAACAAGTTAACCAGTGCTTGTAATATAAAACAATTAGATAGTGAGTTTTACCCCACATCTAGTTTTTTAAATATTAGAGAGTCGTGGATATTCATAGATACTTGTAGATACTCCAAAGTCATTTAACCTTACGACCATTTATGCCTTGTTACTAGCATCATTCGGACCATACCTCCTTTCTCCAGAAGGATATACCAATCAATCCCAGGGTAATGTGTAAATATCCATTCAGTAATCAAAGTTATACTTAGAGCAAGATAATAAGCTGCACTGCTTAACATGGAAGGAAAATTCATCCTGAGCTTTAGGAAGCACTAAGTTATAATCCGGTCCTTGCATCATGTTTTATTTATCTTTTGGTGAAGATTTAGGTCCTTGCTTTAATATTGGTGGAGATATTGGGCTTGCTATACTTGGACTTGATTCTAGTACTGTTGAAGTCACTGGATTTGCAGAGATAAAGGAGGCCGAAGACAACTGGTTCTCTTTCTTAAGAGAAACAACTAAATCTGTAAAATTCCTGGGTGCAGGTAAGTAAGACATCCAACAGTGAATAAAAAAAAAAATAAATAAAAAATAAAATAAAATGGAGCTTCAGTCAACCCTAAGTCATATATGTACAGCATATGAGCAGGCTAAGAACAACATAAATACTACATCATCAACAGCACAGACAAGTAAAAGAATTAAAGACTCTATGGCCATAGTCATCCTGCTATCTTCGTAATGTGGAACACTGTACTACCTCTCATGATATGGAGTAACTGCCCAATATATGGAGCATTCACTAACTAGGAAGTTCACAGCAAAGTTAAAATGTGCATAAAGTTCTTTCGATGTGAAGTCATTTCACTTTGTTTATCAGAACAGCCACTTGGTTACGACATAAAGTTATAGTTTTATACTCCTATAAAGTTGTAACATAATGTGCTTTACCACACATCTAGTTCTTCAAACATTAGTGTAGTGAGAGAAACTTGCAACAGTCCAGGGCCATGGTGAGATGTGTCAAGTAACTCCCCAGCACACACAGATAGACAAAGCTATTTTAGTCAGCAGTAAGCAGTATACAACTAGGAGTAGTTCATCCTTGCAACTGGTAATCAAGTTGACTTGGCTTGGTTAAGTTCTAGTCCTTCCAAATCATTCCACATATGCTTTTTCATATAAAGATCCTATCTTTCGCAAAATCATACCTCACTGTTTCTGATTTTTCTACAAATTTCTGGTATGGTCCTTATAAAATTTTTTGTTTCTTGGAAATCAGCAAAGATAGCTGTCACAAGGTAATGACAGAGATTTGCATTTCAGACTTCATATCTTTCAGAAAACATACGCTAATGCATAACTTCTTATTGTAGTGATATTCAAAGTGTAAGAGCAATGTTTATAATTTGCAAATTAGCAGGAATCAGTCATCATCAGAAGTAGAAAGATAAGGAAACTGTAATAATAATAAGAACAATAATAATAATAATAATAATAATAATAATAATAATAGTAATACGGGGCAGCGCTGGTACTATGTCAAAATGTCTTTACCTTGAGGAGTAATTTATTGAGGAATCCATAGCAATGACTAAATAATGACAGTCATTTGAATTTCACACTTAATGTCCTTCAGAAAAATGCATACTGTTGTATAATTTGCAAATGAACTTAACATCCAAAGCATTCAAGAACAATATTTAAAGAGTAAATTTTAAAATCATGCTTTAGAAAGGTGGCAAAAAGAAAAATAATGTAAAATAATGATACTAAATCAAAATATTAAATAATAGTAAATAAATAAAAAGTAAAACAAGTATGAGACCCATGTCAACAATTTCATTTCCTGTGAGGAAGGCACAAAGAAAAAGTAGTATATTATTTAAATTGTTAGAGTTACACCTGCTTGAATAAACTTGGAGGTCCTCAAGTTCCAGTAAGAAATAATAGCCTTCCCGGCCAGCTTTTTTATATGCATCATGTAAATTTGAACAACCCTCACAAAGTGATCCATAAATGATGATATTTATAGGGTGTCTGACATAGATAAATGCAATGTATTGGGGGAAGTATATTCCACACCCCACAGCTGCTCCTGCTTCAATTAAAGCTTTAGGGCATTGGCCAGAAGCAAGACAACAGTCTCTATAATGCACAGCCACTGTGGTGGACAAATATCATATCTTGGTTTGAATCCTCACACTAAACAACAAAAAAAGCAAAACTCATTGGAAGTCAGCAGTGCTCTGGAAGAGCCAACATATTATTTACTTTATGCCTGCTGCCAGTTTACTGTCATGCCTTTTTCTTCCTATTTTAACTTTTTACTTTTGCAAAGAAAGGAGCACTCACTGGGCACATAATTTCAAAGGCTACATATCTCATTCAAGCCTATATAGCATCACCTTCTGGTTATCACGAATAGATCCATATGGATTCCAGATAATTTTTTGGGCTCTGGCTTCTGTAACTGACTTACCATTTAATAACAGACTGTATTAGAAATGGCAAGGATCTATTAACAATATGACAATAATAGTGTTAATCTAGAATGCCTGGCCGTGGGTTAATTAATCATTGATTGGCACTTATTGTCCATATTTGCATATTTATGATCATAACTGAGAGACCTACACCCTATTGAGGGGAATGTTGGGAGACAGGAACGTTTACTCTTAATGTCCATTTTTTTATCAGACTATAGTGGAAATTTTGCTAGATGCTTGATAGTGATTAATAAAATAAGCAATTTTTCCACAGATACTTAATATTTCAAAAAACAAGTGGCTTGCAAACTATTTCATGGCATCAGGTGAAACAAGGGATATTGTTGAATGTTGTTGAAGAAACTTGTCTTTGATATTTATTCAGTAAATTGCACATCTTGAAAGATAGTGTTATTTATATTGATAATTATACAAGTAAGAATATGTTTTCACATTTCTGTAAGTATCTCACTAAACATGCACTCAGACAGGAATTTCTTATTGTCATGGGAAAAGTTATGTCTGGTTAATCAAAGTGTTCTAAGTCTTTATAGCTAGGTAGTACATTTCCCAACATATGACAATTTGTGAAAGTTTAGCAAAAAATATAATCCTGGGTTTGTGTGAATTATTAATATATTCTATTAAATACTATGAATGCAATGACTATTGTCAACATAAAGAATATTTCTTACTGATAGCATTGCTGTGTGCATAGTTTTAATAGCTTTTATTATTCACAAATTGTTTATATTTGTTCATCTTATGTTTTTAATGTTGATTTTTCAAAAGTGTTCTGGAGAGCAAAGATGTGTGTAGGTTGCTACAGGTGGGGCATTCCACACCACGTTGATGTTACTGAGATAAGTCTGGCAGTTAAATCTAGGGGAGAGCTTCTGATTTGCTATCTCCTATGACAGTATTTTTTATACTTGAGTTCTGTTTTTTTTTTTACTAATTTTAGTATTACTATATTAGTGTTCTTGCCATTGCTGGGTTTAGTAACTTAAGTTAGATACTTATCTGGGCCACCATTTTTAATACTGTTAACATATTTCATTAGCAGAGTATCTGCCATAATTTTTGTTCAATTGCAGTCAGTTTTTTAGTGGAGCAGATAAAACAGTTTTGTCATTTGGCAGTTGGAGCAGATATAACAGTTTTGTCATTTGGCAGTTGGAGCAGATATAACTGTTTTGTCATTTGGCAGTTGGAGCAGATATAACTGTTTTGTCATTTGACAGTTTAGCACTGGACACTTAACTAGAACACCAAACTGGAGCATTATCACCAAACTGAAATTATACTTTACTAAAAACTATGTTGTCACTGCTTGTTGCATGCTTGCTTACATGTTTGAGAATATCAAGAAGTCATGATCTCCATGACAAAACCATGTTTGAAGGTATTTTCTGAGCTTTTTGCTGGCTTCCTTGCAGTGTTGTGGTGTTCCAGACTGATGTAAGCTGTAGATCTTTTTCTTCATAGATATCACCCGTTTTCTGTTTGCTGCATATTCTACTTACTGTAGATCTTTTTCTTCATAGATATCTCCCATTTTCTGTTTGCTGCATATTCCGCTTACTGAATAGTGAGCCATTTACTTTTACACATTTGTTTTTGATGCAGGAGTAGCAGATTTTTTCAGATGACATTGAGTATCTCCTTGATAATACATTTTGTGAAGTACTTTTTACAAGGCAGTGGGCATCAGTGAACTAAATCTTGCTGGATTGTGAATGTGCCCATTGTATCTAGGTGTGCCACATTTCACAATCTATTTTATGAACTGGAGTGCCTGCATTTATCTGTTGCTCCACTTTGCTCACTGTACATTTTCTATGGTGCAACCTTACATGTTCAGCTCTCTTTTCAGTGATGCAGTGGAGCAGCATTAAGAGCTTTGCTAGTTTGTCAGTTTTATATGGAATGTTGTTGTTGTTGTTGTTATTGCATTAAATAAATTAGAATTATGCATCCAACTTTCTATTCTTCTTATAGCTAGTACAGAGACTGAGATGGTGTTTTATTTTATTTGTTTCTAGTTTTACCTTTGACTGGTGAGTATTTATTTCCTAAATAGTTTACTGCACTATTAGTAAGAACACATTTCAAATACGTTTTTGCCAGTTCATTTCTAGTATTTTTTTGTTATTGTTTCAATTCATGTTTTAGATGTTGTATTTTACAACAATTTTAATAAATTACCATTATTCCCTTCTTTCTCTCAGAGATTTAATGCCATCGTCATTATCAAACCTGACTATATTATGGTCCATTTTTAAAAGAGCTTTCAACAAGCTGTTTTCAAAACAATCTGCTTGTATTACAATGAAAGAAACTCAGCTATAATGGATCTGGGGGGTACAGCTGGATTTGCTGGTATAGGCTTTCTGATAGCCCTATTGACACTTTTAATTTAATAAGAAAGACCGTCCTGAAGATTAAAAAATGTACAAATCTATGTAGATAGAAATATAAGAATGATTTCTTCATTTTTTTTGTCTGGTAAGCCAAAATTCTTATGCTTCTCCTGCTTTATATGTTTTCCTTATCCTCTGTTTAGTTAAGCAACCAGATATCTTATTTCAGTAGGAATTATGTGCAGGTTTATCCTGCTTTTTTATCTTACATGAATAGAATTTCATAGATTTTTGATATTATGAATCTGAAAGTTCTGTTTCTCTGTAATTGCTTTCACTAACTTATTTTATTTCAGGCTGCTGTCTTGTAAAGTCTCCAATTTTAACTGAAAATTGTCCATTTTTATAGTTAATTCCTGTATTGAAGAAATAATTTCTTAAAGTCTTTTTTTACATGACATGGCAGCATGGGAGGAGTTTGAAGAAGTAATTTATGAAATTTTCAAATTAAGAAGTCGAATAATTCTGAGAGGAAAACCTTTAAATTTACCTAAAAGTTTTGTTGATTCTTAAGAGTATCCATTTTTAATCCAAGTGGTTCTTTTTAGAGCAAAAACCTGTCCTCTTTGTTACTTAGTGCTCTTTTCAGGTGCTGGTTACTCCTCAGCCATCTTTTCTTATCATTCTATGCCCTTTTTGCCTGTAGATCATCACCCCTCGGTCAATCATCCCATTTGTTCGCTTTCAGCATGGAAAGGGTCAGCTGGGAGTAGCTGTCACTGAAACAGCCATTGATTCTACTATCCTCATGAATGTCCAGCTTGCAGAGCTTTTCGGGGATCTGCAATAAGCTATCTATGCTCAACCCTCACCTCTGAAAGGACCATTACTGGCAAGCAGCCTAACCCCCTCATATCAAGCATGATTTTCCAGATCACCACAGGAAAAAATCATACTTCCTCATCCATTCCCTGAGTGCCCTCTACCATCACTGACCCTCAGCAAAGGCAAGATATCCCTGTGTATCACTCTTCTCCCTCCCTGTCAGATTCCTTCAGTATTAGGGTCCCTAATTCAGGTCAAGTTGCCAGGGTCACAGTAAGAGCACTGTCTCTTTGTAGCACACAGACAGGTTTTCCAAGGTATACATTTAAATTGACTGTTATTTTCCTGATTTAGTTTATGATATTTATTACATTATTTATTCCTTTTCATGATGAGGCTTATGTACTTGAGGGATCTCTTTATGGCTCTACACCAATTTGCTCTTTTACCCCTCAAACATCTACATCATTGAGGTGCAGGAGAACTGAAGTGACCAAACTACACTGTTGTGGTCTGAGGAGAAGTTTTCTGGTTTGATCATGTACTGGAGTGGTGTCATTTGGGCTAGGGTTACTCAATGATGCCCTTACAAAAAAATAAATAAATAAAATACTGGGGCCCTCATTGTCTCATTCTGGTACCTATGGAGTCTGTGCATTACCAAGGCATGACATCCAAGACTTTCTACCCTCATGCATCATTCAGGAGTGTTCTGTGTAATGCCAGATCCATAAGGAACAAGCAAGGTGTGATGACCCACCAATGGATCAGTAATCAAGGAGCCTCAATCTTCACCACTGGCACCAGTGGGGGACATGTACTGGGAGGATAACAGGTACACACACGGTATTTCCAAATGCAGATCTCTGCATCAAGTGCAATTTCCCTTAAAAGCACACAAAGACTACAGTCATTCCAGGGATGGATTCTCCAGATCCCCAGTAAGACTCCCCACTGGCACAGCTATAGGGTTGAGGTCTCAGCTGAGTGGCCAAGCCATGACCTCCAGCACACTCTCTGTCAAACCAGTGCTTTGTGTCCTTGGCCAAATAGCTGACACACATACACACTCTTTGAGGTTTGATTTATACACACACACACACACACACACACACACAACACACACACACACACACACACACACACACACACACACACACACACACACACACACACACACACACACACACACTCACGCACATGCACAACTGGGAAAGGCTGGCACAGGATTACTAGCAATACCCCTTTTGCCCAGAGTATAAGTAGTCATTACTGGAACCAGTCAATTCCTTCTCAGCTACTTTATGGCCCTTAACAAAGGGTGTCCTATCTTACTGTGTAATAATAATATTAATACAAATGACAATTAGACCAAGAGCAAGGCTGTTAGGAGTGGCTCAGACAGTGTCACCAAATAAATATGCAGGTTCTCTCAAAACTTAAGTATCTCTAGACAGATCAGCCACAATGAAAGGTTTAAATATATTTAATAATAAATAACGATAGAACAAGAAAACGCTCAGTATATATTCACAGTGACATCAGAGTTCAAAATCACAGGAAACATTTAAAACAACATTGCAGAACAGTCTCAAATAAATAAAGAAAAAATATCTAAACTAAGCTTTGCTATATTCTTTACTATGTCTAAGAGAGTTACTATACTCTAGAAACATACTTACAGACCAAGGCAGATGTTGTCGTGAATGGTTCTTGTCAGGTCCATGACAGAATACAGAATGCTCTGCCTCACTAAGAGACTTCTCAAATTAATATCTCAAATATTACTGCTGGGGTAGCTTGCAGATTGACATCATTTCTTGTCATCTAAATCTATCCCAGGTGAAACCTTCACTACTGGAAGCTGGCAGTATTTAGCATCTGCTTGTGAAAATACATTGACCTCAGATCTTTGACAGATGCTGGAAGTTATACAACAATTACATTCCTTCACATTTCAAGACTAGTAATTATTTCTCCCTAGAGACAATACAGAAAGTTCTCTAATTTTAGATGTTGTGTCTCCTTGCTGCATTGAAACTGAAAGATACCATATTTTATGGTGTAGCCATAAAGTAATTTCATTTCAGCTATTTTTCTGAAGTTAACCTCCTATATTCCATTTTCCATACATTTAAACAGTTACAATAGTGCATGTACATTTCTGTTCTCTTCTAACAGGGCACACTGTGGTTACATTTTAAGCACAGGGACTTTATAAAATACCTTTGTTATACACATATCTGTACAAACCAGTTTGATATACACATGGCATACAGTTCTAATACAGTTGTAACACAAGCATTTTATATAAATCATGTTGATATTAACAAATGGCATATAATTATTTACAAAATTACATATAGTTGTGCTAGCAGTATCTCCTTTTGTGATACAAGGCATTGCTGCTAACTGGTTACTTCTGCAGATCTTACATTTTCACCCAAATCTGGTTGGTTGAGAATGCAGGTCTGCATGTGCATTTCCATATCCCTGTAGTTTTCACGGTTAAACATAATCCCAGTACTGGTAATTTAGGAGAGCATGGTGTTAGGGGAGTGGCAATTTGCTTCTTGTCAAATCTGAAAATGTCTAGTCTCCAGGCTGATGAGGTCAACTCCTGTGGAGTGTGAGCTAGCTGCAGTTGTAAACTGCAAACTCCTCTTAATGTGCAACCCAGCAGACTACCTGAGGGCTATCTGCAGGATGTTGCAGATCTCCATGTCTAGCTTATTCATGAGTTGCTGATGACTTTAATGCATGGTTTGATGATAAGACCTGGGAACCTGCCATGCTACTCCTGAATTTAATGTATTTCTTCAGATTTATACCAGTGGATTCACCTGCCCCTCATACATTTGGCCACACATTGGACTTTGCATTTCAGCTCAGACTAGAAACAAAGATCTTTGTGGTTGAAACAGTTTCTTGGTCTGACCATTTTTTAGTGTGCTTTAGTTTGAACCTCTGTATATCCCGCCCACCCCTTATACTTTTGTAAAATGTAGACACATAAGGAATGGTAGTGCTGAAGATTTCTGTTCTGTTTTAGATCATCTTTGAGAGAATGTCATTATGACAATCTTTATGGACTTGTGTTATTAGTAGTGCTGTGGACTTAATCATCCCAATGAATATATACTGCCATCCTGCATGTCCCCATGACCCATGGTTGGTCTATAAACTGTGGCTTTTATGTAGGCAATTGCAAAATTCAAGTAGAAGTGGGGATAGATGTGGCTATTGATGGACAAGGTTATCCTGGATTAGTACTATCCTAATCGCCAGCTGAGATTTTTAGTAAAATGCCAGTACTTTTTCTCTAACATAAACTTTGTAGCACTCTTCAATAACATCCCAAGCTATGTCCTACAGGGGCCCCAACAAGAATTAACAACACCAATGGGTACTCTTTTCAATCATACTAGCTTCATACCAGCTGAATGGAAAATGGCAACCTTTATTCTCTTGCGCAAAGGTGGTGCTTCCACTGACCTTGGGAACTATAGGCCTATTAGCCTGACTAGCCTTATCTGCAAGGCCATGGAGTTAATCATCATGGACCTTATCAACAGAGGTATAGGTAATCTCTAAACACTTGACATACTCAGTTTGGATTTGTCAAACCTGGTTGACCTCTTTCGAGACAGTCACCAAGGCCCTGGATGAGAGAAAATCTGTACATACAGCCTACCTAGACTTAGTCAAGGCTGTTTACATTATCCTCCACTCAGTCTTTATTGAAAACTCACCCAGCTAAGTATCAACCCTTATATTGTTAGATGGGTCGCTAACTGGCTCACTGATAGATCACATATAGTCAAAACAGGGGAATCTGCCTCCAACAGCAGATCTGTAACCAGTGGTGCTCCACAGGGATCAGTCCTGAGACCTCTATTGTTTGGAATCTATTTCTCCGAAGTAGGTATGTGGCTGACAAAGTTTGCTGATGACTGCAAACTGGGAGTGGTCATAGAATGTCTAAATGATGTCAACATCCTACAAGATGTCTTACATAAACAAATGATTGGTGCCAAAGTCATGACCTTCAATTTAATGCAAAAAATGTATTATCATCCCTTTCAAAAGAGCAATGTTCCTGCTAACTACCACATCAGTAGCAATACCCTAAGTATGCACTCAGTGGTGAGAGACTTGGGGTTGACAACAACCTTAGCTTTGATCACCATATCTCTACAGTGGTATGAAAGGGCATTCTGTATCATTCATCTCATAAGTAAGAGCATTGCCTCCAGAAAAAAAACAAAAGTTATAACCTCCCTGTACTCTTCCGTCATCAGGACAATAATTCAGTACAGTGGTTCTTTTGGTATGTACCTTTCCGAGCACCTGCAGCAATTGGAGTAACCACAAGGTTCCACACATGAAAAATTCAGTGCCTTCATCATCTGTCCTATGTGGATCATCTGAATTCACTGTCACTTTATTCTCTTTTATACAGACTACTCAGAGGCGATCTCTACCTTGCATATAAGGCAATCTCTGACCCTGTTTTATTGGAAATGCTGCATATCCGCAACTCAAATGGTACACAGGTTACTCACTCTGAAGACCTTAATGTATGTATTAATGCATATAGTATGTGATATTAATAGAACCTGCTTGAGGGACAGATTTGTCTCCCAGAGGTTACCATACCTTTGGAACAGACTCCAACTTCATGTCAAACAGAGCACCTCATTGACTCTCTTCAAATGCAATGTGGATGATTGGATGGATAACTCTAAATTCACCCTGGGGGTTCCACCCGTGTCCCTGTTGGACAGGGCCAATAGGTGCTGATCATGGAAATAAGGGTAGAACTTGGCTTGGCTTCTAAGGGCCCTAAGGCCATTAGCAAAGTAACTTTCTAAGATCCTATTATCATTGAGAGACTGTAAATCACAGCCTAGCTCACAAACCAGAATTTTTCCAACCACATGTGATTTTTTTATCTGATAAGGTGGGCAACATCCAGGATTTTATTAACTCTGGAGCTCAAGATGACCTGAGTCAGATGGATGAATTGCGAAACCAGGATTGGCGTTAGGATGAGTTTGAACAATTTATGACAATCTCATATCATGAATGTGGTCTCAATTATTTGTGTAACTGGAAGTGATATGGATGCAGGACCCACAAAACTGATCACATCTTGTCTTGTGAGTCCTGTAACTTTAGTTCTCCACATTGTTCTCCCATCTTTGCACACACAGGAATTCCAAGATGTCTAGAAGGAGGCATTAGTGGCCATAATATCACCCCAAAACAGGCATTAGTGACCCAATGCTCCAAAAAGCTTTTTTAAATCCATACTTATTGGAGGAAAATTGACCTCTCTTGAACCTTCCATTTCTCATGAATATAATTAAATCAATGTGCAAGCAGAGCTGTAGCCCTATTTAGCATTGGAATCATGTCACTATGATGGTACTTTTACTATTATTGTCTGATTTCATTCTCATCTTTCTGGCAATTGTCAATGTGCTGTATCTAATTTAATATACGTTCATTATGTGCCTACACTTTAAACTGTCATGTACCACAGAGATTAATCTTGGCCAATTTCATATTTAATGTTTACATGCTCCTACAGAGGGAGATCATTACAAGAAAGGGCTTTACTTGCTGACCATATGTTGACAATAAACTTTAACTTTCCTTTCTCTTAGTGCATTGTCAGATTTTTCCACCAGAATGTACTCACTTGGATCCATTAATGATTGGATACATCAGTATGTTCTGCTTACACTACTGCTGTATTATGTACTTTAGCCTTGTAGATAGTGAGATGTCATGCTCAAAAGGGTTGAGAATTCAACTGCCAGATTACTCATGTATTCGTTACTTGCCACATTAATTATGTCCTTATACACTAACACTGGATGCCAGTTGCTGAATGCTGCATCTTTAAAATTCTGATGCTCAATTTTGTACCCTCTCTGATCTGGGTGCTAAGCATCTGAAAGAGTTGTTGCAGATCCAAGTCCCTTCAGGTAGCTTCAGTCATCTGCAGTGAGATAATTAGCCAATCCAAAGCCATGGTTTGAAAGATCAAGCAGAGTTTATTTTTTGATATCTTGCTCTTGTTGTTTGGAATTGGCTAGAATCCCAGATTCAGGCTTGAGGGACGGAATTGACCTTTATAAGGTCTCTACATTTTTCCAGTTTACACAAATCTACTCAGAATCAGGAAGAGGAATTTATGGTAATTTTCAGTTACTAATTTTTGAACTTTTGCTAGATGTTATATGTGCCTGCATAACTTTTATTTTATGCTGTCTGGAAGTGTACAGATCTAGTTAAGAATTAAGTTATTTTATTGGGCAAACAATGTGATAAGCATTTAAGTTTAAGAAAATAAAACAGACATGATATTATAGGAACTGAAGGGAAGGGAATCAATGGACCACATTAGTGTTAGTAGCTCAGCTAGTCAGTGCTATTCGCTTACTCAAGCAGAAGTTTATCTGACTGGCTGTGAGGATGGGTAGCAATTGGCTCTATGATGTGGTATGGCATGAATTTATGTTAGTGGGTTGTGATCTGTCATAACAGTGAATTTCCTTCCATACAGATAAGGCTGAAGTTTCTGCAGTGCCTACACTATGGCTAGACTTTCCTTTTCTACAGTTGCATAGCATTCCTCTCTGGGTTGGAGCCTACGACTGAGATAAATCACTGGGTGCTCTTCCCCTTCTGAAGAAATCTGGCTAAGTACAGCCCCCACCCCATGGTTTGAAGCATCCACCTGCACAATAAATTCTTTCCTGTAATCTGGACTGGCTAACACAGGGGGTCCTCCCAAATCAAAGTCCAGATTACAGCAAATAATTTGTTGTGCAGGTAGATGCTTTGAACTGTGGGGTGGGGGCTGTACATAGCCAGATTTCTTCAGAGGGGCAAATGCACCCAGTGGTTTATCTCAGTTGTAGGCTCCAACGCAGGGAGGAATGCTATGCAGCTGTAGAAGGGAATATCTATCCATAGTGTGGGCACTGCAGAAACTTCAGCTTTATCTGTATGGAATGAAATTCACTGTTATTTACAGATCACAACCCCTAACATGGTTAAACAGAGCCAGCCAGCAAAATGCCAAGTTGATAAGATGGTGCCTGGGGTTGCAAGCATATGATATGTCCATGCAGCACCACAGTGGGGTTAACAATGCCAATGCAGATGGGCTCTTAAGACAGGGAATGGGGTAAGGTATACTCAGATAGACCTAACTCCCTCAAGCAGCGTTTCTCAAGGGTCACTTGAAAAACTAGCTTGAGTTCTCCAGGGGGTGAGATATGTGAAAATTGGGTGAAGACAGATGAAGGCTGCCAGCCTAGCCAGATAGAATTTTGGAGATAATTCTGTCATCTGTAAATATTAATGTAAATCTCAGGCTTGTTGTCTTAAATGGTAAAAATAGTGCTACATGTGGAACTACAAAAATGTAGCAACAGTGCACTCTGCTGTAAGGAAGCTAAGTCAAGCATTTTATGACTGTCTTTGATCTTTAAAGTTGGCTCCGGCCTTTCTAGATGAAGGAATTCTTACTGTTGTTTTAAGGCCAGAGTTAATGGCCAGAATTTGCATGCATAAATGTCCTTAATGGCTTTGCTTCCTGACCTGGTGTGAGCTTACTAAAGAATGTAGCCAGTTAGTCTGGGAAACCCAGGGACGTGTGAAGAATGATGTAATGTGAACCAGGAATGTGATTTTTAAAACAGAAAGAATCAGAGAGCATTAAGCATTTTTTTGTCTTGACCATCCCACTCATCAGCACTGTCTTGCTCTATATGTAAGTTTATCTTAGACTTGTGTTTTCTCTTAGAAATAGCCAGAAACTAGAAAGATGAGACTAAGTGTTTTTCTGTGATGTCAGAACGGTACTACTGAATTATTTTAAGTATTTCTCTGCGATCTTTGAACTCTTGACTAGCACGGTGTAGTAAAAAGTATTGTCTTGTATTTTGACTATTTGTTATTAAATATGTTTAAAGCCTTTCAACAGTGGCTGTTTTGTGTAGAGATAATTTAAGCTCTAGAGTACATTGCATGTATATAGTGATCCTGTACCAAGTCACTCTAACAAGCCTTGACTGTTTAGTCGCACTTACCAATTGGATAATAATATTGCACAATAATAATTGGATACCCTTTTAAGGGCCTTTGAGTAGCTGATAAATATTAGTGGGTGATGGCAGCTGGTACTACCATATAGTCTGGGAAAAGGGGGCACCGTTGGAGAACCTGTGCCAGCCTTCCCCAGGAGTGTCTGTGTGGTTGTATAAACTCTTCTCAAGGTGTGTGCATGTGTGTCCGCTACTTGGGCAGAGACACAAAGCACTGGTTGGACAGAGAGTGTGCTGAATGTTTTAGCTTGCCCACTAGGCTGAGATCTGGACCCTATAGCTGTGCCAGTGGGGAGTATTATTAGGGACTTGGAGAGCAAGAGAGCGACCAGCCTTGGACTGACTGTGATCTGTGTGCGCTCTTGAGGGGAAATTGCACTTTACTGTGTGTATTTGTTATCCTTTCCTCCTATATGAGATGCCCCTCACTGGTGTTAGTGGTGAGGATTGAGGCTCCTTGATTGCTGGGCCAGGGCATGGGCGTCACAGTATCTTCTTCAAGTTCTAAGACTGAACCACTGATAATGTATAAAGAATGGAAGTTGAAACCACTGATTAAAGTTATTAAGCCCTTTGTTTTAGACTCAGCAGACTGCATAAAAAATCAAATTTGTTACTTTAACTAGTGAGTTTTTTTTGTCACAGCAGGTATTTATAGATTATATACTGTGATACTTACCAATTTGGGGCATATATGGTTTATGGAGTACCTTGCTATGTTTTCAGATTTTCAACAGAGAGAACTGGAAGCTTCATGTGGGATATTAGAGTTGGTTTTGAAACATAATTATTTTGTTTTTTGTAAAAACTTTTTTTTCAGCAGTTACAGGGAGTGTGAGTGTGTACAACTATGGCACCGGACTATGCTAATATCATTTTGGTACAATGGGAAGACCTATATGTATATGACAGTGTATCTTTTGTTTTTGTAAAATATTTATGTTTTATAGATGATATCAATTTCATTTAGCCTGTTGAGGTGAGTTTACTCATGGATTTTCAGAGTTATTTGAAAAAAAATTAGTACTTTTTTAAAGTTTCGTTTTAATGTGAGAAATTTTTCTGCAGTATTTTTAGACATTTTGTTAAGAAAAAGTTTGACTAATGAGAATATTGCCACTAGAATATTTTGGAAAGAAGAGGCTAGTAACAATTATTTGCAATGCTGGAGTATGCATCCAAGTTATCTTAAGACTAAAATTGTCAAATGACAAATAGTTTAGGCTTTGTAGACTGACCACTTGTGATGATCATTTTTTGGAGAGAGGGCAGATTTGAAATTATTTTTCTTAAATAGAAGTCATTTTTCTGATTAGGTTGATGTAAATGTAGACAAAATAATAAATGGTCAAATAGTGTGTTTAAGCCTTTGACTGAGGATATGTCAATTGACACATGTAAAAAAAAAACACTGATTCTGATAGAAGCAAAAGAAAGTTTACCATGGCAATGGTGCTAATTTACACATTAGATGCTAATACTATAAAGTAATTGGCAGATTTTAATGGGAAAATGTTGTTGCTGCCATGACTGGTAAAACATCTAACTTTTTTAATAAGAGAGCTAATAATCGTTCAGATAAATTTGAGAATGAAAAGAAAGAGAAGTATTCAGAAGTGTTGAAGGGAATTTTTTATGTAATAAATGTAGTTATTGTAGATACAATACAAACAGTCCATCTTTCTATTTTACCAATACTGATATTACATATTCTGCATAAAAATATTATAAGTGTGACAAAATAATGTAGCATATGCAGCTGAGTGTTTATCCTGCCAATCTTTCATATTTACAGGACTATAAGAAAGATTTGTAGGAAGATCTATAAGCATAATTTTGCAATCAAGAATAAGAGTTAATCAGCTGTGGACTTTAAATAGTTATTTGTTTTATAATTGATTTGTTTATTTATTGTTTTAAAACTAAATAAAAATTCAAAAAAGAATAAAAATAACAAAAGGCTTTATATAAACATACAGAAATGTGTTAATTATGTGCAGAATAAAAATATATTATGTGTCAAAGAATTTGAATGGCAGTTATGTTTAAATTCTACTATGGAAAATGGTTTCTTAATGATCATTTGTATTTCAGATTTGCAAAACAGAAGTTAAGAGTGGTCATGTGACTAGTTTTGTCATTATAACATTTTTCATTAGGAGTGTTTTTTAACAATTAATAGTTTTTTTAATTACTATCAGATAATATTTTATATGCATTCGTAATGCATTTTATGAGTGTTTCCATATACTTTTTAAACATTTTATGGCTTTGGTTAATTTAAAGTTTAAATAGTCATATGGCTTTAAACTGCTATATTAAGGAATTTTTGTTTTTTTAGATAGTTTTGAGTCCGATGAAGATGTTTGATGACAAAAGCACTTACTCTATAGATTAAAATGTTGATATAAGTTTGTAAAGTATCTGTTCATGTTATAATGGCTTTTTTAATTTGTTTTTACTTCGGTCACTGGTACCATTTTTTTCATTTATGGAGATAATAAGAGTAGCACTCTTTATAAGTCATTTATAATAACTTGCTTTTATCATGATGCCTACAGATTTATTTTTTTTAATTTTTGAAGATGTTGCATATTTATAATATATTTTACATTATGTGTTGAGAATATATCCTTGTAAATATGGCATCCAAGGGAAATGATTAACTGCAGTAAATTTACATTTCTCTAACTTTTATTATATAAACACCATACTTAGTAGGTCAGCATAGTGGCTATGTGCTATGCTCTTGTAGAATTTGAATTAATTTAATGACTTTTTATAATTTTTATTGGGTTGATTGTAAATTCTCAGCATGTCTA